>NC_136489.1:94881010-95253510 GCF_053919585.1 Euprymna scolopes | reverse complement strand
ACGGTCCTTTAATGACATACACTGCATTATTCGATCTTCTCTTGGCAAAATTTTGTGGGGTCTGCCGGTTTTAAAAGCACTAACTATTTTGCCAGTATCATTGTAGAATTTAACAACCTTGCCTACAACACTCTTGGAATGTTTCACTTTCTTTGAAATCTCTCTACTGGTGTGCTTTTCCTTGTGTAGCTTCACAATAGCTTGTCTCACAGAGTAATCAAGTTTTTGCCATTCTGCCATGGTGCCAGTTGATGCAACGTTTACAAATGACTAAGTAAGACTTATTCTTTAGAGGAAATCAAATAAATTTGAATATAGCATACTGTTTACATTGTTTTTCTCAATTTTGTCCCTTACTTTTGGACGTCCTTATTTTGAAAATAAATAAATAATTGTTATTATTCTTTTTCTATCCTTTGCAAATGATTCAAATTTTAGTATGTTATTATGGATGATAACGACTACTTGTTGTCAAAATTTCAGCTTTTCAGTTATTATTTTGACAAATATTAGATTTTTAAATTTTGTCCCTTAGATTTGGACGCTACTGTGTGCATATATATATATATATATATATATATATATATATATATATAAACTACTTAATTTACTCACATAAAATTAATATATGAAAGTATGGATTTATGCGTAAACTTTAAGTATTTACTTCAAAAGTGCTCAATAGATAGGTAGAGCTAGTTAGTAAGTTATAAAATGTATATGGCGATTAAGCTACACTGAATATTCCGTGTTTCATCCACTCTAGGATTCTTCAGTGTAGCTTAATCGCCATATACATTTTGTAACTTATGAACCAAATAGGGATGATATGAAGGAGGATAAAATAAAAATGAGTATTAAAAATATTGAGAAGAACACAACTACATTAGGTGATTGGTTTGGGTAACTACGTAAAAATAAAAATAAAAAAGAGAGTTTGAATTAAAATGGATAAGGCTAGAAAGTATAAACCGAGTAAATCAAAAAGGTGCAATCTGTGCTTACTTGAAGTAAGCCATATAGTGAATTCTGAAAAGAAAATCTTAAACAAAAGGTTAGATGCTGTATAAAGCTGTCATCATAGAAATAAATTCCTCTTATCATGCCTAAAACCTGATTAAATAAATTTAGAAAGGAAACATTACAGAATATATTGAGGGTGAAATGTAAGCGTGTAAAGAGAATTCTTAAATTTAATAATGAGATTTTAAAATGTTGCAAAAAATAAATAAATTAGAAGATCTTCAACTTAGCATATAGGAAATAAAATAATTATAATCTAAATAGAAGAAATAGAAATAGGTTTGGTACTGATAATCATTATGAATCATAAAATTACACCTGAGTAATTTTAACAGCATAAGAATGAAAAAAAAATCTAACATTAAATAAATGCAAGATACTGAGACAAGCAGGCTAAGATGGAGTAAAATAAATTTAATCAAAATATAGAGTTTAAAATAAATGAGAAATGAGACTGTGATTGGCATAAAGAAGTTAATGTTAGAATTATAAGTTTAAAGTTAAACGAGGGTGATTAATAAATATTAAAATCAAAATATTAAAATATGAATGCCTAGAAAACTTAGAGAAATTGGTAAATTGATAAAAATTTCATAAACATGGTTATCTCCCTTACAACGTGCAGATTTTAAGTATGTTATTGAAGAGGAAAATAAAACAAATTAAAATAGAATACTTATATGTGGATAACAATTAAAAAGATAAATTTACATTAATGACATAAGTATGAAATTAAGATAAATTTTAATTAATAATTTTTAAAACCAAACTTATAATTACATTTCCTTCTTAAGAAATGAAATATCAAGCAAAATCAATTATGAGATCATAGATGTAAACAAAACTGATACGAAACTATCATAGATCGAAGAGGATATAGTTGGGACATATAAAAATAAACTAGAATTTGAGGGTGTTGTTTAATATTTAGAGAATAAAACAATTAAATAAATAATTTGAAGAAGAAAAATAATTACTTAGATAAAACACACAGAGGTTTAATGTAATGTTAAGATAAGTATTGATTGAAATATAATTTAAAAAGTAAAAATATGAACATGGGGCGATTTATAAATTCCATGGCTAACAGAAAAAAAATTAAACAAAAAAAACATAGAAGAGTGGATGGAGGTAGGTTCAACTGCTTGCTCTCTTAAATAGAGATTAGAAGTATGCTTATATATGTATAAATAGTGTATTTCACCGTCTGAAGAGTGGCTATTTTGGAATATTTTTGAATGACATAATGTTTGAAATTGTCCGAATGGTCACGAAATAATTGTAATGAATATCAAAATACAGAATATGATGCTATTATTTTTTTTATTTTTATTGTCTTTTTTTTGTGAAAATATTATTTGCATGCTCGATTATAAAACTGATAATCATGAAGCTTAATGATTGACTCAATTAATTTTTACTTTAATTTTTATTGGTATATGAACATTATCGAATCTTAGTATATTAACATTTTTGGTTAAAAAATATCACTAAGCTATATATATATATATATATATATATATATATATATATATATATATATATATATATATATATATATATATATTACCGTTATTGGATTTTTTTACCCTTCACCAGACTATCCATTCAAGTGAAATCACCTTTTTCTTCACCATATTCCCTCTCCTTCACTATTTATTACCAAGTAAGATCTAAGATTTACTTGTAGCTTTGTTGCAGGACCGTTCATCCAGAGACAATCAACTCAACAACTTTATGAAGGTAGACGCAGGCAGGAAAACGGTGAATAGGCAAAGAAAAATGACAGACACAGGATGTTCGTTTAAAGGACGAAAGATCGCCTTTTTATTCGTCAGAAAATAAATATGGTCTGAACGAAAGTTGTTCTCAGGAACTGGTCTGCTGGACATTGGAGTGGTCTGGGGATGTTGATCAGGTCTGGAGTAGTCAGCTGACTGTACAGGTAGTCTGGATCAGGAATCAGGGACGAGAACCTAGATGTTAGGGTGGTCTAGAGTCCTTGTCCTGGTTTGGATTGATCTGGATGTCAGGAACTAGAGACTAGATGTTAGGATGGTCTAGAGTCTTGACCTGGTCTGGATCAGACAGGAACCGGGGGCCTAGACACTGGAGTGATCTAGGAATGACGTCCGGGACTGGAACAGGGAGGCAGCAGACTGCAAAGCAGAACCGAGCTGCACCGGGGGAAGGCTGGGTGTTGCAAGCAGGAGTCACAGGAGGCTGCAGACAGGAGTTGCAGGAGGCTGCAGGCAGGAGTCGCAGGAGGCTGCAGGCAGGAGTTGCAGGAAGATGAGGGCTGCAGGCAAGAGATGTAGGAAGTTGAAGGCTGCAGGCAGGAGATGCAGGAGGCTGCAGGCAGGAGTTGCAGGAAGATGAGGGCTGCAGGCAAGAGATGTAGGAAGTTGAAGGCTGCAGGCAGGAGTCACAGGAGGCTGCAGGCAGGAGTTGCAGAAAGATGAAGGCTGCAGGCAAGAGATGTAGGAAGTTGAAGGGTGCAGGCAGGAGATGCAGGAAGTTGAGGCTGCAGGATCGCTGGAAGTTGCAGGAGGCGGCAGACAGTAAAACAAAGAGGAGAGTCTTTCGTAGGAATCTAGCCCTGAAAAGGGCTCTTTGGATTACTGCTGTAGCTGTGCTGCAATCAGGAAGGCTAACAGAGTAAACAACGGCGAAGGTCTTTCGTAGGAACCTAGTCCTGAAAAGGGCTCTTTGAATTACTGCTGCTGCAGCTGCTGGTGCTGGAGCTGGAGCTGCTGCTGCATGAGATCCTTCGGCAGTGTTTAGATCTCTCAATTTGCCCCTAGCTGGATTTAAATTTTTGGCCGAGAAGCGCTTTCTTTATGGCAATAGAGTCCAACTAGTGACGTCGCTTTCAGGAAATGAATAAATGAAGGTCATTAATTCCAGACGAAATTTTTACAATCAAACTTAGTTTAGAAGTTTGATAATTGTATTTGAATTAATTTCGTCTAAAACAAAAGGACAATCATTTAGATTTTAATCATAAAAAATTAAGTTTTATGTATATTTCGTTTAGCAAAACAAATAAAACGGGAATGCTGAAGAAGAGGGACATAAGTAGGTCAACTTGCCTAGCTTTTGGTTTGTTGTTAAGCGGATTTATTCATCCTCTCTTCTCTTTTTTCTCTCTCTCTCTCATGCTGGAATGTCGCATGTCTGTTTTGTTGTATGAAACAGTGGAGTGAGGGGAAAAGGGAACATAGTTTTTCTTGCCTCACGACAGTTTCATCAAATACTTTTGCAAGCAAAATCCGATCCCACATTTTTCGAAATCCTACCGTCTGATAAGAAGGAAAGTATTTCCTCAAAACTCCGCAGATTAAGGACTATCCACTTATTTTGTGCTTGCTTTTAAAAATTAAATATGTTTTTAACTCTTTTTCAAAGTGTTTTTAACACGTTTTATTAACTACTTTTTCTTATATATATATATATATATATATATATATATATATATATATATATATATATAGAGAGAGAGAGAGAGTATATATATATATATGTATATAATCTTTTTTTGTGTGTATTGGCATTCATATTAAAAACAATTTTTCCATTTATTTAAATATAAGTATGATTTCGAAAAAGTCACTGAAGAGTTTTGAACTTTTTTTTTTTTTGATGATATTTTTCTCTAATTTAAACACAATCTGACTAAGGTATTGGGAAATTAAAAAAAAACAAAAAACAATTACAAAATTAAAACAATTATTATTTATGAAAAGTAATGTCTTTTAAAATGGCGCCCATTTCCTCTTTCGCATATTTGTGCTCTTTCCAAAACATTATTCATGACAGATTGCAGAATCTGTGGATTGCAATTTAACTCTCTTATTTCATTCCGCAAGCTGGCAGACCTTGAAACGTCAAGCCCCAAACCCTGCAAGAATTGAAGGAAAATATCAGGAACGAACCATTACTATCATTCCTACATACATTAGTGAAGAGATTAAGAGACAAGGAAGAAAAGGAAACGATGCAGGAAGGAAAGAAGAAAAGAAAAAAGATAGAAAGAAAGAAAGGAAAGGGGAAGAATTGATGGAAAGGAGAAACCATAAATAATTTATTGGTGGTAATTCTAAGGCATGTTTTCTCCTTCCAATCTGTCCTCATCCCTGTCAAATTCTCCCACCCTTACTCCTATCTCTCATCGTAGCTTTTTTACTTATTTACTACGTGAAGCTTTGAAAGTTGTATAGCAATAATAATAATAATAATAATAATAATAATAATAATAATAATAATAATAATAATAAAATCTCAAAATGTACATAATTAATTTATCTCCATGCTTAGATATAATCATCTACTCTAATTGTGATAATGATAATTAAAAATAGAAGGTAATGGGGGATAAACATGTTGGTGACTGTGTTATTTATAATAATTAAAAGTAATTTTGAATGATAATGATATTGATTAATAATGATAACAATAGTGGAAAGAAAGTGTTTAAAGTAAAATTCAGAAATTAAAGTGTAAAGAATAATGGATTTCAAAAAATAGAAGATAAGGTGTGAACAATAAAAGATAAAATAAGTCAAGATATAAAATAAGTCTACATATTTGATCTGAAAGTATCCTTGTATACATATATATGTACATATATATACACATACATATGTACATGCACACATGTTTCATTCATTTGGAGTAGATTCAAATATAAATATTTCAGAGTTAATCTTTAAGGTTATGTTATATAATAGTACATATTCTTTACTGTTTAAATTTATAATGCACTTGGTGGTTGTGAGGGGTTGAAACTAGTCAGTGCTTAAAGTTGCCGATTTAAAAGTTATAGCTAAGAGTGCTTTAATATCGTAGAGAAAACTATTGATTTCAATTAGAACAAAAGATTAAAATTAAAGTTTAAGTTTATGCTGATTATCAATTCCGTTTTGTTTGTTTGTGTTTAATCCTATTAAAAGTGATAGCATTTCTATAGCATAAGAGTTGAAGCAAGGGCATCAACATAACACATACAGATAATCTTGATTTTGTTAAATATTTCTATTAAGAGTAAACATCATTAAAAAAAGGTTTGAAGGAGACTTGATATGGGATATAACATACATACCAAGTACTAAAATTTCAGAGGATGAATTAAGGAAAATGGATAAATATTTGGAGTATGTAGACAAATTGCTTGGAAGTAATGGGTATAATCATATGAAATGATTTTTCGGAGTGGTGCTGACACACATGGTGTAGTAATGAAATTAGCCAATATTTAATTTTGTGAAGATTTAAGTGAAAAGGTGCATTTTTGTGAGATCTTAGTATGTGTAGTCTTAGAGGTGTGTTTGGTAGGGACCTAAGAGGGAGGAGTATGTAAGTGATTAAGGAGGTGTAATTTGTAATGCCTACACTTTATTGATGGTTCTTGTTTTTTATTTACGAAATTATCCTTATCTTTAAATTTAATGATAAAGAGTTTTTCACTTAAGCAAAGGAAACAAGGGGCGTTAAGTGATTGAAAAATTCTGGGTTTTTTTTGTTGTTTTTTTTCAGGATTTCCCAGTTAACAATTGGCCAGTGCATCTTTGCTTGAAAGTATTGCTAATTTGACCTATGTAGAATTTGTTAGTTGCAGGGTTCTCCTTTGCACTAATATTAGCTAGGTATATAACAGAGGTTGCCAGACAGTTCTGTTTGAGGGGACAATTAGATTTATCTATACAACTACAAGTTTTTATTTATTTATTTTTTTGGTTACATTTTGTTTTATCATTTAAAATTTTATTGCTACAGTTTTTTAATTATTTTTTCCAAGTTATATCTGCAACTGTAGCTTATATTAAGAGTGTTTTTATTAAATATTTTGTGGAAGATATTGTTGGAGGGGAAGTGAAGTTTAATAAGATTTAAGAAATTTTTTCCTAGGTTCATTTTAACCATTTGATTGACGGGGCGGGGAGCAAATGATTTTCCTTTTATGGGTTTTTTAAGATAAAACGTTACCTATACAAAGACAAAGAAAAACAACAAGAAAAAATATGAGAAAAAGAGTTGGTGGATAGAAACAAACAAACAATTTTATTAAGAAAAGAAAAAAAGACTTAGAGCCAAAAGAAAAGTTCACCAGCTGTCTGCTGCTAAGATTTTGCTCTCAGCTACAAAGAAAGTTCTTTGTGTGGTAACAATTACAAAAGATAAAAAGATAGACAGGTTGAGAAGGCTTTCTTTTACTTACTGCCATGATATAAGATTTCCACAGTGCAGGTATTCTTTTTTAGAAAGGTCGAAATACTTTAGAAAAGTCGAAAAGAGTTTGCTCCTTCTGGTTGCAATTTAAGCGGACATTTGGTAATATTGTTCATCACTCATGTAGATCAGTTGAAATATCTGCAGACAAGGTTAACTTATCTGAAAATAATCTTCTGAGAGTGTTCTTTTATAAAAAGGTATTTATTTCCTCATTTTCCTAAAGGAATAACTTGAAAAAAAAATACACATAGTTCTTCGTATAATAAGGTTCTCTGGTAAGGCAAGGAGTCTAGTAAAAATCTTTCCAAGTTCCTTCTCTGAGTCTGGTCAGAATAAAAATATTCTTTTCATTTGACTTTGAAAAACTGAAACTTGAGACATGTCCATTTTTTTCAAGCCTTGGAAGAAATATCGCTACTTCTGCAGTTTAAAGCCAGTTTTTCCGTGACTTTCACTCGGCAATGCCGGTGAGTGATGAAAACCACAGGATTATACCGAGTGAGCTAAAAGAGACGCAACCGAGCAGACGGTTGGGGGGGGGGGAAGAAAGGAAAGAAAAGAGTTTAAAAGGAAAAGAAAAGAAAAGGCAGAGTATCATTTCACTTCTTCAAGCAACAAGTCTTGTGACAAGGAAGGAAAATGAATACTTCCAGTATAAACACCCCAACCTCTCCATATCAAGAATGGCTTTTGGAATAAACACTCTCAACCTCCTCATATTAAGAACAGTTTTCAGAATAAAAACCCCTAACGTCGAAAGCCATTCTTAACATGGGGGGGGGTTATACTATGCTGGGTTAGGTCATGAAAAAATACCAAAATAACTTTCCATACACAAACAAAACAAAAAATATATTTGTTCACTAATTGAAAGAAACAAAACTTTTATTATCCTCCCCTTAAAAAAACACAGTTGCTATAAAATAAATAAAATAGTAAAATTTATGAAATTATTATGGTAAGTTATTTGTTTTATTTTCTTTCTTTTTTGTTTGTTTTTTTATTGATTTCTGTTCGTACGGTATAATCCGACGGTTTCCATCGTCCACCAGTCATTGCCGAGCAAGATTCACAAAAAAACGGGCTTTAGACTGCAGAAGTACCAAATTATCTAGTTATAGTGATCGACACTTCCATTGCCCATTGCATATCCAATCTTTCCTAGTGAAAATATTTCCCACATGCGTCTTGCAGACTTGTAGTTCTCCAACATATTTAACTGCCCAAGTCCTCAACAGATTTTTCGCAGCAGGATGTGAATTCGTCAGGTTACTTAGACGAAATCACTTCAACATTATAAACTTCGCCAGGTAACTTAAATGAGTTCACTTCAACATTTTAACATACTGTTTAGACAGGGAGAAGATTGTACGTCAATAGATTTCAAGTGTCAAGCTTCAACTGCTAACCTTAGCTTGAATTTTATCACAATATGCGGGAATGCGCAGTTCAACTAATCAACGGGCAAAATTTAGTCGCATGACTATTAAAAGTAAATACGATAACTCCTATCATAGACCCTTCTATGATTACCCCCTTTTACGTTGTAATCCCATAATCTTTTTTTCACTTCCTCTTCCTGTCTCAATAAATATACTTCTCTTTTATACCCGTCACACACGTGTTCGTATCCTCTTTCAAATCTTCTTTCCAGTCCCTTTTCTTTCCACTGAAATGCAACTCGCAACAATGACCAACAACATTAGCAGCAGTGAAGCAGACTTAAGAGAAAGGAAGAAGAGAAAGAAAGAAGAAATATATCCACCTCCTAAATTTCTACAAAACTTAACATTCATATTAGCAGGAATTTTTTTTTTTTTTAAGTTTATCTAATGACTTTTAACGTGGGGGATCACTTTTAAATTATAACGTTCTATTAATTTTCTCTTTTACACCACAAAAATTGCTTAATAACGAGAGTTTTGTTGATTGACCGAAAGGTGGGGGTATCAATTTCATAGAACATTCTCGAGGATCCCCCATGTGAAAAAGATCATTAAATAAACTTAAAAAAAAAAACAACTTTTTCCCCTGCTAATATGAAAGTTAAGTCTGTTATCGACGATAATCGGCAGAAAAAGTAAGAAAACGTGAAAAGGAATTAATTTTACGGCAGGGGTGGGGTGGGGAGCTCGTTCGTTCACATCCGCCAGATTTTCTAGTGTTACATTGTTATTGTGTTACAAAATTCAAATTTTAAAGAAAAAGGTCACTTGTAAAATTTAATTTGCAAAAAAAAAAAAAAAAAAAAAACCTCTCGGCTGGATGTTGTGACTGACTAAATTCGTTTTGTTTTTATTTCAATAATAAAGAAATAAACTGGTTTATTATCTGGGTTGAAAAAAGGCCCAGTCTTTAACAACATTTTTTGCACTAACGAACTATCGCCCGCGCCCGTGTAAGAAGGAATATTTATTAAAATTTGGGAGTTTTCTTTAGCAAATATCTTTTTAGATAGATATTTGCCAAAAAATAACCTTTCGAAACTTTTGAGTAAATTCGTTTTATTGTTTACTAGCCTGGGTGCCCGGCGTTGCCCGGGTGTTTGGAGGGGGTGTGTTGAGCAAAAAAAAAAAATAAAAATAAATAAATAAATAAAATAGTGATAGTAGGCAGGCAGGCACGCTCAAGCTTTTACTAAGAAGGAGGAAAAGAACATAAAAAAAAGTGACATCTTTGCTGGTGCGTCCATCGCCAAACCGGAAGTGACGAAGGTTTAAATTAAAGCTAATAAAGCGAAAAGAGGGGATGACTTTCAAAAATATCGGCGAAAAAAGCGACCACTCCTTGCAGAAAAGTGCTCAGTTGAGGGTGAAGGAATTAATGTTTTTCGCCAATTTTTTGATATCTGTCGTCGGAAGGGTCGAATTTTAAAATGATACCGATCTTGTGAAAATCCGTTGCCTCTGTTGAAAGTTTTAGGCAGACATACAAACATACATACATTTAAATAGACAGGTGAGATTTATATTATAGACTAGCCTGGGTGCCCAGCGTTGCCCGAGTCTTTGGAGGTGTGTGTTGAGCAACAAAAAAAAAAATAAAAGTGGTAGTAGGCACGCAGGCATGAACCTGTGAATGTGAAGAGACGTATTAAAAAAAAATGGTAGTTGTGTGGGGAGGGAGTCAAAACAATAGTAAGCGACCAGGGTGAAGAGAGGTATCAAAAAAAAAAAATGGTAATAGGCAGATTGGCTCGAACCTGTGACATGAAGTCAGAAAAGAAAGAAAGAAAATCTGACGTCTTAGCTGATGTCTCCATGGCGCGCAGGAAGTCTAAAGCGTTGAAATTAACTGAAGTCAATCCAACGATGACGATGACTTACTAAAATGCTTACAAAAAAAAAAAAAAAAAAAAAAAAATCGACCCCTCCTTGTACAAAACGGCTGAGTTTAGGATGAAGGAATGAATGTTTTTGGCCAATTTTTCAATATTTGTCATCCGAGATATCGAGCTTCAAAATGATACCGATCTTGTCCGGATCCGTCTCCTCTGTCGAAAGTTTTAGCGAGACATTCACATATACATACATACATACATCCATTTAAACAGACAGATGGGATTTATATGATAGACTAGTGGGGGTACCCGGTTTTGCCCGGGTGTTTGTAGGTGTGTTTTGAGCAAAAATAAAAAAAATGGTAGTAGGCAAGCAGGCTGGAACCCGCAACACGAAAGCAGAAAACAAAGTGAAAGTAAACTTGACATCATACCTCTACGCCATGACGTGATCGGAAGTGTAAAGCGTTCAAACTTAACATAGTCAATCAAAAGGATGACTTGCAGAAATGAAATGGCATTGCTTTTAAACCTCTCACGAAGGTCGTTTTTAATGTGGGTAAAAGTAGCTGGGCCAAAAAAGGGGACACTCTGGCAGTATCCAAATAATTGTAATTGTCTCAGTATGAAGGGTTTCCCCTACATTGACCAAGGATCAATTACATAACAGATACTACCCGGATGGGAGGTTTTGTTTGCATTTGATTAGTTCCGCTTTATTTATACGAAAAAGACAAACAAACAACGAGGGAATTTTTTAAAACTCGATCAAAAAAAAAAAGATAGAGATGATGTCCGTTTGCGAATCTAAAGTATTACTATCTAGGATGTTTAAGAAAACATCTGGAATCTAACCGACGCAAGAACCTCCAGTCAAAAAGCCTTTCGTGGACATATACAAACGTGCGCGCTCATTTTGCCTTTTCTATATTAGATTACAAGATTGTTTTACGATATCTTATGCTAACGGACCTAGTCGATCGCCTGTGTCGAAGTTGTTTTAATCAGCAGCAGCAGCAGCAATTCATCATTATCATCAACCATTACACCCAGTGCTGTGTTGGGCAGCAACAAATCCTCTCCACCTCCGTCTATTCTGAGCCAGCCTAGCCAGTGAACCCCAAGAATACTGCATAGCTTTCCTCTCCCTTTCCACCATTCTTCTCCAAGTTGCTCTCGGCCTTCCTCTCTTCCTTTTGCCATCTGGGATCCAGTGCAATGCTGTTCTTGTGATTGATTATGGGGTTTTCCAGAGAACATGCCCAATCCACCTCTATCGCGGTTTTCTGACGATTAGGCCCATATCTTCTTGATGGCATCTATTTAGTAGGTTTTCATTGGAGATCTTCTCTTAGGCTAGAATATCCTCAGTATTCGTCGAAGGCAGAGGATGTGGAAGTTGTCTTACGAGAAAGGATTGTTAGCCCTATGCTCAACCCCAAACCTGGAGGACCAGGAACACTTTGTCTGGTTTCTATCCGTCGACTTTCTGGCAAAGGTGGCCCTGCCAAGAGGTTTTGCTCCCGCTAGGGATCATTGAAATGCTATAGCTCCTTCACCACAACAAAGTGGTAATCCAAGAAGGAGAGCAACGGCAATTAGTTGTATACATTTAATAAAACCGTTGTTTATACATACAAGGGCCCAACAATATTTTTCAGACACCTTAGTCTTCGACTTTCCGAGTAACATAGAGTGGCGAAATTCCTTCAATAGAATAGCATAAACATATAAAGACGATATCTGTAGTAAAAATAGAAGAAAATAGATTAAGTAAGGAAAAATATTTAATTTTCATTTTTTACAAAACACATGTGACATTATTTTTCGGACATCGTTGAAAAACTATTAATAGTCTGTAATATCACCTTTCTTCTAAATAACTTTTATCAATCTCTCTTCATAATGATCAAACATATGCACAATAACATCTCTACATGTTTCTATTAGTTGTCTTTTGGCATCTAGTAATCGTTCCCATAGTTGAGCCTCTTTTATTATTTCAGGTCCATCATAGACAAGTTGCGCAAGCATTTCCCAAACATTTTCCATTAAATTTTGATTTGGGCTTTTTGCAGGCCATTCCAAATTAGTCATATTCACTTTAGCCATCCATTCTTTCATGAGTTTTGACACATGGATGCTGCAATTGTCTTGCTGTAGAACGAAATTATTCCCACATCTCTCTTCTTATCCTTGGTAGGGCTTCCTCGTCCAGCAACTGTTTGTAGCTTCAATCCTCTTGCCAAGTGATCTTTTCCGTCCTCTCTTCCTTTTCTGCTTGGAGTTTGTCATCAGCATGTATTCGATCGTTGATTTCGACAGCTTCAAATCCATGGCGATCCTTCTGATGCTGAAGCCATCTTCCCGCTTCTTCTGTGCCAAACAAACGACTTCTTTTGAATGCATTTTACCTCATTAAACTGTTTTGCCAATAGAATAGAACAGATAATTGATTCTAATGATGACAGCTCAGTGTACAAGCAGAAAAGTTGCATACAGAAACATATACATGAACATAGCTCTTAATAAAATAGGATTGTTTTTCATGTCTGAAAAATAGTGTCGCACAAGTTTTCGCAAAAATCACAAAAACTAAAATTATCAAAGCCAAACTAAAAAAATGATTACACTAGTAGTGGATTTTCACTCCTCAACTACATACTTACTTTGGCACTAGTATCTAGCTTGAAGTACTTCTTTCAAAGTGTCTGAAAAATATCATCAGGCCCCTGTATAACAAAATAGGTTATAACACAGAAGAGATGTTGCGAGTTTGTCTCTGATGTATCGTTATTTTCATGGAAAGTGTTCGAATGAGCTTCAATCTATGGTCCCCCCCTCGCCAAACTTTCACAAGAAACACTCGTCTAGCTGTAAACACTATCAATAATTCCCCCCACTCTTTATCTGTGCCTAAACCTAAACGTAGATTCCATGAACAAAGCTTTTTTCTTAGAACTGCACGCCTGTGGAATTGTCTTCCGTTTTCCTGCTTTCCGGCTGACTACAATATGGTTGTCTTCAAGTCTAACGTAAATAAGTTCTTGATGAGCCGTTCCATATAAGTTATCAACTTTACCAAATTTTCATTACTAATGATTACTATAATGTCCAATTTCTACTGTACACTCTTTAACCCTTATCCTTGAGTGGCCTCTTGGCCTTGATAATGTGGTGATGCCTATGTAAAAAAAACAAAACAAAAAAACCTTTGAAAATTAGGCGGTAGTTTAAGTAAAACCTAACAGAACAAAAAGAACCAATTTCAAACAACACTTTCTGTTGATTGAGATTGTCGGACTGACTTCCTCATCTTGGTTGTTATAGTCACAACGTTTTGGCCGTTTTGCCCTCCAGCCTTCATTACGTGTTTTGTATCGAACTGGAGGACCGTTTGTTAGGAGTCTCGAACCCAACGCTTTATAATTATTACGGGGGTACCATGTTCGGACTCCAGCTAGGCTCTGGAACATAGTTGCTGATTCTCTGTTTTGAATGTCACTTTTCACTGCCTTTGTTCCGGATTGAACTCAGCCCCTTTGGGTAACAGTAAACTTTGATACAACGTCTAGGACCACTCGGCCATATGTCACTGTCCTAGACGTTGTATCAAAGTTTACAGTTACCCAGTTCTAAGACAACGTAATCCTTATCATTTTTAATGGCGGTCATCTTGTTTTCCAATAACGAAAAAACGCCAAAAGAAGCTCTTGCCACTTGTAACTGGAATCCTCCTCCCCATCACCGACATTGGCGTAAAAAAAGGTTCATTGGAGGGGGAAGGGGTAAATTCCAAGAAATCTTGAGCGAAAGGAAAGAACGTAAAGAAAAGACCACAAATTAAAAACAGTATTTAGAGTAATATTTATTAAAATAAATTAAAAGGTAAATATTACCTTTCGCTACAACAGAACATCGACCACTAATTTGTTGTTTTGGTAATCTGAAAAAAAAAGAGAGAGCCTGTTTCCTCCGTTTAACTATAGGTGGCGTTACTGTCTGTCCACCCAGTTATGGAAGCACAAAATGTATATAATGGCATCCTTGAAATAAAAATAAATGTTTTTGTTATATTTTAATTTTAAACATGTTTTTTTTTTCCAAACATATTTAGTTTTTTTTTGTTTTTGTTTTTTGTGTGGGCTCTTTCTTCGATCACGCGCATATATATATATATATATATATATATATATATATATATATATATATATAAGGCACCGCCAAAACTGGGGGGGGGCAGGTAAGTACTTTTTGACGGACCATCTTTTTAAAAATCTACCAAAAATCAGATAATTATCCGATCAATACGAAATTTTCAGCGATTATTAAGAAAAGAATGAACATTATAACAGTGTACTTATTTTTCATAAACGATATTTATATATATATATATATTTTTTTTTTTTTGCTTACAACCCCTCCCCCTTGTTTTGAGGGGGGGTACAAATATGCTTAAAATAATCATCTGAAACTGAACACAACATATTGTGTTGTTGTAAGGGACAGAATTATAGATAAAAAAAAAATTGTTTGCATACCTTATTTTGACGTCTGAATATCAGAACTTCGATTGTGTTTAATTATCCCGCTTTTGAGTTTTGAAGTGTGAAATTCGGTGAATATGTTAAGTAAAATAATTAATTTAAGTTAAGCAAAAAAAAAAAAAAAATTAATATTTATACGAAAAAAGCCATTTTTTTCGTATAAATATTAAAATTTTTTTTTTTTTATCTTTGATAAATAAATTAACAGTTTTGTTTTAGCGAGCCGAATAATGCATGACCATTATTAAACAGGGCATGCTTTGAAGAATCGATACAAAAAAAAAATTCGATAAATATTGTGCCCTTTGTGTTAAAAATAGCATCATTTTTTCGATCCCGTTTGAAAACGTTCGCCACCTTTCGACTACGGTGGACCAAACGCGCTGAAATAATTTTTTTTTATTCTGCTTTAAATTGCCCCCCCCCCATTTTGGGGAGCCTGGCCCCCACACACATACACATTAAAAACCAAACTCATACAAATGGTCACCCATCTGGTACTGGCCAGCCTCAGCGTTAATAATACATTGAAATTTTCGTCACTGAAAAATAAGGTTTTTTTTGCCCTGTTTGGTCTTCCATAGTTTGCTTTTTATCAACTACAAACGTAAACATTGTCGATCTAGACTCTAGATCGACGCGAAGTAACTGGTTGCCTATATGAATAAGTGGAATTATTTGAAATCCAGGTACTTATATTATAATATTTTTGCATATTCTCATAGAAAATCATCCTAAATCTTAGTTAGACAATAAATAAATAAATTAATTATTTCAAAAACCTTTTTTAAAAAATATTTATGTACGTTTTTTGTGCAAGACAAAAAATGTCAATTGTTAACTTTTTGGGAAAATTTAACATTTAAAATTTAATTAAAAATAGTAGAAAAAGTTTGACATTATTCTGTTTTCTATATGATAAAATTCAGGGCTTTATCTTTCTAGAAAAAAAAGTTACTCAGAAATAATGGATTTAATAAATGTAATTTCGTTTTAAAAAACAACAACTTGATTTTTCGGCCATTTTTGGCGGTGCCTAATATATATATATATATATATATATATATATATATATATATATATATATATATATATATATATATATATATATATATATATATATATATACTCGCGGAAAAGGTAAAATAAGTGCAGAAAAATTAAGAAAAAAGGAGGGGGGTCCATAAAAAAAAGATAAAGGAAAAAAACGTTTATTTTATTTTTTTTTTTTTTATTATAAGAGCGTAAAAAATACTCGCGGAAAAACGGTTGTACCCATAAATATGTTTAAAAGAAAAATATAGCAAAAACATTTAGTTTATGCTTGCAAAAAAAAAAAAAACCAAAAAAAAAACGTAAAAACAAAACAAAAAAAAAAGGTAAATGTTTGAAAATAAACAAGCAACAAAACGTAAATGTTTGAAAAAATGAAACTTAAATATGTTTGCAAAAAACAAACAAACAAACAAAAAAACATGTTTAAAATTAAAATATAACATACATAAACATAACATACATACATTTTGTGCTTCCGTAACTGGACAGACAGTAAACGCCACCTATAGTCAAACGGAGGAAACAGGCTCTCTCTTTCTTCCAGATTACCGGTTGTTGTTTAGGGATATTCGATGTTGCTGGCTACAAATCTGATAATCAAATCCGTCGCAAATTTACGGTTTGCATGGTATTAATTGATCTAAAAAAAAAAAAGAAAGAAGTTTTCACGAGGTTTACAAAAGCATATTTTATGTTTTTCGTTCTTTTTTTTGGGGGGGGGGCTATTCAATTATAGAACTTGTGTTGTTTAACATGTGCTTCTGCAGTTTAATTAACCGTTTTTCCACAGAGGGGCGGGGGCGGGTGTGTTGTGGCGGCATTGAAGCCGAAAAATGTTTTGGGGGCAATGTTTTGGCTCTTTTTGGCGTTTTTCTTAAATGGGGAAACAAGCTAACATGCTTGCCAGTCGGTTTGCCTCAAACTCCACACTGGACCCTTCCAA
Organism: Euprymna scolopes; assembly: GCF_053919585.1. NCBI lineage: Eukaryota > Metazoa > Mollusca > Cephalopoda > Sepiida > Sepiolidae > Euprymna > Euprymna scolopes. The sequence goes on along the minus strand of NC_136489.1, from coordinate 95,236,430 downwards.
CCACCCCATACCTGAATTTCCTATGCGGACAGACGCCACGCTAGACGATCTGAAAATCACCCCTCTGCTCAGGTGCATGCTATCATAAAAGACCTTGACACTTCAAAAGCATGTGGACCTGATCTCATCCCAGCTGTGCTATTAAAAAAGTGCTCAGCCAAAGTAGCTCCAGTTCTCTCCAAACTCTACAACAAATGCCTTAATGAATCTTGCTTTTGCTTCTGTGGTACCAGTAGTCAAGAATTCTGGGGAAAGAACTGACCCATTAAATTATCACCCCATTAGCCTCCTCCCACTTTTTGCCAAAATATTTGAGACCTTAATTAACCATGCTCTAGTCCATCACCTTACAGATGCTAAGCTTCTGACTGACCAACAATATGGATTTAGACAAGCCCATTCCACAGCAGACATCCTAACTGTAATCTCTGAACGTATATACCATTCACTGGACAAAGTGGGGGAGGGCAGAGCGGTAACTCTAGATATATCTAAGGCTTGTAGAAGACCGGGATATAATAATACCCTAATTCGCTACAAGAAAATAATGAAACGAATGGAATTGAAGGAAACAAAAACTCAATTGATGGATAAGATAAACGTGTTGTTTATTTACTGTTGAAAGAATGAATGTTTTAGATATAACACGTGTTCATGTCCGCGCGGGTGTAACCATCGTTCGTTGCGGGACTGGTGTTGTAGAAAGAAAAGGAAATGTGTGTTCATCTCAAGTTCGGGTCACTATCGTTTGTTCGCGTGTGGGAAGAGAAGTGAGTAATGTAATAGAACGAGAAATGGCAGTCCATCGTGTAGACAAAGAAAAGGATAGAGGGTTGATGTCAGTTAGTAGTCAGCTACGCGAAGGTGTTCTCAGGGACCAGTAGTAGAGAGAGAGAAAGAGTGTACGTACTGTCTGTTGGCCTTTTGTCCCACATAGTAGTAAATGGCGTGAGGTACACGCGTGCCGAAAAGGCACGCTGTCGGTCCGTAGACTGGACAGCTCGAAAGCTGGTCCTAAAAAGGAAGAAGCCGTTTATTGCTCTTTCTTTTATACTTGTTTTCGGTGGTCTTTTGTGCAAGTGTGTATTTCCTTTGAAAGGAAGTGACGTCGTCCATCTGTGTGCGTACGTGTGCACGTGTGTGAGTACCTGTGTGTATGTTAGCGTGTGTATATACATGTGAATGTGAGTGTATGTACGCGAACGTGAATATATGTACGTGTATGGACGTGGGCGTGTACGTTTGTGTGCGTGTATGTACATGACAAGTAATATAGCTTGAAATGTGAACGCATGTTTTTGTGTGAGACTAGTAAAGGCTCACGCAATACTCCCCTTCCTAGGAAAAAAAATATATGCAGTGTATATATATTTATATATATATATATTTTTTTTTTGTAAGTAATGTTTTTAGCAATTGATTTTCGTCCTGTTTTTCTTTTTTTTTTGCTGTTGGTGTGGTTGTTTGAAAAAAAAAACGTCAAAAACGGAATGTCAAAAATGGAGTGTGTTCGTAAAAAAAGTATTTACTTACGCGTGGAAAAAGCGTTTACTCTTTTTTTATGCTGACATTTGTTTGTTTGGTTTTTGTTGTGTGCTGACATGTGCAATGAGTTGCTTGGACAGAGAAATGAATTGTTCGTTTGGAAGGAAAATTTTTTTGTTTCGTGGTGACGTCGTGTATACAGTTGCCATTGTCTTCGCATGTGAGTCTGCGGTAGCGTGTGCATTGTTTGGACGGGCGCTAGTTGCACATTTATTTGTGTCGAACGGGTTTCCAGATGCTGTTGTCTTTTCATGTGAGTCTGCGGTAGTGTGTGTACATTGTCTGTACGGGAGTTTGTTGTGCGTTCGTTCATGGTTGAACGATAGTGTCCGGTTGCCGGCTGTCAACAAAACTTCCAAGTTTTGAGTTTATCAACGTGCGTGCTGCATCTCAACTCGTATTGTTGATTCAACTTCTTCCTATATGTTAATAGGGATGTCCTGTAATTGTTTCATTGTTGTTCTGTCTGCTATGCGGGAGGGAATGTGTATAGACCTATGTGATTTTACTCCTCGCGTTTGTTGCAGGGTAATGTCAGGAAACCGTGAAAAATGTTTGTCGAGCTCAAATTTTTCTTTTAAATTCGCTATGAAGTCGACAGCTCCGTGTTTATTTTCTGCCGAGTTTGACGAAGGGTTTCGTCATTGTTGTTCGTTGAGGTCCTTGTCGGTAGCAGTTCACTTGTTTTTCTTGTTGAAAGTTCGTTTTTTTTTCTTTATCTAATAAAATGCATGTCTCGCTCAAAACAATTAATTTAAAAAAAGGTAGGGTCGCCATGCTTGTTCGTTTCATGTCAGTCGGGCGCCAGTTTGTTGTGGATTTGTGGCATAGGAGGCAATCCTTGTTCCTCTCGCGTTCGGTTGTCCCCATTTTGTGGTGGTGGTGCAAAATAGGGAAAATGAATTGTCTTGAGGAAGAAATGAACAACGTGTTAAATTGAATTAAACGAACAGGAATTTCTTTTGTGAAAGAAACAAATAAAAGAAAAGGGTACCACACGTGTTTAGTTTGGCATGCGTCTCTCGCTGTTAACTGGGGAGAAAGAGTCTATAGTTTGCCATGCGTCTCTCGTTGTAAGCTGGTGAGAAAGAGAGTGTATTGTCGTAGAGAGAGAGTGAGTGTGTGTATGAGTGTTTCGTTCAACCGCATCCATTTCATTTTTAAATAACGGGGTCATCATCATTTGTAGAGGGAATGGATGTTTTAAGTATAACACGTGTTCATGTCCGCGCGGGTGTAACTATCGTTCGTTGCGGGACTGGTGTTGTAGAAAGAAAAGGAAATATGTGTTCATCTCAAGTTCGGGTCACTATTGTTTGTTCGCGCGTGGGAAGAGAAGTGAGTAATGTAATAGAACGAGAAATGGCAGTCCATTGTGTAGACAAAGAAAAGGATAGAGGGCTGACGTCAGTTAGCAGTCAGCTACGCGAAGGTGTTCTCAGGGACCAGTAGTAGATAGAGAGAGAAAGAGTGTACGTACTGTCTGTTGGCCTTTTGTCCCATATAGTAGTAAATGGCGTGAGGTACGCGCGTGCGCGCGCGTGCGCGCGCATGCCGAAAAGGCACGCTGCCGGTCCATAGACTGGACAGCTCGAAAGCTGGTCCTAAAAAGGAAGAAGCCGTTTATTGCTCTTTCTTTTATACTTGTTTTCGGTGGTCTTTTGTGCATGTGTGTATTTCCTTTGAAAGGAAGTGACGTCGTCCATCTGTGTGAGTACTTGTGTGTACGTTAGCATGTGTGTATATACACATGAATGTGAGTGTATGTACGCGAACGTGAATATATGTACGTGTGTGGACGTGGGCGTGTATGTTTGTGTGCGCGTATGTATATGGCAAGTAATATAGCTTGAAATGTGAACGCATGTTTTTGTGTGAGACTAGTAAAGGCTTCCGCAGGCTTTTGACAGGGTATGGCATGAGGGTCTCCTCAGGAAGATTAGATCATACGGTATCACTGGTAGGATACTTAACATAATTAAATCCTTCTTAGATAAGAGAAAAATCCAGGTTGTCCTCGACGGTCGTACATCTAAACAATATGATATAAATGCCGGAGTGCCCCAGGGGTCTATCCTTGGCCTCTACTGTTCCTGATATTCATAAATGACCTCCCCGACAAAATTTCCTCTGAGATGGGTATATATGCTGCTGACACCACACTCTATAACAGGCACGACAGGAAAACAAATGAGCACATATCTAAAGAAATGGCAGAAACAGTAGAGGATGACTTCCGATCTGTAGTGGAATGCGGACAAAAATGGATGGTCGCGTTCAATGCCACCAAGACTAAACTAGTTTCATTCAATAATTACAAGAAACCTTCTCTACCACCTATAGCAATGGCCAACGACTCTTTATCTGAGAGTACGTCTTTCAAGCTCCTTGGCCTAACGTTCACAGGAAACATGAGTTGGAACAATTACATCGAGGGCATTGCCAGGGCCGCTGCAAGGAAGGTGGGCTCTCTCTACCGTGCTAGAGAACTACTAACACCCGAAAGTATTCTGTACCTCTATAAAGCAACCATTCGCCCATGTATGGAGTATTGCTGTCATATTTGGGCTGGTGCATCGGCTACTAGTCTCTCGCTCCTTGACAAGGTTCAAAAGAGAGTCGCAAATCTGATAGGCCCTGAACTGGCATCTAAGCTTCAGCCTCTGTCCCATCGACGAAACGTTGCATCCCTCTGCCTGTTCTACAAGTATTTTAATGGTGAATGCTCTGACGAACTGCAAGCACTTGTGCCCCCACGACGTGAACACCCTCGACAGACCCGACAGGCTGCAAAATCCCACCCCCACACTGTAGAGATCCCAAGATGTAAAATATCTTTCTACTCCAGTAGTTTCTTCTCTAGAATCGCTAGACTTTGGAATTCCATTCCAGGTCCCTGCTTCCCCAACTGTACTGATGTGCAGAAGTTCAAGTGCAACGTGAACCAACATCTTGCTGCCCAAATCCCTACATAGTACCCCAGTAGTTGTTGCCCCTGTTAGTAGCCCCTACACCAAAGTGGCAATGTGCCTTGTATGGGGTGAAAATGTAAAAAAAAAAAGAAAAGATGGCCGCCAGCAAAAACAATAGTGATTACGTTGGATACTAAATGCCTTCAAATATGGATAACTGCGTGTTTGCGCAAAAAATAAATACGATATTCGTTCTCAGCGTACCCGAAAACCTTTAAAAGTCGACGAATTAAAGGTGAATACCGAGGGGTCGGTAAACTAAAAAAATACCGAGATTTAATTTTATATATATATATATATATATATATATATATATATATATATATATATATATATATATATATAACGATCTATTTTTTGGTAAATGTGTAGTTTAGCGGCGTAAATTATTTGCCGAACAAAAAATTATAAAAACTATTTATTTTTATATAAAACACATTATTAGACTCAAAGGTTGAAATAAAAGCAGAAAAAATTTCATTGTTATTATATTTCCATCATTTTTTATTAGACTACATGTACGACATTCAAGGCCGTTGTATTACTTTTAAAATTTGGCCTTTCTAAAGTTTGCCAGATTGGCCTTTTTAAAGCCAAATTTGGCCTTTTTATGCTCTTTAATTAAAAAAAAATATGGCGTCCAAAAACAGGGTTCCATTAAAGAGCGTAAAAAAGGCCAAATTTGGCCTTAAAAAAGGCCAATCTGTCAAATCTTAGAAAGGCCAAATTTTAAAAGCAATATGGCGACCTCGAATTTAGTCAAATAAAAATGATAAAAATGACATTTTTTCTGATTTTATTTCAGCTTTAGGGTCTAATAATGTGTTTTATTTAAAATATATTTTTTATAATTTTTTGTCTGCCAAATAATTTACGCCGCTAAACTACACATTTTCGGGGTGTTTTTTGTCTCCATTTGTCACTTTGTTAATAAGTTAGGAGAAGAGAGAGAGAGAGAGACTGCGTGCGTAGGCGTTTGTTTAGCGGACTTTTAAGACAACAATAAGCACCGCCCTTTTATGCTAACATTGCGATTGCAATACTTTTCCCACCGCCTTGTTTTTTGCTCTCTGTGTGTTAAAAATAAAAAAAAAAAAGAAAAGAAAGAAGAACAGCTTGCAGAAAGATAACTGCTAGTCGGGTTTTTCTGACTACTTTTATCTGTGAGTACGTCAGAAGGCAGTTATTTATTTCATCATTATTATTTTTTAACACTTTTCTCTCAACAACCGTGTGTCTTTGTTTTAATAAACGGCACACAGTTTTCATAGGGAATAATATTTCGGTTATCACCGCCGAGGAACACAAATTGTCCCAATCGAAACTTTAAAGTTTTGTTGTTTTTTTTGTATAAAAGAAAAAATAGAGAAAAATGTCTTTATTTCAATTTCGTTTATCTCGAACTTTTTTGAATTTTCGCTTTTCCCCGAGTGTCAGTTATTTTTCGGATAAAACCTCCGCAAAACAAAGCCAAAATCTTGATTTAAAAGGAATTTTCCCACCAATAACTTCGCCTTTTAATTCAAAAGGTTCCATCGATTTTGAAAATTTGTCCAAAAACATGAAACGTTGGAATGAAATTCCTTTCAGAGGTAAATTTTTATTCTTTTAAAAATGTATATTTAAGTTTGGCATTTCTGTTTTTATTTTTTTCCAGGGGTCTGTTTTACTATACACATAGATTCGAAAAGTTGGGACTTGTACAGTTTAGACTCTAAACTTTAGAGTCAAGACATTAAAAAAATGAAAATATCGAAAAAAGTTGAAATTTTATGTATCCGTTATGAAACGAAGTTCTCCGGAAAAAAAATTCACTTAATTTCATCAAGTAGTTTTTTTTTTGTTTTGTTTTTTTACAGCGTAAAAACATGTTTTTATGAGAGCGCGTTGAAGGCGGCCACCTTGGATTTATAAAAAAAACTTTGTTTGAAGTTTAGAAATAACAAAGGGAGATAACTCCAGTTAAAGCGCTGACACCCCTTCCCATCTTTAATACTAGCTAAATCGAATAGTTTGCTCGGTATCATAACATTGTTTTTTCGCTGTAAAAAACAAAAAAACAAAAAAAAAACTACTTGATGAAATTAAGTGAAATATCTTTTTCGGAGAACTTCGTTCCATAACGGATACATACAATTTAAACTTTTTTCGATATTTTCATTTTTTAATGTCTTGACTAAACTGTGCAAGTACCGAAAAGTTGTCAAAAAAAAATAGTGCTAATGCAGTCAGTAAATGCACTTACTGATCCGCGCTATTTTTTAAAATCCTATTTCCAAGTTTAATTAAAGTTTTATGAAATGTTTTTTTATTCAATTGTAAGGTTAAAGTACAGAAAACACCCTCCCCTCCCTATGTTAAGAATGGCTTTTTAAATAATAACGTTATTATTTCAGCACGGATCAATAAGTCCATGAATACCAAACAAATATATAACAAATGTTATCAAAGGCAAGATAAGTTACTTTTCTACCTAACTGAAACAGTTTTTAGTGTTTTTATTTAATATAAAAACTTGCGAGATGTTAAAAAGCCATACGTAAGATGGAGATTAGAAAACCTCAAAATAAATCGTTTAAAAACGATTTCCTTTATAAAATTAAAACTACTTTATTAATTTACATGTACAACACTACAACAATGACCACCAACCACCACTTATAACATACGGAATTGCATTGCTTAATATGCAGAAAACTATTTGTTTGCAGAAAATATAAATGTGATATTCGTTTTCAGTATACCAGAAAACCTTCAAAAGTCATTTTAAAGGTTGAGGTGGAAAGTAAGTAAAAAATTTACCTTAATTTTTCTTTTTGTTTGTTCATAGGAGATAATTATAGATAAGTAACAAAAATCTTTTTACATCCCTCTAAATAGCTTAAAATTGGCTACAAATATATATATATATATATATATATATATATATAATGTTTTATTTTTTATTACCGTATCTTTCTGTTAAGTTACATTATTGTTTCGGCTACTCGGCCGTTTTTTTTTTTGCCGTCTGTAGCGTCCTCAGACTTTTACAGAAATGTTCGCTATTTTGGGGTGAAAGAGTGAATGAGGTCGGGGGGGGGGTTGCGAGGAGGGCGGAAGAAAGAGAGAAAGGGAACAGTGGGGAAGGTGGGGGGCGCTTAGTATGTCAATGTTTTAGATTTGGAGTTTAAGGAACTTGTGGGGGAGGGTCTGGGAAGTTCATTTCTGGTGTGGCTGAGGGCATAGGGATACATTAGGGGAAGGGGAATATGTGGGGTTGGGAGGAGGGGGTTACTTTAAAATTCGAGTCTTAGTATTAAAGTTTTTAGCGTCTCGACGTCTCGTTGGTGAGATGATTTCTTGGTAAGTATGTCTTGACCTGTTGGGTGTTGTTTATGTTTGGGCGCTGGGGCTATGGTTTATTTATTTTTAGTTTTTATTTTGTTGTTTATTGTTTGGAGAGGGTTAGCTAGTGGTCGCACACACATATATACTTAAAAGAAACGGTCACAGGTACACATACATCCCCACCCTGGCGTGCAAATATATATGCGCCTGCATGCATAGACACCTGCGTTGCTCTCACTTACCTCAAATTTTCTTTAAGGTGCTAAGATTGGGTGCGCGTGCGTAGGCATGGATGCACACATACACGGATACATACACACATCAACGCCCCTGCCCCCAAGGAGGCGATTATACGGGTTCATATGCGCATATTGATTCAGGCATACTAGCACCCCACGCATACGTGCAAGCGCGTGCGCACATGCAGATACCAATACTCGTGAGCACATACATTGACATATTTACACAGCTGCACGCTCTCACACACTGTGGACAGCAGGCAGCGGGCACATATACTTTCACATCCACACACGCATACACAGTTATGTGCACATATACATCGGTACCCCGTGTACACATGGACGCCCACTTGGATGTACACGTGCGTGCATACACACACACATACACACCCAGTTATACAGACAGTTATTGGTATAGACATATATATGTGTGTACCTGCGCATGTGTGTGGCCGTGACCGCTAGCTAACCCTCTCCAAACAATAAACAACAAAATAAAAACTAAAAATAAATAAACCGAATCATAGCCCCCCCCCCGGCCTCCAAACATAAACGAACACCCAACAGGTTAAGACATACTTACCAAGAAATCATCTCACCAATGAGATGCTAAAAACTTTAACACTAAGACTAGAATTTTAAAGTAACCCCCTCTTCCCACCCCCATATATTCCCCTTCCCCTCATGTATCCCTATGCCCTCAGCCACACCAGAAATGAACTTCCCAGACCCTCCCCCACAAGTTCCTTAAACCCCAAAACTGAAAATTAACATACCAAGCGCCCCCCACCTTCCCCCCTTGTTCCCTTCCTCTCTTTCTTCCGCCCTCCTCACAAACCCCCCTGACCTCATTCACTCCTTCACCACAAAATAGTGAACATTTCTGTAAAAGTCTGAGGAAGCTTAAAGATACAATAAAAAATAAAACGCATATTTGCTCTACAACAGTATTGAGCACTTTCTTCAGTTTTTAATTACCATCTCCACTAAACTATATATATATATATATATTAACTTTAACAAGCAAAACAAATGTGTAAGAAATAAATGTTACCAAAGGCAAGATCATTTACTCTTCTATTACTTGGAGAAGTTTATTTGTATTTTAATTTATTCTAAAACGTTTTTTTTTTCTTATTGTTCAAAACAAACCTAGTGTCCACTCTGTTAAGTTAGAATAAAAGACTGCTCATAAATCCTGCACTAGGACACTTGGTAATAGCAAAAAAAAAAGAAAATCAAACAAAATACTGGTAGAAACCTCTAATGCCGGAATTTTATCTTGCTTCCAGATAAATTTGACGCTAAAGTAACTAACCTGCAAAAAATGACCGCATGAAACAAAGGAGGGGGGGTAAAGAATAAAATACAAAGGTCTTACTTTGAAACGAAGAAGAGATTTTATTCACAATAAAATTAGTTTCAAATTTTTCCCTTTGCGTGCATTAAACTTATGAAACGCCACGGTAACATATAATGAAAAAAAAAATAACATTGGTTCTCATAATGAAGATGTCGTATCCAAGAACGAATACAATAATAAGATTCAAAATAGTAGTGTTCTAATCACACTCTCTTATGTAGTAAATTTTAGGAGCGTACTCACAAATTGAAAGCCAGTCAGGCACGTGCCTTTTTTTTTTTTTCTCTCTCGTTTAAAGTCCTTTTAGAATTTTCTCTCCCTCTATGTTTGCGTGCAAACCGTAGGCACGCAAATGGATTTCAGAAGCATGCCTCGTCGCTTGCCCGGGGTTTTCTTTGCTGGGTTTTCTTCTTTGTAGGAGGTTCCAAAATTCCTTGTCACGTAAAATAAGGTATTTTTTAAAAAATAATTTCACTCCTTTTAAAATATGTGCAAAACCGTAGCCACGTAGATAGTTTTCAGAAGTATGTCTCGTCACATACCTGGGGTATTCTTGCCGGGCCTTCTTCTTTGAAGAAGGCTCGTTAAAATTCCTTTTCAGCGCCGGGCAATGAAACGAACGGGTTTGTATTACTGTACACATAGATTCGAAAAAGTTGTCAAAAAAACAAATATATAACAAATGTTATCAAAGGCAAGATAAGTTACTTTTCTACCAAACTGGATATATTTTTCGTGTTTTTATTCAATGTAACATGTTTATTCAGCTCGAAAAACATGCAGTATTTACCGATGTATTGGAAAATTCAAAATGGCGCCCGACACTCTCTTTAACACGGTAAGTTCAGGAAAAGATGTTATAAATAATAAACTAGACAAAATACTGTTAGAAATTCGCTCATTATATGTTACCGTGACATAAGTTGACATTCGGTGTTTTTTAAATAGTATTTTATCTAGTTTATTATTTATAACACGTTTTCCCAAACTTACCATGTTAAAGAGAGTGTCGGGCGCCATTTTGAATTTTCCAATACATCGGTAAACACTGCATGTTTTTCGAGCTGAATAAACATGTTACACTGAATAAAAACAAAAAAATGTATCCAGTTTGGTAGAAAAGTAACTTATCTTGCCTTTGATAATATTTATTTGTTATATATTTGTTTTTTGACAACTTTTTAGAATCTGTGTACAGTAATACAAACCCAAACGAACATCCAATCTCCACGTCGGTGGAATTTCCAAAGAGACCGAAATCCGCGCTGAGCTCGTGACGTCATCACGGAGCTAGCATTTCCCTTTTCTCCAAATTAAAGGGAGTTTCGTAAAGACCCAAAATGTATGAAACTAAAAATTAAAAAAGATACAAAATACAAAAAATCGAATACAAGAACCAAATAAAAAAATAATAAATGTAAACGGGGGGGGGGGATGTACTATTATTGGTAGAAAACAAAATTCCAACACCAATAAATGTTACTAATCATGCGGAAGTGTAACGTTTTACCAATATTTTGTTTAATTTTCGATGTTTTAGTGATTTTCAAAGATCCTTGTGCAGGGTTTATGGGCAACCTTTTTCCTCATTCTAACTTAATAGTGAACATGAGGTTTGTTTTGGACAAAAATGTTTTTGGTACTCCTGCGCTTAGTGATTTGTGCTGAAATAATAACGTTATTATTTAAAAAGCCATTATTAACATAGGGAGAGGAGGGTGTTTTGTACCTATTCTGTACTTTAACCTTACAATTGAATAAAAAAACATATCATAAAACTTTAATTAAACTTGGAAATATGATTTTAAAAAATAGCGCAGATCAGTAAGTGCATTAGCACCAAGTTTTCAAATTGTTAAAGTTGCCTGTCAGGAGTTGCTTTTAAGCGGAAGTCCTTATATACACATGATGTGCACGCAGTTTCAGTTTCGTGAAAAGACGTGTAATAAGTCTCTAATTCTAGGGATATTTTCTCGCCTTTGTTCCCGTAGATAGCTTTCAAGGATTGAATCCTCTTTATAGAGAGCTTGAATTAATTCCCAGTTGTGAACTTGTAAAAGAAAATACTGTTTCGGCTTAATTTCTGTCATGAACTATATTGAACCTTTCAACCATATGGCGATATGTATAATTGTTATTCTGCTAAATCTTTGGAATTGCCTCAGTAACCCTGAAGCACACAGAAGTGCATTATTTCAAAAACCATAAGCTGTGCGAATTTTGTGTCTTCAAGGGTCTTTTATCTCTAGATTTTCTTCACAAAATAAATCAAAGCACCAACTTATGCAGGTAGGCAGACCTTGGCTTTGGTAACATTTATTTATTGCATATTTTTTTTTTTTTTTTGACACTCCTTTTTGTTCTGTTGGAGTAACAAAACCCATTTTTTTCTTTTCAGTTTTATATTTTATTTTTAAAAATAAAATAGAATTAGTGGTAAGGTGTAGTATATGGTCTTATAGGACTCTGCAGAGGTTGTAGGTTGCTTTTGTAATTAGGGTTACCACTTATAGGACTGGCCAAGAGTTATTATTTTGTAAGAGTAAGTCGACGTTCAATTTTTAAGACTGAGGTTGCAGGTACAGGAATTTCTGCAAGTCAAAAGTAGTAGATATTTGCACGACCGTTAAAGGTAAATTTAACAAGATCTCCGAACAGAAGGTTTTGCATCCTCACATAAATAAAAATATGAATAACTCCAGAAAATAACGGCACTTGGCAAAGAACTTGAGATTGCTGTATTAATATGAAATAACATTTATTCACGTGTTGGAAAAATTAACTCAAAGCATTTCAGCATAAGTGTTTTCTTGTCTTGTAATGAATGTTCATTGTTAGGTGAATAAGGATTTTGTGAGAACAGTATGAAGTTTAAGATTACTGATCTTTATGAACAGAATGTCACACGTAGCTTGAATGTGAATGTGGTTATTTTCTGAGAGCAAAACAGTCATTAAAACATGCAAGCAAAATGCGTGTGTGTGTTCATCAGATAAGAAAGCGGTAGTTTGAAATAACATTGTTGAAAAGATTTAAATTCCCGTTCAATGTGGCGATTTTCCACAATGAGTGGTGAAGAAAAAAAAACTAGTTTTATTTTGTCTACAGCGCACGTAAAGTCCAGACAGGGGATTTTACACTTGTAGGGCTGGAGAAATCTGAAAAACTGATTTGATATTCTTGGGCGAATCCTAATATGGAGATGTTCTGGAATGATTCCGCCTGTTTGCTGCATCACTACGCAGAACACATAAGTTCCTTAATATTAATCGCAATTAAAGGATACTCTAACTTAACTTCTAAATCTGACCCCCAAGATCGCCATGGGCATGGAATATGTGCCTATATTAAAGATAGCTTTCCATGTGGTAGGGACATCTCCAGGGAAGATCCTAACTTACCCTATATGTGCTTCCGGGTTGCTTTAGCTCAAACTACGGCATTTATATTTACTCTCTATCGCCCCCACAACAGCGGAGTTACTATCTTTCAAAGCATATCTGAGAAAATTGACTAGGTCCTATCTGCTTATCCTTCAGCTAACATTCACGTATGTGGAGACTTCAATGTTCACAACGTCGAATGGTTGACCCACTCAATTAAGACCGATGATGAGGGGAGGTTCTGTCATGATTTCTCCATTGCCTATGACCTCACTCAGATTGTTCAGGAACCCACCCGTGTGCCCGACAATGACGGCCAGTATGCGAGCCTACTAGACCTTTTTCTCACAACTTGCTCTGAACTATGTTCAGTTTCTGTTCTGTCGCCTCTTGGATCTTCCGACCACTCTGTTGTATCAATTAAGATAAAAATGAAATGTAATAAGTCCCCAGACGTACCTCTCCATCGTACAGTATATCGATACACTAAGGCTGACTGGGATAGCTTCTATACATTTATATCTGATCTACCTCTGCATTCCATGTTTAAAAAGGATGTGTCCTCTATAGTATTAGACCTGACTGAATGGTTAATTGTAGGTATTGACCGTTTCATACCCTCAAAAAAGTTTCAGCAAAAACCTAACAGCCAACCATGGTTCTCTCCAGAATGTGCTGCTGCCATTGCGCACAGAAATCACTTTTTCCACTGTTTCCAACGTAATAGATGTATGGAAACTAAAGCCGCTTTCAGGACTGCCAGCAACCATTGTAAGAAAGTAATAAAGAGCACAAGAGAGTTGTTTGCTCAATCTGTTAAGTCCAAAGTAGCTGAACAGCGGCTTGGTTCCCACCAGTTTTGGCAAATAGCAAACAGAATCCTGAACAGAAGCGTGTGCTCTATCCCAACTATTATCAATGGACCCGAGGTGATCTCGTCAGCATCAGACAAAGCCAAACTCTTTGTCAAGAACTTTGCAGCTAATTCTACCCTCTGCGATCAAGGCCGGGAACCCCCAATATTTCCTCCTGTATCAGAAAACACGCTATGTGATATACGTATATCTGTACGTGATGTTGCGAAGCTAATCAAAAACCTTGATTCCAGTAAAGCAACTGGCCCTGACGGTATTCCAATTATAGTACTCAAAAAACTTCAACCTGAACTAGCGCCCATACTTACAAAACTGTTTAAACGTTGTCTTAAGGAGAATAGTTTCCCATCTCCCTGGAAAATTTCATCAGTATGCCCTGTATTTAAGAATTCAGGTGATCGCTCATCCCCCTCTCAGTACAGGCCAATAAGTCTCCTGTGCGTCATGAGTAAGTTGCTGGAATCTGTTAAATACAGAAGTAATCAACCATCTCAACAAAAATAACCTTAGTGACACTCAATATGGTTTCCGTTCTGCTAGATCTACAGCAGATGTGCTTACAGTTATATCTCATAGGATTAGCAAATCTCTCGACGGAGGCAACCTTTCTCGGGCAATTGCTCTTGACATATCTAAGGCCTTTGATAGGGTATGGCATAAAGGTTTACTTCATAAGATCTCTAGCTATGGTATAGCTGGAAATGTCTTCTCAATTAATAAATCATTTCTCTCTGATAGGTTCATAAGAGTAGTAGTTGAGTGGCAAAAATCAGAAGCTCACAGTATTAATGCCGGTGTCCCTCAGGGGTCGATCCTGGGCCCAACTCTTTTCCTGATCTACATTAATGATCTTCCAAATCACATCCTTACATCATTTGTAGACATTTATGCTGACGACACTACCATTTATGGTAGCACATCTAAGACAGTAAACGACCAAGTTCTCTCCAATTCTCTCTCCTCTGATCTTGAGCACGTAGTACAATGGGGTAAGGAGTGGCTGGTTACTTTTAATGCATCTAAAACCAAGCTTCTCTCTTTACATCATCAACATTCTGATCCACATCTGGTATCAATTGAAATGAATGGCTCTCGACTTCAGGAGGCCTCAAGTTTTGACAAGCTTCTTGGCTTGACCAGTACTCCTGATCTTAAATGGAACACGTACATCAAATCTGTTGCCAAGGCCACTGGAAAAATGGTGGGATCTTTCTATCGATCCGGTAAATATCTCACTGCTGATGCTATTCTCTATCTATATAAGAGCCAGGTACGTCCAAGGATGGAATACTGTTGCCACATCTGGGCAGGAGCTGCTAGAAAGGACTTGTCCTGCCTTGATAGAGTTCAAAATAGACTTCGTAGCCTCGTAGGAGATGTCCTTTTCTCTTACCTGCAACCTCTATCTCACAGAAGAGATGTTGCGAGTTTGTCTCTGATGTATCGTTATTTTCATGGAAAGTGTTCGACTGAGCTTCAATCTATGGTCCCCCCTCGCCAAACTTTCACAAGAAACACTCGTCTAGCTGTAAACCCTATCAATAATTCCCCCCACTCTTTATCTGTGCCTAAACCTAAACGTAGATTCCATGAACAAAGCTTCTTTCTTAGAACTGCACGCCTGTGGAATTGTCTTCCGTTTTCTTGCTTTCCGGCTGACTACAATATGGTTGTCTTCAAGTCTAACATAAATAAGTTCTTGATGAGCCGTTCCATATAAGTTATCAAATTTACCAAATTTTCATTACTAATGATTACTGTATTGTCCAATTTCTACTGTACACTCTTTAACCCTTATCCTTGAGTGGCCTCTTGGCCTTGATAATGTGGTGATGCCTATGTAAAAAAAAAAAAAAAAAAGTGTGTGGGTGACCAAATCACAAAGTTGTCTTTGTGCGTTCTGGTACTCATGGGCATTGAAACGGTGATTGCTACGAAAATATCTCTGTTGAAGATTTCTTCTGATCATATGTAGGGGTCGCTACAGTCTGATACTATACCTAATTCTTTCTCTCCTCGGTCATTGAAGAAATCTTTTCTTTGTCAATTTTTATTTTTAACCCAATGTATGAACAAAGTTTCTTTTCTAGAACTGCTTACCTGTGAAACACTGTTCCACTGATCTACTTCCTGGCCGATTACAATATGGTAGCCTTCAAGTCAAATGTAAACAAGTTCTTGATGAGCCATCTCCTTAAATAATCCAGATTCTACCCAATCTACACCATTTAATGATTACCGATTTAGACTACCAGTATGGCACAATCATGTTGACACACCGGTTCTCGCCAGATCACTAAAGTTAAGCAATGTTGAGCCTGGCCAGTACCAGATGAGTGACCATTTGGGAAGGATAGGCGCTGGATGTACCTTCTGGGAAGGTTGGGCGTGGGGCCAGCACCCTCACTCTGTAAAAAGAACTCCTTGCTACAAAAACATCTACAAAAGTTGTAGATGGCCTATGCCCCTCCAGGGGCTCAAGGGCTATGGATTGATGCACTACAATACCACCTTACATTCATTTACTCTTATCCTTGAGTGGCCTTCAGGCCTTGATAAGTGGTGACTCCCTTGTAAAAAAAAAACATTTTTGAAGTTTGCAAACTGACTAAAAGTAATTAAAAACATGATGCAGAAGAATAAACAACACTAAATCCGCAGCAAACAAGTTCAGATAAAAAATGTGCATTATACTTGATTATTTTTTTTTTTACAAAATAGTAAAGTGTTATTGTTTCCGTGTTTTGAATTTGTTTTTACTATTATAAAAAATATTGGAATATTTAGTGATTATTTTAGGAAAATACAATTTTTTTTATCTGATACTATTTGCTGCGGACTTCTTTGTGTTGCCTATTCTTCTTTAGTACTTAAAAACAAAAATACAGAAAAATCTTTGTATATGTTATGGAACAAAAAAATGTCATATTCCAAAAATCATCTGAATTGATAGAATAGTTTATATATATATATATATATATATATATATATATATATATATATATATATAGAATAGTTTATATATATATATATATATATATATATATTATAAATGAATGGCAAAAGTCCATATCCCAAATTTGAAATGTGGACTTTTGTCATTTATTTATATATGCTCTGTTGTTACATTCATTGAGCTTTAAAAATTAAAGGACTCGTATAAATAACAGGTGAAATATAATTAAACATATTTCCCCATATACATATATTTTTAACGATTTTTATGGATTAATGGTAATTCATAGGCATCACAAAGCTGATTTCGATCTCTATTTCTGTCTTATTAGTTCGAATTGAGTTGTCTCTCTTTATTAAATATGGCGAATTTGCTTTCTCAAAAAATTTTCTACATTAAAGCGAATTATTTTTAGCTAATTGATTTGTCTTGACAGCTGTTAATCTATTGGGATGTCAAAGTTGTTGCGTGCTATTACTATTTTCTATATGATTGATCAATTTGCAATTCCATATTACACATCCATCCTGGCATTCTTATAATTCCTATCCATGCAACACATATCCTCAACTCTCACTGGCCAGGTTTCACTTCCATACATCATTACTCTATGTACACTCGTCCTCGGTTGACAACAATAATGCTCTGCTGTTTAGTAATGGCGGAAGTGTGCTGAACTTCATCCTCTTGTAAATCTTCCAGTCACATTAGCGCCAGTAACTCTGTGCTCCAATGACGTCACCAATGTAAACAAAACTTCTGAACAATCTCAATAGCCTTGTCATTTAAATGAACTTTCTTTGCATCTGAATTCTCATTCATTTCCATTGTTTTGTTGTCAGTGCCGTGTGTAAAAAAAAAAAAAAAAAAAAAAAAAAAGTGGGGGGGGGCGCAATTGGGGAGAAAGTGTATGTAATCATAATAATCAAATTATCTCTTGTGCTCATCATATTTCTCAGTACTAGGACTCATACTGTTGAGTCTTGGGAGCATACGATCATGAAGTTGCCCACATGCATCACAAGACCTCTACATACTTTTATTTCTTGTGCGTAAACTGGTTGTCATCTCTCAACCTACCAGTTATTTCATCCAACTCCCTTTCCACAAACTAAGCAAAAGAATTATCCTCTTTCTGGGAGGTTTCGAACAACACAACCATTTGATTGGTCCTGGTAACGTTCACTTTCATATCTTTACTTTTCATAATACCTCCCCAAGTTTCTAATTAAACACGTAGACTTTCCACCGTTTCACAGGTAAACATAAAAATCACCATAATGCGTCTCTTCCAGGACAATGTATCTAAGATATGAATGAAAAGTAATGGACTCAACACAAATCCTTGAGTTAACATTAAAACTGTCACTAAATGTGTTGTTAATTCCAACATAACTGAACATTTCTGTACATTGCTTGAACAATCTTCAACCACTTGCTTGACCCAAATTTATGCCAAGCCCAACAAACTACATCTCTTGACACGTTATCAAAAGCTTTCTCCAAATCGTCAAAAGCAAAGTACAGCATCGGCTTTTAACCAAGGTATTTTGTATGCATTTGTTTCTGGATAAATATAGTACAAGTAGTACTTTGCCTTTGGGGCCCATGGCATAGTGGATAGAAGCATTGACTCTATGGTTCCAGGTTCTGAAGATAGCGGTTTCAATCCTACCTAAAGCCGGCCAGAGGATTAGTTGGCCAAAATATGGCAAGATGACAACAACAACTATGGAAGGCAGTAATTGAGTATACAGTAAAGACTCTGCATTCTTATTTCATCGCAGTTAACCACCTTAAGAAGGCCAAAGGAATAGTTGGCTGAAATGTCAACAACTATGAAGATGAGAATAAGTCTGCAAATAAATAAATGGTACTTTGCCCATAAAAACCAAACTGCATTTCATCTATCCATATCTTATTTACTGCTCAATTATTTTCTCGACCATTTTCAATATCTGATTCATCAACTTTAAGCCACCATAATTACATCTATCAAGAACTCCTTCTGTAACATTGTGTGTATGTAAATGCATGCAAAGTGACATCACTAGTGGGGGAGAAAGGACTATAAAAAAGAAAAGGAGACAAAATAACGTTAGAGATCTTGTGAGAGATGTGGATAACATTTGCGGTCATGTGCGAGGCATGAAGGATGCTCTAGAAGACAATCATGTGAAGGACGTCACAGCAATAGAGAATGAGGAAATAAATGTTGTTGCTACAAAGAACAAGTGAGTTGGAGTTATTTCCTATTCTTTGTCTTGATCTCTTTTGCGACTGAAACTGGAAATAACGTGCGTTGGTTCAGACAACATTACACTTTACCTGTGTAATAGTTCAAAATTGTTTTGATTCCTGTTTGTCAAGTCTGACCTTTTCATTAAATTTTTTTTTTTTTTTAAGGTTATGTCGTTCAAGGTTCAAATGGCGAGTATGTCTACTTGAATGCATCAGAACGCATTGATTTAGTGCGACGAGTTTCACATTTGGCAGCTGAGAACAAGATCATTATTGCCGGATCCGGATGTGAATGTAAGTGCTCCATTTTAATTGTAGCAATATTTTTTTTTTATTTGGGGGGGAAAAAAAATTAAAGATTGTTTATATTTTCTTGCTTGAATAAATTTTATACAAAATCTGGGTAACATTTTAAAACTAATGATACATTTTGTATTACAGTAGAACCCCGGTATACGGTGGCCATAGGATTTTTTTTTTTTTTTAATTTTTTTTTTTAGGTTACGATGTAGAATACAATGTTTTTCCAGATCCTGATTATGGTATTTGCTCCGCCTTATGGTTTATATTATTTGATTATATACATGTGTATTATATATTGTACTGTATTTTGTTACTAATTTTTAATGCCATATCCCGTGGTTTTACTATATTTGGATTCTATTGAATGCTATTTTCACAACATTTCGGTCGATGTAACCTTCGACCTTCTTCAGGTGTATCTTGTTGGACTCTGGAATCTTTCTATTGAATTCTGGAATCTGCACAGAATTTTGAATGGAATCTTATTTAATTCATGGACCCATGGCATAATGGATAAGTACTTGGTAAAATTCAGTTGTAAAGTTCCACTCCTCTGGAGGTTAAAGTTTCAATCTTTAGTGCAGGTGACGCTCGAAATACAATTGCAAATTATTTAAGACTTGTATCCAGTTATGGCTGATAGAACAAAAGCATGCTACCTTCCTGTATTCAATAAAGATCCAATGCAGATTCTCGAGTTTGACAAACTCAAGATGAGAACAGTAGTCAGAAGAATCCAAATGACTAATTCTCATCTCAAAAATTCAGAAACATAAATAGATAGTTTATCAACATGAACAATATACAAAGAATGAAAAACGTTTGAACATGTAAATTGTTGTTTCAGCTTTGAAGAATAAAATATATGGAAATTCATGTAATCTATTATAAAAATGACAGGTGTGTTCCGACTAAAATTCAAAAACTACTCAACACACAAAGCTAATATATTCATATATTCTTTCTTTTTTTCGGCATTGCCACTGCTGAAAGATGAGCATTTGAGGCATCAGCATTTAAAACTTTTTTTAATTTTTTTTTAAGTAATCCAAAGTATTTTTACTGTAGTTAATAGAATAAAAAAAGAGTAAAAAACAAATACGCAAAAAATAAATGTTACCAAAAGCAAGATAAATTACTCTTCTACCTACATAGATAAGTTTGTTTTAACATGCTTTAAAGCATTTTTGGTTTCACTCTGATCAGTTAGAACGTTAAAAAAAAAAAAACGTGGTCCCTATAAGTATTGCATGAGAACCCTTGATAATCGTTTGAAAATTAAATAAAATATTGGTAGAACATTACATTTTTGCATGTTTGGTGACATTTATTGGGTGTGTTTCTATCAGTATTTTGTTTAGTTTTCGAATATTGGGCCTCGAGTCCTCATGCAATGCTTATGGTAACCATGTTTTCTCTGTTTTGTTCTGAGCAGGGTGGCCACTCGGTTTGTTTTGAACCAAAAAAGGTTTTAAAATATGTTAAAACACAAATAAACTACTCTACCTACCTGGAGGAGTTTATCTTTTCTTTGGCAACATTTATTTATTTTTGTTTATTTGGTGCATGTTCAGATTGATACTTCTGGTGGTAATTAAAAGTAAAGAAGATACAGAAAAGTCTGTATGATGTATGTGCCAGTCATGGAAGGAAGATGATATATTCCAAAAAATCACATAATTTGATTTTTTTTAAATTCAAGAAAATCAAATTTTACTCCCATGCCGATGAGAAGTGGGGTGGAGTATCAGCTTTAGCAGAATCCAGAGCAGACAACTGACTTTCATGTAAATGTTTTTTTTTGGGGGGGGGGGGGGAATGTTTGGAAAGAACTGAAATGCAAGATTTAAAACTAAACCATAATTTATTAACATAACAATGTATTTTTATTTATTTTTTTCAGTAAATAAAATTTTCAAATTATGAAAACATTTTTAGAAGGGTCATTTTAAAGTTAAAATCAAAATTTGAAGAATATTAAAATGGCCTTGGCCTTCACTTATCAGTAAAAAACGGCAATTTGCTTTTTGAAAATAAAAAAGTACTTGATCAATTTTTGAACACAGAACTGAATCAAGCTAATACGATCCCTAATGGTTATGTATTGAAGACGGATGCTTCCAGAAGATAAGTTGCAAAATTGTGATATTTATTTTCTTTTTTATTAAATGCAAATATTGTTAATTTTTATTAGATGCAAATAGATGTTAATATTAATTATATTGATTTCATTTTTTAATTTGTGTTTTATTAAATGTATGATAGTTTCTGGTCCAAGAATGTACTCATTTTATCTTGCATGCTGATTTAAAATATAGCATAAAAAAGGCTTAACAATTCCATTCTTCAACCCCCCCCCTCCAACTTCAAATCCCTAAAAATAACACGCTGAGTGAACAATGGTGCATTACGATTTTTTTTTTCTTTTTTAAAATCTTGTTGAATGCAAAGCTGAATCAAGCTAAGATGATCCCTAATAGTTATGTATTGGAATATATCATCTTGATTCCGTGACAAGTAGGTACACAAAGTTTTCAATTTTTTTTTATTATCATAAGTACCAATCTGAATAAAAACCGTTTATTCTGTTTACAACTAAAAATACTTGTAATCAGTTAACAATTAGTTTTTCTTCATTTGTCAGAATGCAAGAGAGGGTTGGTCAAGATGATGGAGAGAGAAATGTTAAAAGAAAAATGCTCTCTCTCTCTTTCATTCTTTTATTTTGCTGTTTATTCCCCTTAGTAACCATACCAATCTATTTTAAAGTGACGTGCTTTATCACCACTGTTAGACTAAATGTTTTTGGATTCAGTTTTTATCTTCTAAAATGTGACCAGAATAAATATAAATTGAGTGGTCTTATTGTCGATTGTTTTTGCAATGTTAATTTTATTTGAGTGACTATTAAATTATATCAGATTCTTTAAGCAACGCTAGAATATTAGTCAATCAGTTTTGGATAAGCAAGAAAAAATTTTAAACATGTAACTGTTTACTTGCACATTTGTCTGCAAAATGTATAAAAGAAATATATATCTGTAATATTATAGAATGTTCCCCCGCCCCCCACTTCAACCAGGACCGCAGATAATTTAACTAGAAAATGAATAGAGACTTGGACTGATACTACATTTCACTTTTTCTGTCCTCTGTCATTAGAGAAGAAATCCTTCATGACTGAGACATTTTCTATTTTTGTTCCTATCCAGAATCCCACCCCTTCTTTTTCTTTTTCTTTTGAGCTGGATTTTCCCCACATTAAAAACCAACTTTGTGTCTAACTCTGCTGTCGTGAGGAGGCAAGTAAATAGGAACAATCACCCTTTGAATTACACAAAATGACATCCTAACAATTAAGCTATTAACAACCTGAGGATCAAGATAGAATTTAGAAAGATGAAAAAGAAAATAGACCTCTTTAGTTCACAAGGAAAAGTACACATATTTGGAAACATTGGCTTTGAGAAAGGAGAATGATCATGGCGCAGAGTGGAGAACGGTCGTGAACAACATTTGATTTTTGCTGAGGTCTGAAATTTTAGAGATGGGATTTATCCAAGATGTACACACACGTTTTCAATTGTGTTGTATGTATTGTGTATGGTGGGTTTATTTATGCAAACAAGACTAGACTATGAGTGAGGCAGTCAGTTGAGATATGGGCATAGTTGCCCACATTAAAATCAAATTTTAAACTTATGTGGAAAGATAGGCAAAAAATAATACAAAGTTGGAAACTGCTTTTTATGTAAATAATACTTTTAAATTGTATTGGTTTAAAAAAAAAAAACAATACGCAATCATTGGTACTAAGAATAATAATAAAATATTGTCTGTTTTTATTTTTTTCTAAATAAGATACAGATTTCTGAATTTTAAAGATTTAAAACAGGTGTAGACTACAAGAACAATTGAAGGAGACAGGATTTATGCGTGAAGATATTATAATGGTAAGGAACATAAGTCATAAATATTAACTGACCAAGATAAAACTCTGGTTCATCCTTACGTTGTCAGCCAGTAGTATATAGTTTCACAACTGATTCATGTTGTTTTCCATGTGAGGACATCTTTTTTTGTACATTTTGTAAATTTTAATAACTGAGAGTTTTTAATCAAGTTGATAAAAAAAATGTTTATAAAAAAACACATAAAACTAATGTGAAAACCTGTTCAAATTAATTTTCTATTATCATTGTTGTCAAAGACAAGAATGGAGCATTTTATTTATTTATTTTTTTAAATTTCTCTTGTAAGTACAAATAAGTGAGACTAAAGTACAAAGCTATCATGTATGAAATTTACATTTTTTTTGCTGAAGAATGTTAACTTGAACATTACAGTATCGGAAATATACTCTTATTTTTTCATTTTATCCTACACTATAAACGTTTTATTCCATTATTTTAATATCATTAATACTTATCTTTTAAAATTGTGTGAAAATTGAAAGGATCCGTGACACAGTGGTTAGAGTACTTGGAAAAATCAGTTGTAAAATTGTGTTCAATTCTAAGTTTGCGTGACTGAAAAATACAATTGCAAATTACTTAGGACCTCTATCCGGTCATGGCTGACAGAAGCTACCCCCGTGAAGTAAATAAATGGTTCCATTTGAAATTCTGTCCAAATTTCAGAGTTCAACAGAAACATTCCCAAATTCGACAAGATACATCTGAAGAAGGTCGGAAGTTACATTGACTAAAACGTAAAAATGACACTCAAAATGCAGTAGTCCGATGAATCCAAATGATGAGTTTCTGCACTTGCTGTGTATTTCCTTATACTAATTAAAACTGTCTGTAAAAAAAAAAAAAAAAAAAAACATCAATGATTTCGGGTTTAACAATAATTTTTACTCCAAAAACACAACCCTGTTCAAAATTCTGTTTTTCCACAAAACTGAAAATGTTTTTTCATTTTTCTTTAAATTTAAACTATTTTCTCTTTAAGCCACTTCTGCAACAATTGAATTGACAGCAAAGATGGCCTCAGCCGGAGCTGATTGTGCCTTGGTAATAAGCCCTTCTTTTTATAAAGGAGCCATGTCAAATAAAAGTTTTTTGGCTCACTTCCAAAAGGTGAGACTTTTGCATTTTAGTCATGAATGTTGTGTTTGCATAAATCGGTGAAAAAATAGAATAAGAAATAATTTTTCAATTTTTTAATTCAATTTAAGTATTAATCTTCATCTGTTTTTCCATTATATTTTGTTTTTTTTTTCTTCCACTTTGAATAACTATCATTTCAAGAAGTAAGCCATAACAACATTAAAGTAAAATAAATCTGCTATGATTATCTTGTCTTTTAATCAAACTGGAAGTTCATTAAAGACAAACCAAATCAAACAATAACTTGCTTTAGCCTGTTTTTTTTTTCTTAGGGAAAAGGGGAAGAAATATATCTCTTTTGAGAAGTTATTTCGTACCTAAATTGCAATTACCCATAGTCGGAAAGTTTGGGGTTCATACCAATGTGAACAATATTAATACATGAAATTGTAATAGATCCACATTACTATATGAACACTTTTTATGATTCATGGTAACTAAGCTATAGCAAGACCATTTGATTGGATTTTTAATAATAAATGTGGGACCCATGTTACTTCAGAAAATTGAAGAATAAAAAGGAGAAATGTTTGACAGTTAATCTAAAACTACTAGTGAATTATTGATGGACCAGAAGTAAAAGTTCACATAAACTGAAAGATAGTTTATTTTTTACCAATGTTTAAGTTCAGTGAATTTTTAAGGATAATAATCTATAAATATAAAAGCGAAAATGTGTGTATTTATGTATGTTCGCTTTTTGTGTATTTCCGAGAAGCGATCGGTCGACTCACTTCTTAAAATTTTTTATATCACGTCTAAATGATAATATCTACAAGTTAACGAGGGTCGCCTGTCTATTTAATTTGCTTGACTTTGAAAGAATAAATATTCAACATTCTTTGCTCGCCGCATGTGGATTAGGCTTTTTCGTATAATAAAAGCGGAACTAATTCTGACAGTATTTTTCCAGTCGGTTGCAATCGCCAGAAATGTCCAAAAGCAATCAGCTTTGATCAATGTGGAGTTTCTCCTTATATCAGACAATTGCTATTCAATTTAATTTGGACAATCTCCCAACATCTTGGGGGGGGGGCGTTCCCGCAGTAAATAAAGTATTACCCCGCAGTCAAAGTTGACCTCATTAAGTCATTAAAACGGGCACCTGCCAATTCTAAATAGTTAAATAAATTCAAACATGTTTCCTTTAGTATTTTGTGGTGGCCCAGTGGTTAACGTTGCATGTTTTTTTTCACACTTTCATTTCCAACTTTGCCTCAAGGATTCAGGTTCGATCCTTCATACTTACCTACCAAAACATTTTTTTTTTTTACCCCCACCCCCACACAAACACCCGGGTGACCATACACACCTCTAAACACTGCTAGTCTATATATATAAAAGCGAAAATGTGTGTGTTTGCTTTTTGTGTATATCTGCAAAAGGCTTTTTTTGATGGGCTTCTCGATCAGCTCACTCCTTAAAACTTTTTATATGCTGTCTAAATGATAATATGTACGAGTTACGAATGGGGGTCGTGTGTGTATTTAATTTGCCCGACTTTCACACGCTATTTTTTCCAGACTTTTAGATTGTCGCGTGTTTCTTTTGCTTTTCAGTATAAAAAAGCAAAACTGGATATGAATCGGCAGTTCCCTGGCCCATGGCCGGGTGGTCTCCGGAAAGCAATGTAAACATTTGGTCAATGACTGCTTTTCACGGTCATAAGACAATTGCTTTCATCTGGACACTCCCCTAATAAACGGGGGAGCTGGTTAAAAACAAACAAACTGGATTTTGACCTCATTAAAAACTGTCCTGCAGAAAATATTATCTGCGACCTCATTATTTGACCTCATTAAGGCACATGTCAATTCTCTTCCTACTTAAATGAATTCAAACGTCTTTCAGTAACTCTTTCTTGCTGGCCGAGCCGTTAACGTGTCATGTTTTTTTCACATTTTATATACCAACTTGGCCTCAGGGCTTCGGGTTCGATCCTACCTACCTACCAAAACTTTTTTTTAACCCCCCCCCCCGATCTTTCTTTTTGATTTAAGAGCACACACACCTTGAAACACCCAGGCAATGCTGGGTACTCCCTGCTAGTTTATGATATAAAAGCGAAAATGTGTGCGTGCGCGCGCGCGCATTTTTTCTGTATGTCCGCCAAAGGCTTTTTTCGGGGTGGTTCTCGGCTTGCTCGCTCATACTTATAACTTTTTATATGCTACACAGATCATAATATCTCACACTTACGAAACATGGCCATAAATATATTTCGGCCACTTTTATCTTACAATTACAACAAAATTCACACTGTGAATTCATTTGCTGCTACTGCTACTATGGTGTAAGATTTGACCTAAAAAAAAAAAACACCTTCAATTTTTTAAATGCTTATTTTCGACTAATCAAAAGTCCCTGGCCTCATGGTATGTCATCAGACTATTAACCTCAAGGCTTTAGATTCAAGCCTACCTCCTTCCCAAAACTTTTTCGCTGTTTATTTATTTATTTTTTTTTAATTTGAGGCTTCTTTTTTTATCTATACCCCCCCTCCCAACACACACACGGGTAACCCTCCTCCCCTATTGGGTTTGAGCCTACCTCCCTCCCAAAACTTTTTTCGCCGTTTTATTTATTTATTTATTTTTTTTCATTTTTTTATATTTGTTTCCAAGCCTACCTTCCTACCAAAACATTTTTTCTTTATCTACCCCCCCTCCAACACAGCCACCTAGAAACACCTGGGCATTGCTAGATAACCCCGCTAGTCTGTACATATAAAAGGCAAAACGGCTGCTCGCGTTTTTGTTTGCCCAAGAAAGGTTTTTTTCGCGGGGGTTCTTAACAAGGTTACTATTTTGGAGAACATTCATTATACTTCCTGGATTATAGTATCTTAGATTTGCAAACGAATGTCATCTCTATCTTTATTTTGATCGACTTTTAAAAAATTATCTTCTTCTCGTCCTTTTGCGCGTTTGTTTGTCTTTTTCGTATAAAAGCGAAACTAATCGGAATGAAGGCAGAGCACCTGGCCTTTTGTGCCGGGATGTCTTGAAGGCAATCAGCTTTGATCACTGTGAGGGGAAACCCTTCATATCAGACAATTTTCCCTATGAAATGTTTTTTTCCAGTGACAAATGGGAGATGTTTAAATAGGGAGCGATTTCACCTTCTCCTTTCTGTACTTATAACCAAAAGAAATATTTAATACGACAAAATATTAAAATCAGAATAACTGGTTGAAAATGATTTTTAAGACAATTATATTGGCAAAAATCATTGAGGAAAAAAAATTTAAATCTTTTTTTTTTTTTATCTACCTTTGGTTATTAAATCTCCCTATATTAAATAACAAAAATTGGGAAAAAAATTGTATGATGTATTTATGTAACAAAACGAAAATATCATATTCCAAAAATCATATAAATCTACCCTTGTTTCTCCAGTTTGTTTTCAAAATGGCACCGCAAGATTGTCTCATAGTTTAGCCAAAAAATAAAACCATTTGATCAATTTATATGATTTTTGGTATATGATATTTTCTTTTCATTATGAGTATGTACATCATACAGATTTGTTAATATAGGAGCAATTATGGACAAGCACCAAAACTGATTTGATTGGTTCTTATTTTCTCTCTTGGCAGATTGCAGATGACAGTCCAATTCCAATTCTCTTATACAATGTCCCAGCAAACACTGGATTAGACTTGGCTCCAGAAGTGATTGTGCAATTAGCTGACCATCCTAACATAATTGGATTGAAAGACAGTGGAGGAGACGTAAGTCATTTACTGTTGCATATTACTTGGGGTAACCTCTATAGATTGAGTTATTGGGTATGATGGGCAAGTTTTGAGTTTAAAGTCAGTTATGGGTCCTTCAACAAATCATAATTAGACATAGATTTGAAGATACAGAGTTTCAATTTATGACTTAAAGTACGAGAGGCGTGCAATAAGTAATGCCCCTGACCCACTTCCAGTTGTCTGATCTAGCTGAAATTTTGCACGTGCAATGATTTATATCTCTACAGGTTATGTGGCAAATTACAACTCTGAACTAATTGTGGTTTCTGTTTTACAGGTGTTTAAACTGAGTCAGGTGTGAAATGGAGCCTGTTGAATGTACAGTAGTGATCCAGTTTTTGTATTTGAAAGGACGCACACTACAGGAGACTTCTGATGAAATGAAAGAAACTTATGGTGATAATGCCCCATCATATGACCTTGTAAAATGCTGGCATCGTGAATTCAAACATGGCCAGAAGTCTGTGGAAACAGCTCCCAGACCTGGTCGCCCCCCCACCCCCTTCTGCCATTGATGAGGCATCTGTCCGTCAAGTTGAGGCTGCCATTTTGGAAGATCGGCGCATTACTATTCGCCAAATAGCCAAAGATATTAAGATTAATACAGGATCTGTGGAAACTATCATTCATGACCATTTGCATATATGCATAAGGTGTCTGCCAGATGGATTCCCAGGTTGCTTACACCATTCCAGAAGCGAAAACGTGTTGAGTGCTCGAGGATGAATTTGAAGATGTGCCAAGAAAATGAGTTTTTCAAAAGACTGATTACATAGGATGAAACCTGGGTCCATCACTATGATCCAGAGACCAAAGCCCAGTCAATGCAGTGGAAGCACTTGGACTCAATGCAAGGGTGCAGCCCTCCACTGGCAAGGACATGCCCACAGTCTTCTGGGACCAGGACGAAGTAATGATGGCAGATTTCATGGCAAAGGGTACCACAATTACAGGAGCCTATTATGCTTCACTTTTGAGGAAATTAAGGGAAGCTACCAAAATCAAGAGGCGGGGCAAGATCGGCAAAGTTACCCTCCTCCTGCAGGACAACGCTCCGGTCCACAACTCGCATGTCACCAGATCAGAAGCAC
This sequence comes from Euprymna scolopes, assembly GCF_053919585.1. Taxonomy (NCBI): domain Eukaryota; kingdom Metazoa; phylum Mollusca; class Cephalopoda; order Sepiida; family Sepiolidae; genus Euprymna; species Euprymna scolopes. Next base: position 95,207,258 of record NC_136489.1, on the reverse strand, counting down.
GGGTGTGTGGTTGTGAAATCCTTCTCCATCCTCCCTACTCTCCTTACCTTGCACCCTCTGACTTTCACCTCTTCTCAGCCATGAAGTTGTTTTTGAAAGGAAAGCGTTTCCCAGATGATGCAGCCTTGATTTCTGAAGTCACGTCGTGGTTGGAGGACCAACTTGGGGTGTTCTACAAAAACGGTCTCCAGAGCTGCATCAAACGATGGGAGAAATACATAACTCTGGGTGGTTCCTATGTAGAGAAAGACTATTAACTGTGCCAAGTTTCGTTGCTCTACTGCTATGAGAAGTGGGTCAGAGGCATTACTTATTGCATGCCCCTCATAGGGTGTAAAGTCCAGATATAAAGTGGCATCAAATCCCTGATGATCCAGCTAGAAATTTTTCTATGGATCCATTAACTTGAAGTAAATAAAGTAATTGCAATTTTATTATTCTATAGCTACTCTGAGGGAAAATTAACCAGGAATGTGAGCAGCCAAACATCCCGACTCCCTTCACAATTCAGAAATTTAGAAAGTTAAAAAAAAAAAATAAATAAATTGTTTACCCTATCGCTATGTTCGAATGGCAAAAAAAATAAAAAATAAATAAAACTTCCTAAACCCTAAGTTTGAGTTAAAAAAAACTCGCTTAACTCTATTATTACCTCTAAGTTAGAATAGCAAGCCCTCTCCCCTCAACAAGAAAACATTTTAAAACTACATGTAATGACTAGGGTTATGACAAGAGAATATTCTTTTTATTTTGACTCGAGTATATATTAGTTAATATCTTATGTTTTTAGACAGAATGATGTGGTTCTCGATTGATTAACTGTGTCTGTGCCGGATATATACTCGAGAGTCAAAACAATAAGAATATTCTTTTGTTATAGCCCTAGTAATGAAATTAAAAAAAATGCAGAGAATTTATTTCTATAGGAAATAAAAAAAAATTAGTTGCTCCAAAGCACCAGAATTGCCCAGAAATTAAATTAATTTTAGCCAAGTTTTTCAGAGTGTCCTGTAAATAAAAAGTGGAGAACTCATATCTATTTTTTTATTTTTTTATTTTTCTTCCTTTGAAGATTGTAATGCTGGGTATGGGGCAGCCAAACCAGCTGCCAACATTGCCCCGCTTTTTTATTGAAACCAACCGAGAGCTCTTTTTAGTATCCTCGCTGTTCCCTTAAGTGCAACGATAGTGTGTGTCATGCTTACATCTTTTTTTTTCTTTAGAGTAACTGTCATTTAATTGTTATGACCTTCCATTTCTTGTATCAAATAATTTTACCAAGAATTCATAAGTTTTGGTTTCAGTTTCATCAAGCTGATGCACCCAAATCATATGGATTTTTTTTTTTTTTTAAATCATAACTTTATAATATACAAGGACTGATAGAAAATTGACCTTATAATAATATATATGAAATCTGTATAAATTACAATATCATATTAAGCGTATTTTATGACCGGGCTATGCTGGGTGTCTCTATTAGCTTAGATAAATATTTTCGCAGTTTTAACAAAAGAGCTACTATATCAAGGCATCTTCATTTACACTGAATATCCAGAGAATGCCAACGGCAATATATTACGCATGAAAGAGTCTGCTGTGGAATTTCCACAGGTCTCACTAGTCTCTGATTATCATTGAAAGAAATGTTTAGTAGAATCACAACTAGTGCAAGAAATGTAATCCGACATAAACTGATAAGTATGCAGATGAAGAGAATAGCAGAGCTATTGAGTGTCAAGAAGTTTTATGCTTTGAAGTACAGGAAGGTGCTGGTGTGATTGAATAGAGCAAGTTTGGGGAAATTTATGCCATTACTAACCACCAGAGTGGTACCACTGTTGACCAAGAAACCTGTCCAATAAGTGTTGCGGATATGTGTCGCATCTGCATGCAACACATGGAAATAATACAATGGATTTGTAATGCGAGTCTTGAAGACAGACTTTGATTTGATGTCCTGAAATTAAAATTGAATAGTATAGGCAGATGTGTACAGAACCAGAGACTTTGTTGATATAGTCACATTGAAAGAATGGATGAGATTTCTTGGGTTAATAGATGTAGAACAGGCGAAGTAATAGATCAAAGAAAACATGGAAGTGATAATGATGCATTTGAGAGGAGGGATAAATAAATACTTAGTCAGAAATAAGTTGGTTTGGAATGCAATTTTTAAAAGTCATCCAACATATATAACCATCACAAACTGGTATAAAAAGTTAAGCACTTGTCTAAAAAAATTTTTGGGTGGAATTGATAATGAAGAAAATAAAAAAAATTTTTTTTTTAAATTAAAGCAAGCTATTGTTTTTCATATTAGTATAAAAGTTATAACAAAAATTCAAAAGATCAGAATTTTCCAAACTCTGAAATGATTCATTTTTCTCTCTGCTGCAGATTGCAAAATTAGCAAATCTGGTGTTTACCACCAAAGATAAGGATTTCCAAATTTTAGCCGGATCAGCAGGTTTTCTGTTTCCAGCTTTAATGATGGGTAAGTTTTAGTTTTTTTTTTTTTTTTTTTTTAATTTGATTATCTTCACCCCCCTGTTCCAAATTCTCCTTTTGATCCATTTGTGACTGTTTTTAATATTTTAAAATTTATTACCAAAATTCTTTTGTAAATGCTATATTATGTTTGAGGAAAATTACTTTCATAGATTTACTTCACTTTATAGAATATTTAAAGAATTCATTTATACTATAAATAAAAATAAGGATTGTTTACCAGAAGATTTATTAAATAATGGATGAAACTAATTGTATCCTTCCACCGTAGATTTACATATTATACTGAGAACTGTTGGCAATATACATCAGGCAGTAGGTATAATTTTTGAAAGACACTGCAACTTTGAGTAGCTTTAGATATTACTGAAATATGGTTAATTATTCCATTGATACTAAAAAGAATTTTTAAAACCTTGTGCTAATGGATTAAACATTGTATAAACAAGAAGTTTGGTGTATTTTCGTTTTTTAAAAAATTTTTAAAGATCAAATCAATTTCAGGCATCTCAAAATAAAGCAAGTATGAAAAGAACGAATTCATGTTGACAGTGGTTTCTTTCATTTCTGGTTACTCGTGCAACTCTAATTTGATCGATTTTTATTCTAAATCTGCTGTTAAAACCTTTTTTTGCAAAATGATTCCCTCAATCAAATTAAACCATTTAAGGTTAGGGATGAAGAAAGGTCAAAAAAAATTTTTTTCAATTAGAATACCTGAAAATTAATTTAAAACAAGATGTATTTACACGATCAAGAAAACTCCAAAATAAAGTTATCAAAATGGCAAAGGATCTAAATCAGGGGTTCTCAACCGGGGTCCACAAGCAAAATAGGGGTCTGCAATGATATTTTGGTGGCCCATGAAGAAAACCAACTCAGAATAGTTTTTATTAAAAATTTAATTTCTACTGCAATTTTGTATTTTTTTTTTTTTTTTTTTTTCAATCATTCAAGTTATTTTAACTATATTTCTATTTTACAGGTTTACCCCATTAAATTAGTTTTCATTTAAAAATAAATCTTAATTATATAATATTTCTTTGATTATTAAAACCTCAACATTTACATTAGTGAAAAATAGAAGATTGTCTTATGACCAATAGTTATGAAGGGGTCCATGAGTAAAAAAGGTTGAGAACCACTGATCTAAATGAACTATTAACATCAGAAGTGGCTTTCCATGATGTGCTAAAATAACTCCAATTTATTATGATAACTTAAGACTGCTTTCTGTTTGTATAGGGTGTGTTGGAGGTATATGTGCTTTGGCGAATGCAATGGGCAAAGAGCTGTGTGAGCTTCAAGCTCTTTATGAACAAGGGAAATATGAGGAAGCAACTGAACTACAGCAGCGGCTTATTTGGCCAAATACAGCCGTAAGTTGAATTTACTTATAAAGTAATTTTTTCCTCTACACATGCAATTCTAATTGACCTAATGTTTGAAAACCAGTTATGTACAAACATCAATTAAAAAAAGAAAACATTTTCCTTTTGATGCCATAATTTCTGCTAACAGAAATAATTAAAAGTATGCAAAAAAAAAAAAAATCATTATAACATTGATTCTTTTCATTATGGAATTAATTTTATATTTATTAAATCAAATGATCTTCATTCCTGTATGATTAGTTTGTTAATGATTAACTTTACTTTTGTGATAAAACGTTTTCAATTCAGGTAAAAGGCAAATAAAAAAAAAAAATAAAAAAAAAACTGGAGAAAATGTTTGTGTGTGTATATATATATATATATATATATATTCTCAAATGCAAAAAAACACTTGTGTTGTGGAGTGATCTATAGATTGTGGTTTTACTGGAAGTTTAAATCATTAAATATTATTGTATTACTACCAACAGTGGAAGATTTAAAAAGAAAAAAAAAAGTATTTTAAGGAATCATTTCTGGCATCGAAAAATAGGCACAATTTTTTCTGATGCCCAAAAAGTTTTCTGATTTTTTTTATTTTTTTTATTTTTTATTCCCGATTACAATTAATCATTCCAACACTATATATATATATACTAGCAGTTCAGTCAAAGTTTAGTTTTGGCCCTATGTACTGGTCATAACTTTATGTACATAGGTATATATTAAAAAGTGTGCATATGTACGGTAATGCCTTTCTATATAATAGGCTTCCTTAACTACCATAGAGAAAAGTTGGTAAGGACTGCAGAGGTCAAGTTTTTTTAAACTTTGACTCCAATTTTGACCCTCTTAACATTTATTGTTTTGGGCTCAAATCAAGTTACAATGTTTGACCCATGTCTAAATAACCTACATCTAAAATTTCAAGTATTTAGACCTAAAATTGGCAGAGGAGTTTGGTAGAATCTGTAAAGGTCAACTCTTTCAACCCCAACCTCTTGGCAGTGAAACATTCGCCAAAAAACTGATTAAAACGCTTGTTGCATGGTCTGAATACCTTTTTTATGTATAATTTCAAATGTTTAGACCCAAGATGGGCTTAATAGTTTGCTAGAGATTGCAAATGTAAAATCTTTTGAACTTTGACCCCTTGGCAGCAAAATTTTCAGCCAAAAAAACGATTAAAAAGCTTGCCTTATGTCTGAATAAGTTCAAATATTTAGACCAAAAATTGGCCGAGTAATTTGGTAGAGACTGCAGAGGTCAATTTAAAAAAAAAAATTTGATCCCAATTTTGATGCCTTAGCATTTGTTTTGGGCTCAAATAAAATTATAAAGTTGGATCCATATCCAAAAAACCTATATCTAAAATTTAAAGTGTAGACCCAAAATTGGCAGGAGTTTGATAGTTCTCAAAGGACAAATCGTTGAACTTTGACCCCTTAACAGCCAAATTTCTGACCGAAAACCTATCAAAAAGATTTTCTCAAATCTCAATACCCCTTATGTCAAATCTCTAGACTGAAAATTGACAGTTATTGCGTAGGGAAATGTACACACACACACACATTCACTTTTATAGATATATAGATACTCACAATAATTTGTTGCAAGGAAAATTGTATGTCGAATTTGTTTGCTTTTATGAGATTCTTAAGATCAATAATTTGCAATACGGATTTAAAACTAACCCTAAAAAGTTCATTGCTACCGAAGAATACCAGAAACCAATTGGCTTCTGTCATCATAAAATTTAACAAAGTCTACTAAGATCAGGATATTTTTGCTTCCTGTTCCTCTGGATTTCTGTCAGCAATTTACATTTTAAGATCTTAGTTAAACTTTCTGGTCCTGGGTATGTTTTTCAACTGCATCCAATGGTGAGTGTTAAATGTAGGCTACTTTTTAGTTTCCATTACTGAGTCAGTGACTATACCTGTCAGACAACTAATCTGTCCTAATTATAACATAAAACTGTATTTCCTACAAAGATTTACATTAATAACTAGTTATAGAAGCAAATGTGAATGAATATTTGAAGCATAAAAACTTTTTAAAAGGGGGGGGGGTGATACACCATAAAGCAAACAAACAATTTTGTACTCTTGCATTAAGTGAACCATTGTCTTCAAGCTTTATTAAATAAAAATTGTTCAACCTATGCTTTTTTTTTTTTTTTAAATTTAGGTGACCCGAAAATATGGAGTTGCAGGATTGAAACAAGCGATGGAATGGTTTGGGTTTTATGGAGGTGTTCCACGTCTTCCAATGTTGCCACTCACCAAAGAGCAGATAACAGAACTTAAAAAAGATTTTACGAGTCGAGGTTTTAATGTTGGATTTTAAAAACCCAGCAGACGTTAGCTTATTATTCTCACTAACATTAAAAATTATTTATTATAAAAGATACAAGGATTATTTTGGTTTCATCTCTCCATATATTATTTGGACATATAATGTCGAGCTTATACAATCAACTTTTCTTATATTTTATACTGAAGAATAAAAATGAGCACAGCTTGTATATTAAAGTATTTTTTTCTGTTATCTATTGGAAACAATTAGTTGAACACTAGTATATCTGCAATGAGTAAATATTTAGCCAAGAGAAAAGCCAACACCAGAAATCTCATTGAAATAATGTTGTGATTGCAAGCTATTGGAAACTTGATAAGTTAATTCATGGACATAACAGCAGATAAATCCCAAGTTGTCCAACTGATATGTCAGCAAAATGGATAATGGTGATCAGTTGAGTCTCTTTTGGTCTCAGATAATGTGTATTGCAAGTATCATTTGGTAGAGAAGAAAAAGTACCATTGTAATCCTAAAATAAAACATTTGTTTAGAAGGTGACAGGGCTCACATAATTGATACTGGCCAGTGTTAAAATTAAGCACAAATTTCAGACAAAAATAATAAGCAGATAATGATGGCTTGTGATGATCTACCAGGTCTAATGGAGGATCGAGCAAATTGAGGGTGATATGAGTCAGAAGATCCATGATACGTTACAACTTTATGATGCCTTGAATTAATGTATAAATGCAAAAAAAAAAAAAAAAAATCAAGTATGCCTTTGCATTTTAAAACCAAGTAACCATATTGATTTTTATTTCTAATGAAATCACATTTCTGGAGATGAAGTGTATCAAGTCTTCTTTTCCAAATTGGAAAGAATTTATTTAAAGAATATATTTTTGGAATATGAATATATTGAAATTTAAGTTTAGACTTTTTAAAGATAAAGTGCATGCTAGTTGACCTTTATTTTCTTAGATAATATTATGAAGCTTAAATTAATCTTGAATAAATGTATTGTATAATTTAAATTTTTCAAATCATGCTAATTCATATACACACACTTTCTGAGCTGCAATATATGTTTATAAATTTATTTAGTTTTCCATGATATCAAAAGCTGAAGTTTAAAATAGCATTTTCATTGCTGAATGCAGACTGAATAGGAACATTTTAACATGTTCTTATGAAAAATTTGAGTTTCAGGTAAATTAGAGTGAAAACTATCCTCCCCTTTCAAAACCATAATTTTTTAATAGTATAACAGGGGTTGTGGTTATAGTCACGATTGTCTACTTTCAGTTTCCATTCAACTGTATAATTAGACATGGTCAAATGGACAACAAAGCTAGTCTTTATATGGGGAAAGGAAGGTTTCTTTTCATGGTATCTGAGAGGAAGATAATCATTAATTAGAGGGGACCATATCTTGCTTGTTACTAATCTGTGGAGCAGAAACTAAAAATCGAAAATTGCATAGAAAATATTTTTAGATTATACTGTCATCATAAGCTTAAACCAGGCTTAGGGTCAAAAATCCAACTTGCCTCCTCCCTTGAGGCTTGCATTCACAAATATCCGTGGGCTTAGAACTAATTTAGCTGATTTTGAAGCATTTCTCCTAACAAATACCCCGGATATCTTAACACTAAGTGAGACTAACCTACACTCCTCCATCCCCTCTAACTACTTTAACATGCCTGGATATCTCCCACTCTGCCGTAAGGACTCTGACAGACATATGCACGGACTTGGAGTTTACATTAGTAATACCCTCCCCTTGACTAGAGAAACAAACCTAGAATCTGATGATCAAGCCTTTATGTGCTTTAGACTAATCATGCAACACAACATCAGCTACTTTTACTTTCTCTACCGCTCTCCCTCGACTCAAGACTGCACCATAATAAACAAAGTCTCTGACAGCATAGACACAGCACTCTCCCTCGACACTAACGCACAAGTACATGTATTTGGTGACTTTAATGTCCACCACAAAAACTGGCTTGGATTCTCTACTTACACAGATGTAGCAGGCAGCACAACTCATAGCTTCTCTATATCCCACTCCTTATTACAAATTGTTACTTTTCCAACCTGTTTCCCTGACCAGCAAGAACAACACGCATCACTTTTAGATCTGTTTGACAACAGTTCCTGATGATTGTATAACAAATGCCGACAGCCCACTGGGGAATGCTGATCATGCAGTGATAATGGTTGAAATTGCCTTAAACTCTAGACCCAAAACTGAAGAGCCAGTGCTCAAAACAACCAGATATTATAAAAAGGCTGACTGGGAAACCATCAGAGATCTTATCAGAGATGCCCCATGGGGAAATATTTTTTCTCTTCCTGCTGAACAGTGCGCAAATGAGATCACTGAATGGTTCAAAACTCCAATCGAAGCGCATGTTCCCATGCGGAAATTTTATAGCAAGCCCAAATCTTCCCAATGGTTTACTTCGACTTGCGAAACTGCCATTGCTCAAAGGCAACATGCATACTGCAGGTTTAACCGACATAAGTCCAGTTCAAACAGACAGAAGTATATAGAAGCTAGAAGTAACGTTAAGAAAGAAGTAGCGACAGCTAAGAGAAAATTTACGGAAACCACTAAAAAATGCATCGAAGCACAAAAACTAGGAACTCGTGACTTCTGGAAAATCTACAACAGTAGTAAATAATGGGCAATCAACAATTCCTCCACTAACCAACAATCACGAGATTGTTTGCTCAGCAACCGAAAAGGCTAACATGCTTGCCAGTCGGTTTGCCTCAAACTCCACACTGGACCCTTCAAACCACCCCATACCTGAATTTCCTATGCGGACAGACGCCACGCTAGACGATCTGAAAATCACTCCTGCTCAGGTGCATGCTATCATAAAAACCTTGACACTTCAAAAGCATGTGGACCTGATCTCATCCCAGATGTGCTATTAAAAATGTGCTCAGCCGAAGTAGTTCCAGTTCTCTCCAAGCTCTACAACAAATGCCTTATTGAATCTTGCTTTCCGGGCTGTTGGAAAACTGCTTCTGTGGTACCAGTATTCAAGAATTCTGGTGAAAGAACTGACCCATTAAATTATCGCCCCATTAGCCTCCTCCCACTTTTTGCCAAAATATTTGAGACCTTAATTAACCATGCTCTAGTCCATCACCTTACAGATGCTAAACTTCTGACTGACCAACAATATGGATTTAGACAAGCCCGTTCCACAGCAGACATCCTAACTGTAATCTCTGAACGTATATACCATTCACTGGACAAAGCAGGGGAGGGCAGAGCAGAGCAGTAGCTCTAGATATATCTAAGGATTTTGACAGGGTATGGCATGAGGGTCTCCTCAGGAAAATTAGATCATACGGCATCACTGGTAGAATATTTAACATAATTAAATCCTTCTTAGAGAAGAGAAAAATCCAGGTTGTCCTTGACGGTCGTACATCTAAACAATGATATAAATGCGGGAGTGCCCCAGGGGTCTATCCTTGGACCTCTACTGTTCCTGATATTCATAAATGACCTCCCCGGCAAAATTTCCTCTGAGATGGGTATATATGCTGATGACACCACACTCTATAACAGGCATGACAGGAAAACAAATGAACAAATATCTAAAGAAATGGCAGAAACACTAGAGGATAACCTCCAATCTGTAGTTGAATGGGGACAAAAATGGATGGTCACATTCAATGCCACCAAGACTAAACTAGTTTCATTCAATAATTACAAGAAACCTTCTCTACCACCTATAGCAATGGCCAATGACTCTTTATCTGAGAGTACATCTTTCAAGCTCCTAGGCCTAACGTTCACAGGAAACATGAGTTGGAACAATTACATTGAGGGCATTGCCAGGGCCGCTGCGAGTAAGGTGTGCTCTCTTTACTGTGCTAGAAAACTACTAACACCCGAAAGTATCCTGTACCTCTATAAGGCAACCATTCGCCCATGTATAGAGTATTTCTGTCATATTTGGGCTGGTGCATCGGCTACTAGTCTCTCACTCCTTGACAAGTTTCAAAAGAGTCGGAAATCTGATAGGCCCTGAACTGGCATCTAAGCTTCAGCCTCTGTCTCATCGACGAAACGTTGCATCCCTCTGCCTGTTCTACAAGTATTTTAATGGTGAATGCTCTAACGAACTGCAAGCACTTGTACCCCCACGACGTGAACACCTCCGACAGGCTGCAAAATCCCACCCCCACACTGTAGAAATCCTTAGATGTAAAAGATCTTTTTACTCCAGTAGTTTCTTCCCCAGAACTGCTAGACTTTGGAATTCCATTCCAGGTCCCTGCTTCCCCAACTGTACTGACATGCAGAAGTTCAAGTGCAACGTGAACCGACATCTTGCTGCCCAAATCCCTACATAGTACCCCAGTAGTTGTTGCCTCTGATAGTAGCCCCCTACACCAAAGTGGCAATGTGCCTTGTTTGGGGTGAAAATGTAATAATAAAAATTTTTTTTTAAAAAGTGTAAAACCATGGTTATGGAAATTAAAAACAAGTATTTTAAGTAATATAATGGTATTCTACACCTAAAATAGGTAAATGGAAAATGGCAGTGGAATAAAATTTTGACAGTGATAGAACATTTTTCTTTAATAGCAATTGTCTATGAAATCAGTGACGACAGAAAAAAAAAAAAAAGTTTTTGTTTTTCAAGTAGAACACAAGAGCAGAATCTGTTTTTCAAAATTTGGATTTAAAACAAAAGCGAAAAATATTTTACATAGCCCAAACTAAGTATTTATTATGGTTTTCTGTTGTGCAAAATTCCCATAGTTGTATTTTGTTGAAATATATATATCCCCAAAACCTCTAGTCTTGATGGAGGGGAGACTAAAACTTATTGCTATGGTTTCAAAATGATCTGAAATAACAGCAAGGGGGAGACTTGATTCCAAATATTTCTCATATGTTATATCTCCCCTCTTTTGAAAATAGGGTACAATTATGAATATCTCCAGTATCAAATAATCCTTATACACTGTGAAATTTACTTTACGAAAAACCAAAGAGAGGAATAAGAGATGAGAAATATTTGGAATCAAGCCTCCCCTTGCTGCTATTTCATATAATTTGAAACCATAGCAGCAAGTTTTTAGTCTCCCCTCTATCAAGGCCAAAGGTTTTGGGGGAAATATATATGATGTTTCTTTGAAATCCCATTGCTACAAAATAAAAGTGCCGAATTATATTTTCAGAACTTTTTATAGAAAAAGATTCATATGACTTGAATTTTTCTGATGTTACAATTTTTTTTTTTTTTTTTTTTTTTAACTAAAGTATGGGTTGAATCATTTTCTTCAGATCAGCAAATTATTTCAAGTCTTTTGTAGTCATTTTTTTTTTTTTTTTTTTCGATTTTATTTCATTTTTTTATTTATTTATTTTTTTTTGGTGGTGGGGGGGCATAATTTAATTAACAAAAACAAAACAAAAAAACTAATATAACTGTAACAAAAACCTAACCCAACATAGTTTTGTATGGTTATGTTTTAGTAACGCCTGGACTTTTTCATCTATTTTTGTTTACAATTTGAAAGCCACGAAAGAATGTTAAACTGCTTTGACCATTTCCAATCTGTTATGTAAATCACAATTGGAAACATTTATGTTTATCTGAGTATTCTTCCATAAAAGCATCAACTTTTGTACCGATTCTGATGATTAGCCTAAAACAACTGTTTAGCTATCAAAATGCAATGATATTCTTAAAGTTAATGACTATTAAAGTACACTAGGTGGAAACTGAACTATTACACTGACAAGAAAGTTCTTGTGATTTTTAACTTTTAAATTCAGATGAACAGATCTCGACTCAACAAAAACTTACTGATCAAAATAAGACCATCAGCATCAATACACTTTTGCCAATGCCAAACGTGTATTTATGTCAGTAATGTAAAAATTTTGGGTTTTAGTGACAAAGGAGTTGCAGAAGGCGTTTTTGATATCACTTAGATTTTTTTTAAGCATTTCTCATGCAGAAAGTTGTAGAGATGCTTTAAAAAGTGGTAGTGAGAGACCTGGAGAGTATGGCAAATGTGGCAGTTTTGTAGCCCAATTCATTTAATTTCTGTAGAGTCGGTTTAGCAAGGTGTGGTCAGGCATTGTCATGGAGAATTGGGCCTTTTCTGTTGACTAATGCTAGGTGTTTTTGTCCAAATTTCTGATGCTTTTCATCCATTTGTTGACTGTATTAAATCACCATAATGGTTTTGCCTGCATTCAAAAACTCATGGAGGAGACCAGTCACAGATCACCAACAGTCATCATGACCTTTTCGTGCAACTCTGGCTTTGGGAAGAGTCCTGGAGCTTCATCAGCATCTAACCACTGAGTTGAGCTGAGCTAATTGTTGTTAGGAATCCATTTTTCATTGCAAGTCACAACCAGTTGAAAAATGGGTTGTTGTTGTTGCGTACGACTTCCTAACAGCATTTCTTTTGGTTGTCATTAAGTTCATAAGGCACTCATTTATCAAGCTTTTTTGTCTTCCCAATCTTTGAAATGGTTGGAAATTGTTGTATACGTTACGTCTAATTCAGAAGCAAGTTCTTGAACAGTTGTGCATGGATTGGCTTCAACTAATGCTCTTTATTGATTGTCAACATTTGATGGCTGACCAATAGGCTCATCAACTTCAAGACTTGTCGCCGCCATAAAATTTCTTAAACCACCATTGTGCTGTGCAGTCATTAGTGGTTCTTGGGCCAAACACTTTGTTGATATCACGAGCTGTTTCAGCAGCTTTTTGGCCTAGCTTGAATTGAAATAAGAAAATTGTGTGAATTTGCTATGTGCTTTTTTTCATCTTGTATTCAATGTTTTGAAAAGACATTTGTTCAAAATGTAAAATGATTGTAATTTAAACAATTAGATAGAATGAAAAACGCTTTAAAATGATATAAAGTAGAGGTATTATTACGAAAACTTGTTTGAAAATACATCATTTGAAGTCAAAATTAAAAATCTGCAAGAACTCTTCTTAACCTAATCTATTAATATTAGGAATATGCCATTTGGTAGAAATTTACCTTTCACAGGTTATCCTAAAGTGAGAGTCTATACATGTTAGGTACACACAACTTTTCTCCGCCCACATACAGTTTGAAGTAATTTTGTGTCAAATTCCCATGGTTGGCTGTTATTACCTCCCTTGAATGTTAGACATAAAAATAATGAATGCATCCTATGAAGCCTATTCCTACTATTTAGTATATCAGTTTCAATCAACCTTACTAGTCAAAGAATATAGAGGGAAAAATACAATACTTTCTTGAAAAACAAATATATAAAAAATTTTCATATTTGGATTCTTTGGACTACTGTTCTCATCTTGAGCGTCATTTTCACGTTTTGGTTAATGTAACCTCCAACCTTCTTCATGGGTATCTTGTCAAACTCAGGAATCTGAACAGAATTTCAAACAAAATCCTTCATTTACTTCAGAGTAGGTATTTATTTGCTCCCCCACCGAGCAAATTAGGCACAAGGCCAATTTTTAATGTGAAGAGTGAAGGAAGGGAAAAAGGGGACCAGCTCTCGAGAGGTGGGAAATGGGAGCTGGTTCATGCTCTCATTCCGTAATAATCTGAAGATTGAAGGTTCAATTCTCAATGTGGGCGACTGAAAAATACAACTGAATTCCTTAGGATTTCTGTCCAGTCATGGCTGACTGAACAGGAGCAGGTTACACCCGTGAAGTAAATAAAAGGGTTTCATTTGAAATTCTCTGTAGATTCTTGAGTTTGAAAAGATATACATGAAGAAGGTCAGAGATTACATTGACCGAAACATTGAAAATGATATTCAAGATGAGAACTAGTAATCCTAAGAATATGGATAACCAATCCTCACCTCAAAAATTCAAAAACGTAAAAAAATTTTTTTTTTTTTTTTAAACTCAAATTAGCAAGCACATTTAGCTCACAGTAGTAGAAGAAAAAAGACAAGTAGAAGCTGCCATTTTTATTTTTCTGAAGAGTTTATTAATTATTAACTTTTCTTCCCAAATCCTCAATTGTTATTGTACAGTTAACCATTTCTTTCTCTCTGACACCATCAAATATACATGTCAGCTGTTCAATTCTGCACAAGAGAGAGAAAGCTTTTTTCTTTTTTTTGCACAAGCATGTTTGTCTTTGTTTCTAGAAAAAGCTTTAATAGTGACATTTAAAACTGAATCCAATTATTCTTTTACATGGAACTATATTTTCAAGATTTCATTGTTTTTTTTTTTTTAATTTTTTTTTTTTAGTGTTTTCGTAACAAAAATCTGTAAAGAGTCATTGAATGAATGTGATGTATTTCTAAAAAGTTGTTTTTTTTTTTCTTCTGGAAAAAAAAAAAAAATACTTATAAACCAGCCATTCATCAAAATAGTGGTGGCGATCATTGGTATTTTTGGCAGAGGATTTACAAAGACCAGAATAAATGGTGAAATGTTTAGTAATAATTAGGATATATCACTGTTGTTGACGTCTAAAAGTTATGAGAAGGTGTCTCAATATCAACATTTTTTTTAAAAAACTTAATTGAATAAAACCCCCACACACCCCTCTCTTAAAATTTGGACAAAATTAACCATAAATCAGAAGAGGGCGAGGAGGTAACTGTTGATGGTGATAGCAGTAATAGTTTTAAAACAATTTACCACTATTGAAATTACCAAACAACCAAATAGTTAAATGGCCTCGTAATAAATCCTACCAACTAACCAAACCAGCCAGTCACATCAACCAGGTAGGAATATGCTCAGTCAATCACAAAAGACGATAGTTTCAGCTGCAGGATACACCTTTCTTCTTGGTGAAAATATCCTTCAAATTCATATTGACTTGCAATTTATCTTTCTTTTGTTGAGTAGAATCCAGACAGAACCTGAGGATAAACAACAATTAACTAAGTTAAAAGGTGTTTCTTAACATTAAAAGGCAAACTTTAGAATTTTAAATAAAAAGAGATAAAACAGATATGAAGGAAGTACATGTATGTTATCACTTCTCACAACCATTAAAAAAAAAAAAAAAAAAAAAAAAAAAATGATTATTTGATCAACAAAGAGTCAAGTAATTATCTGATGTTGCTAAGTATTTTAAAAAAAAAAAATTTTTTTACACATTTCAAATGAATAATAACATTAAATAATTCTGCCATGTTCATGATAGATATAACCTGATTGTTTGAATAGGATCAAAGTGTAGTATTTGTTCTGTTAACCAAAATATGATGGGTTGACAACAAATATTTAACTTTTTAAAATACATAATTAAAAACAATTTGTAGACTGTACACACACACACACACATTTATACCTTTTAAATTCTTCCAATTCCCTTTCAGCTTCATCCATTTCTCCATTTTCAAGATCAGATTCAGATTTAGGAAGGAAAACATCTTCTGAAAAAAAAATAAATAAATAAAATCAGGCAATTACAATAATTGAAACATTTTCTTTTTTAGTTGTAACTGTTGCTCCTCTTTGAAGATTTGATAATAAATTTATTCAAGGAATCCTAAAATGCCAAAACAAAAGAAGTCTCTTCTATATAAATAAAACAGTAGACGTATGTGTGTGTGTGTGTGTGTGTAACTATCTAACAGGTAATCTCTGAAAGTACTGGTCACATAGCACTAAAATTCTCAGGAAATAATATTCATGCACCAAGGGTGGTTTATAGTGAATAATATCTTTGCTTACATGCATATATATCGCATACACACATTGGCAAATTTACATGTAAAATGTTCATTAAGCATTAGGTGACATTTTGTTTTTTTGTGCGCATGTGCGTTCTCGTTTCTTTTTTTTTTTTTTTTTTTTTTTTTCCTCAGGCTGGAACAATCGGTTCTTTTTAATTGCAATTCTAACTCATTTTTTTTATGTTTTTGTATTTAAAAAAAAAAAACAAAAAAAAAAACGAAATCATGCATACATTTTACTCGCGGTTTGAAATTTGTAAATATGAAAACGAGCCTATAAATCTTTTTTTTACGATCTCATATTTACTTAATTTTATACATTATTTTAAGGCAGAGGAGGGGGGATGACACATGGAATACAGACAGTGCTGAAATAATAACATTTTAAAAAAATGTTGTTTACATAGGCATCACCACTTATGAAGGCCAAGAGGCCACTCGAGGATAAGGGTTGAAGAGTGTACAGTAGAAATTGGATAATATAGTAATTGTTAGTAATGGAAATTTGGTAAATTTGGTAACTTATATGGAACGGCTCATCAAAAACTTGTTTACGTTAGACTTGAAGACAACCATATTCTAGTCAGCTGGAAAGCAGAAAAACAGAAGACAATTTCATAGGCGTGCAGTTCTCAGAAAAAAGCTTTGTTCATGGTATCTACGTTTAGATTTAGGCACAGATAAAGAGTAGGGGAAATTAGTGATAGTGTTTTCTGCTAGACGGGTGTTTCTTGTGAAAGTTTGGCGAGGGGGGACCACAGAATGGAGCTCAGCTGAGCACTTGCCATGAAAATAACGATAAAGCAGAGACAAACTTACAACATCTCTTCTGTAAACAAGAGGTTGCAGGGAAGAGAAAAGGACATCTCCCACAAGGCTCTATCAAGGCAAGATAAGCCTTTCTAGCAGCTCCTGCCCAGAGGTGGCAACAGTACTCCATCCTTGGGCGTACCTGGTTCTTATATAGATAGAGAATTGCATCAGCAGTGAGATATCTACTGGATCGATAGAAGGATCCCACCACATTTCCAGCGGCTTTGGCAACGGATTTAATGTATGTGTTCCATTTAAGATCAGGAGTAAAGGTTAAGCCCAGAAGCTTGTCAAAACATGAGGCCCCCCCAAGACGAGAGCCATTCATTTCAATTGATGCTAGATGGGGATCAGAGCGTTGATGATGTAAAGATAAAAGCTTGGTTTTAGATGCACTAAAAGTAACAAGCTACCTCTTTCCCCATTGTACCACTTGCTCAAGATCAGAGGAGAGAGAACTTGGTCGTTTGCGGTCTTAGATGTGCTACCATAGATAGTTGTGTCATTAGCATAGATGTTTACGAATGATGCAAGGATGTGATTTGGAAGATCATTAATATAGATCAGGAAGAGAGTTTGACCCCTGAGGGACTCTAGCATTAATACCAAGAGCTTCTGATTTCTGCCCATCAACCACTACTCTTATGAACCTATCAGAGAGAAATGATTTCATAATTGAGAAGACATTTCCAGCTATACCGTAGCTGGAGATTTTGTGAAGTAAACCTTTATGCCATACTCTATCAAAAGCCTTTGATACCTCAAGAGCAATTGCCCTAGAAAGCCTCCGTCAACAGATTCGCTAATCCTATGAGATACTGTAAGCACATCTGCTGTAGATCTAACAGAACGGAAACCATTAGAAAGCCATTCTTAATATGGGAGGGAAGGTATTATTTAAACTATTCTGTACTTTCAGATAATTTATTAAATAAGAAACTGACATGTATTATCTCTATTTTTGTTTAGTATTAGTTAACATTAGGATCTGTTTCTCGATCCAATTTCTTGATTAGTTTATTGTAAAGCAAGTGTTGCCTAATCACTAACTGCACTTTGAAATATTTATTTTTTGAGTAGCATGAATTTTAAATAAGGTGCTTCTACAATGTAGTACGCATATTTAAAAAATACAAACAATTTATAATGAAATCATGTATTTGTAAAACCTGCTGAGTCATTTTCTGGAAGTGACGTCATGTGTTGATGAGGGGGGGGGGGACAAGCACGATTATGTTGCTTTAAAAAGTACTCTGGAGGCTGCCAGGGATTACCAAACCTTCATTTTTTAGGTGAGGTTGAAGTGTGGTGAATTAGTGCCTGTTCATTCTCCTAAGCATTACCACCACTTTTTCTGTTTATGGAGAGGGGGCCAGTAGATGATTTTGCTGAAATGCTGCGTCAGAACAGATACTACACTTTGATCTTAGCCAAAAGGCCAAGTAAGCATAATATAGTTGTCTACCAGGCATTACCTCCTCCAAAAATAAAAAAATACAAAATAATCGACACAACATATATTTTAAGAGGTAGAGAGGGGAATATGGAGTAAGCCCTGGTAATGGCTGAAGCAGCAGTTTATGATCTCAAAAATACTTTATTTCATATATATTTTAAAAGAAATAGGAATATGGAGTCAGGCCCAGAAATGGCTGAAGTAGTTTACAATCTCAAAATTACTTTATCTAATATTAAAAAACTGAAACAGTCTACGATTTAGACATTACATTATTTCCTGTATGTTTTTAAAACAGTGAGGTGGGGGATATAAAATCAGTCCAGGAAATGACCGAAACCGTTTACAAGTTAAACATTACTATATTTTATTCATATTTTTAACAGTGGCGTGGGGCTTACAGAGTCGGTCCCGGAAATGGCTGCAACATTTTACGTTTTAGACATTAATTTATTCAATGTATATTTATAACAGTGTGGTGGGGAATAAGAAGTCAATGCTGGAAATGGTTGAAACAGTTTACGATTTAAACATTACTTTATTTCATGTATATTTTTAACAGAGATTATTACATAGTTATTATTTTCGTAAGGGGGAGGCGATAATGTGGGTTAAAATTATAAAAAATGATTGTCTAAATTAGTAACATATCCAAGAATTATGAAAAATGATGAAATGTGAGTTAATTGATTGGTGTTTTTTTTTTATGAAATAATCGGCCCAGACAATATATCAAAGTTATTATTTTCGTAGGGAATGGGGCTAAATGTGGGTTAAAATTATTAAAAAAACGATTGTTGAAATTAGTAACATATCCAAAAATGATGAAATGTGAATTAATCGATTGGTGTGTTTGTAATGAAATAAATAAACCCAGACAAAATATCAGAGTTATTATTTTCGCAAGGATGGGGGCATTATGTTGGTTACAATTATAAAAAATGATTGTCGAAATTAGTAACATATCTAAGAATTATGAAAAATCATAAAATGTTAATTTATTGATTGGTGCATTTGTAATAAAATAATCGGCCCAGACAATATTAGTAACATATCCAAGAATTAAGAAAAATCATAAAATGTTAATTTATTGATTGGTGCGTTTGTAATAAAATAATCGGCCCAGACAATATATTAAAGTTATTTTTTTCGTAAAGGGTAAAGCGATAATGTATGTTACAATTATAAAAAATAATTGCCAAAATTAGTAACACATCCAAGAATTATGAAAAATGGTGAAATGTGAGTTAATTGATTGGTGTGTTTGTAATGAAATAATCGGCCTAGACAATATATCAAAGTTGTGATTTTCGTAAGGGATGGCTAGAATGGGGGTTAAAATTACGAAAAATGATTGTCGAAATTAGTAACATATCCAAGAATTATGAAAAATGATGAAATGTGAGTTAACTGATTGGTCTGTTTGTAATGAAATAATCGGCCCAGACAATATATCAAAGTTATTATTTTAGTAAGGGGTAGGCGATAATGTGGATTACAAATATCAAAAATGATTGTCGAAATTAGTAACATATCCAAGAATTATGAAGAATAAATCGATTGGTGTGTTTGTAATGAAATAAACAACCCAGATAATATATCAAAGTTATTATTTTCGTAAGGGGGGGGGTCATAATATGGGTTAAAATTATAAAAAATGATTGTCGAAATTAGCAACATATCTAAGAATTATGAAAAATGATGAAATGTAAGTTGATTGATTGGTGCATTTGTAATGAATTAATCAACCCAGACAATACACCAATATTATTATTTTTCATAAGAGGGGGGCGATAATGTAGGTTAAAATTATGAAAAATGATTGTCGAACTTAGTAACATATCCAAAAATTTATAAAAATAATGCAATGTGAGTTAATTGATTGGTCTGTTTGTAATGAAATAATAAGCCCAGACAATTTATCAGTTTCTGTAGGTGATCAACAATATTTTTCTGAATTTTCAATGTTAACTTCGGGAATGACGTCACAGTTGTAGTGGTGAGTAGAAAGACACATGATTATGTTGCTTTTTAATGTGCTCTGGTGTTCTCTATGAATTAACAAACCTTCAGTTTTGGGGTGGGGTTGGAGAGAGAGTAATGTCCATTTTGGGGTGGTGTAATCTCCCACAATGTCATATTCCAAATATATGGAATAACTATGGAATCATATTCCGGAAATGACATCGTTTCTCTTACTAATGTGTTGTTGGCGGTTGTGGTAGTTAGGGGGGAGAACTATATTTATATTGGAAGTTGTGGTAAAGTAAAAGTTGCCTAATGATCATTCGCGTCAATGCATTTATGTAATTATTTGAAAAACCTGCTGAGTTATGGTCAAGAAATGATATCATTTCACTTAAAATGATGCTGTCAGTAGTAGGGAGGGAAAGAACACAGTAATGTGGAATTTTGTAGTGAAGGAAGGGTTGCCTAATTACAAAGCTTCTCAACATATTTGTTTGTAAAGCCGGCTGAGTAACCTTCTGAAAATGACGTCTCTTTTTCCAAAAAATTTGTTGTCGGTAGTGGTGAAAAAATGAAACAGAGTAATGTAGAATTTGATAATGAAGCAAGGGTTGTCTAATCACTTTGTCAATGTATTTATGCATTAATTTTAAAATCCTGCTAAAACATCTTCCAAAAATGACAATTTATCTTACAATAATAGTGCTAATAGTGAAGGAGGAAAGAAACGCAGTAATGTTGAAATTTATGGTGAAGCAAGGGTTGCGAACTCATTAACCAACACAATGTATTTATGTATTAATTTGGAAATTCTAATGATCCATCTTCTAAAAATGATTTCAATTTTCTTAAAATCATGGTAGCCTTGGTAGAAACAGAAATTATTTCATATATGTTGTACAATACCTGTTGAGAGTATGTTAGATTGTTTCCTATATGTATATAAATTACCCGTCCGAAGTTAGGTAAACATATTTTAAATATGTCTTGTAAATTACCTGTCCCAAAAAGGTAAAATTATTTCATATACATTCTGTAAATTACCTGTCCTAGGGAAGGTACAATTATTTCATATGTGCAATAGCCGTCCTAGGGTAGGTAAAATATTCTTTTGCTTGAAATAGCAAAAGATACATGCACATTAAAAATTCCTCTCTCCAAAGAATAATTATATTCAAAATCAACTTCAATTTTCTCATTTTTTATACGGTCCCGAGCAACGTCGGGTAGCCCAGCTAGTTTCAAAATAAAATAGCTTATAATATAGTTTTAGTTTAAATTTAATAAGAGAAGTTTAAGCTGCATTTGTTTATGTTTATCAAATGAAAGTAAAACCAACACTTGTGAATCAATAATTTGTCATATAAGTGTATTTTTGTGTAAGGAATCGGAAAGGAAAATTAACGTTTTTCAAGTAATCTATAATATAAATCTCTGCTGTCTGTTGGTGTGTTTGTATGTTCAGCTAAACGTCAAAAATAGAAAAGGGACCACCATGAATATAGTATTTTTGAAACTGTCAATTCTTCAAACATCTAATATCATAGATTCATTAATTTTTTTTCTACCTTAATGACTGCAACATCTGATGAGGAGGGGGGGGGGGGGGTCATATAAAATCGTCTCCTAAATGATTTTAACATTTGCACATGGGAACACCATTTGTCTCTCGCATGTGTTAAATACAAAAATTTGCAACGCAATGTTATGACGGTCACCTTGGCCGAGTGGGTTAGAAGGTTAGCTATTAGTTTTTAGGTATGAACCCACTTTATTTATTTTTTTCTTTTGCATTTCAACAGAATTGAAAGATTTCTTAAATATTTTTTGTTTTGTACGTTGTATTATTTGGCATTTTTTTTTTTTATTGGTTAATTAAATTAAAACAAAAATCATTTTTCTTATTTCAAGGGTTACATAAATCACTTTTTTTTTTTTTACATCGTAACTGCTTGATTTTTTTTTCTTTTAATAACACAATAAGTAATTAGTAATCATTTTTAAAATATAAAGACATTTATTTTGGTTAAAAAAATTTCTATTATTTTTAAAATGAAAAACACTTGTTGCAAATGACCATACAGAGAAATCTTTCTAGACTGAGGCAGCATTAAAGAAATTCGCTTAAACTGATATATATATTAGAAAGTGTTCAATATCCTAAGATTAGTTTCTTCTCTTTGTATCTCTTCTGCTGAAATATTTGGTGAGGAGGTGGTCAGGTACTTTTTTTTGGGGGGGGGGGCGATTACATTTTCGTATCTTTTGTTTTTGAAATTATTACATTTAAGCACAGTTACCGTTCCCCCTATACTTGGGTAAGGGTGGGGGTATTTTTCTTATTTTGAGGATTACATAAATCACAGATTTTTTTTTCTTTTACATTGTAACTACTTGATACTTTTTACAAACTGATTAGTAAAAAAAGTTCTATTTTGTTATTTTTAAAATAGAATTATTTCAGTTTGCTTTATTTTTAAGTTTTTCTCTTATCTTTTAAGGAGACATAAAAAAAAAAAGGAAATTTGCAACGTCAATCAGATTTTGGACTAATGGATAACGCGTTCGCTTACAGGTTCTTGAGGTTCACACTCAACAGCAGCCACTTTTTTTTTCTTTTAATAACACAATGTAATAAGTAATTATTTTTGAAACCTAAAAACGTTTATTTTGGTTTAAAAAATTTTTCTATTTTGTATATAGTCTTCAAAAGGTGCTCAATATCCTGAGAATAGTTTCTTCTCTTTGTATCACTTCTGCCAAACTATTTGGTTGGGAGATGGTCAGGTACTTATTTTTTGGGTGATTATATTTTCATGTTTTTATCCATTTTTTAACTAAGATTACCCTATCTTTTATTTTGGAAATTGTGGGAGTATCGATGTTGCCTATAATGGAATTGACATATAGTAATGAAAAAGTACTCAATATCCTTAGTATAGCAGGTGTGTCCAAACGGAACTTCATTTCTTCTATTTATTATCTGTGAACCTGGGCAATGCTGGATATTCCTGCTAATCTGCAATAAATGTATATAAATCTGCTACAATACCATGTGTCTATTAAAAAATAAAGTTAGAAGTTTAATTGCATTACATTTTATTTACAAAAAAAACAATCTAATCTTGTCTTAAAATGAATACATTACAAGATTTAATATTTAAAATTTAATTCATAATTTTGTAGTAAGCACAACAAAAACATAAGTCATATAAACAGATTAATATTTTGGTATTTTTAACCATTTAAATAAGACTGCCAAGAAATGAACAGAAAGAGCAAATCAATTAGCCTGAGCAATGGTTTATGTGTATGTGTGCATACGCCTTTTGTTTTTTGTTTTCCCATTGAAACATTTTAAATAAGTGGCATTTGTTGTTAACAAGACAAAGTGGTTAGTCAACCTTTTCCAATATCGTGTCACTAATGAGATAGGAGAGATTAGTCATTTCTCCTTCCAGAACTATGCATTATAGATTTTCAAACTAGAAAAATTTTAATTATTTCTCCTGAAAATTAATCAGAAAATATTTGAAGGTTTAATAATTTATTTTTTTTATTAAATCAATTAACTATTGTTAATATCAACAAAATTATATATATATATATATGGGAACAAAATAGGACAAAAAAAATTGCAAATTACATTGTGAACATTTAAAAAAATCATTAGCAAATTAGGCTTTTAAAGTTCTGTATTTGGGCTGTTTGTCTTTACAATATATACATCATTTCAAAATACTATGTTGTATTAGTGATTTATATCACAGTAATAGGTTTTGATGATAACATGCATGTGATAAATGACCAAAAACTTTTGCATTTATTCATTTCAATATATATATGATATATATATATATATATATATATATATAGATAGATATCTCGTTAGATATTATTTCAAATCAGAAGATGTCCTTAATTATTACTCACAATATTTTATTCATATTTTTTATTAAGCATGTCTTACACTTGTTTCGTTGAATAGCGGAAGCCTACTAAACAACTCGGAGATAAATGTATATTCTATAGAAAACAGATGGAAAATTTTTTTTTTTCTCCTCTTGGAGTGAAAACGCATTTGGTGAAGAAATATGTTGATAAAAGAAGATGGAGATATTTCAAGTTTATAAAACACAATAAACACTTACTGCAGTGTTTATAGGCACCCTCCCATACAAAAATAAATAACGATCCGATTCAAAACACACACATACATCCAAATGTATAAAAATACATAAATATAACAAAATAACTAAATATTTAAGAACATTTTCAAAATAGATATTTTTAATTTTTCAAATTCTTTCTGGAATGTAAATTAAAAACAGTCTTGTTTACAACTGCTGTTGGTTATTGATATTATAACTGTTATGGTTGATACTGTCAGCAAAACAGTCAATATTTTTCAGATTGCTACTACGAAAATATAAAATATACAATGTTAAAATATATTTATTACTCAACAAAATGAAGAAATTTTGAGAACTTAAAATGCTGTTTTTAAAGCATGACTATTTTAGTAGAAATCTGCACTGATCAAAAGCGTTTTTATGATCGGTGAGCAATTAATCCTTCATCATGGTAGAGATGCAATTTGAATCTTTCATATCTTTTAAAATAAGGTTGGTTGAATCTTTCATATCTTTTAAAATAAGGTTGGTTGAATCTTTCATATCTTTTAAAATAAGGTTGGTTGAATCTTTCATATCTTTTAAAATAAGGTTGGTTGAATCTTTCATATTTTTTAAAATAAGGTTGGTTGTTTTGTTTTATGGCATATCAACCCTTTTCATATCTTTTAAAATAAGGATTTTTACGCAATTTCTAAACTTCAATCAAGAACAATCATCACAATGGCTCTCAAATGAAAAACGGAGAAAAATACTAAATTTTGAGCAGATAACAATTGATGCAATAACAAAACGCCATTACATTGTGATTATGCAACACCCGACCGAAAATGAAAACAATCTTATTTTAGCAGAATGATGGTTTAAAACTTATCAACTGTAAAAGATATATAGATATATATTTTTATAAACAAATTTGGAGGATGACCTGAAAAAAGAAATTTAAATTTGAAGATTTTAAGACAAACTTAAAAACAACCCTTTTAAAATAGACTTGAAATAAAAAATCGACATAATTTGAATAGATATACATATAGACATTGTTTGCAAAATAGAAATTGAAATGAAAATGATATACTTACCAACAAAGTTAACATCACTAGTTTTATTCTTTTTCTTGTTTCTCTTACTTTTGCCATTTTTCTTGAAAAAAAAAAAAAAAAAAATTTAATGATCAAATTTATCTAAAAGTGATTTAAAAACAATGAAGGAAAGCAAACAACACTGTCAAAAACAAACAAAAACGATGAGTTTGGGGGATACAGAAGACCAGGCAAGTCAAAGTTTGCAGCAAACAGTATCAGATAAGAAATATTTTTCTAAAAAAATAAAGAAATCATTAAATATTCCACAAAGTAATATAATTTTTCTAATACTACAAACAAATTCCAAAAGTGAAACAATAACATTTTATGCAAAAAAATAATTATGTATAATATGAATTTTTTTATCGAATATTGCTTGTTACTTCACCAGAGTTTGTTATATATAGGATAGCATTTTCCCACTTTCTTTCTCCTTTTTTAAGATACAGAAAATATAACGCTAAATAAGGATGGAATAATCATCAAATCGATATATTCAAAGAATGGTTTGATATGATCCATGATCAAAGCATGATGGCACTTGTGTAGAAATTTAGCATGTATATTAATAAATATTTTCTAATGAAATATTCTGCAAATAGATAAAAACAATTTTCCAATAATCGTGACTCCCTGCACTAGTGATTCCCAAAAGGATGAAACATTATTCTCTGTAGGTATTAAGAATAATTACAGTAATAATTATGTCTGCCCCTTTAAGAACTCGATTTTTATTGTCAAGCATTTTACATTGAAATTAAATAAATCAGTCACTTAAGCCCACATAAGATCACTCTCAGCTTTCTTGAATAACATTTACAATTTATATAAATGTTAATTTCAACTATACTTCTTGCCTGGTTAACGTTGGCCGAACGGTTTATTCTTTGCTAATGGAGTCAGAGATGTCTTTGAATCTCCCGACCGGTGGTAATTGGGATGTCTAACAGTTGCCAACATTTCTAAGTAAAAGTGATACTATGGAAGATTCAAATTAAACACACTCAACACATCAGGGTTAATTTCTGTCAACTTCAAGAATAATGAAATGAAAGATAAAATTAAATTCTTAAAATCAGAGTGTGAATAATCTCAGATTATTGATTCATTACAATAAGTTTATAGAGATGACTTCTAAAATAACAGTTTGTAAAAGGATCAAATGTTTCAAGAGAATATAGATAAGCTCAAAAATAACTCAATAGATAGCAGAACAATGGTCAAATAAAAAACAAAACCCAAAAAGACTATGGCTCAATTTCAGATGTTTTTGGAAGACCATGGAATCTTAGGAAAAACTATTCACAATTTCTAATAAATACAAAGAAATATCGGTTGAATTCTTGACTTTAAAATCACTATAGCATTGCATCTCTCAAAGCAATAACTAAAAACTAGTGATTTAACATGGTTGAACATTTTCAATGTTGTATCATTAATATCTTTTAAAAGGACTGACATTATCATGAACCTTTTAAGCAAGATTAAATTTGAAGATTTTTTTTCAAATGAATCATTGAAACTGATTTATCAATATGATCAAGGGATAAAAAAAGTCTATTAAAAACTGGAAATTCAAGGCAGAGTGACCCCGAAATTATGTTACCATTTTGAGGTCTTTTAAAGGAGAGATAATTCTGATAAATTTTTTCAATGATGAAAGAGATTTTAAAAAATGTATTAGTGATCAAAATATATTGGCACATTTTTCAAGCTCAACAAAAGCTGCATTAATGATAATTTTGTTGAGAAACATTACCTCATTGACGCATGTAGCATTAATTATTCTTGTTCAGACTTTGTTCCCAATAAGAATATAAAATAATTCAAAACCATGATGAAGCAAAAATTAGTGCTTCTATTGTAAAACAAAATGAAATTCTACACAGAATGAATGGGATGAAAACATTGCCTTCAAACATGTTGAAAAATAATTTGTATATTAGGTCCTAATGAAAGTTCTCATGAATTAACTTTACGATTTCTTGTGTGCATAAGAATAATGTCTAACAATGTGGTATAAGCATCAAGATAAATGCAGCCTTCATCAAAGCAGGCATCGAAAAGGAAAACAGATTCAATTTAAATTATCATATTATCCACCCCCACACACATACTCTCAGCAAATTAAGAAAATTCCTGATCAAAAGAAATTTTTTAATAATGTAAAATGTTAAAAAAAATTTAAATATAAAGAAATTTTCTTGTCTTTAAATAAAAAAAAATAAAATAAAATAAATAAATAATAAGATACTATTTGAAATTTTACTTTGAAAGTATTAATAAATTATGTTTTATTTTGGTTACAAATAATTTGAACAAGAAATTTACTAAATTCATAATTTACTAATTATTTCTTTTTAAACAATCTATATGAATTAATTATGCAGATAAAAAATTGTATAAGAATAAATTAGGAAAAACTATTCCCAATTTTATTTACAAACTAATAGTAAATTACCAATTTAAGAATAATTTGAACAGAAAGGGGTATCCTTTATCTTTCGAGACTGAACAGAGGCATCGGATGCAAGCAGTTTAAATGCCTTGCTGGTAAAAAAGTATATTTCTGGGAATAAATATGAAATATTTTTCAGAAATACAGACACATTAATTTACTGGAAATTAGTATAGAAGCCCAATATTTAACTTTCAAGGTATATAAGTCTTGAACTTTTTTCTTCACCCAAATTAATGATTATCTTTTGAATACAATCACGTTTTTGGACAAAACTTAAAATTAATACCTATTTTATAACACAAAAAAAAAAAAAAAAAAAAATGTCTGCTTTAACTAATGGGAAAATTCTTTCAATCTATATAATTATAAAACTCAAATAACCTTGTGATCGGTGTTGTAACCCAATATCTGATTTACGACTTCCGGTTGCCCATGCGTACATAAACATAAACCCATAACAACGTAAACAAATGGGTAAATCGCCATTGTAAAATGCTCTTATTGTTGTCAATAGGTTAAAGTCGATTTATTTGTAAGAAAATTGCATTAAAATAACTTAAACATAATGCAGAAATGAACAATATAAAAAAAAAAAACAGAAAGTATTAACAACTGTTTATTTGGATAATTTAAACGCGAAAAAAAATTGGGACGCTGAAAACGTACACAGTAAAACAATACATTTTATTGTCACGTTGATTATTTATTTGTAACGCAAATTAAAAAAACATTTTCAGGGTTATTTATTTATGTTGGTAGTGTAAATCCGAAAACATTCTTAAAAAGTTACATTTTCATTTTCTATTTAAAAAGCCAATCATAACATGGGGTGAGTTTTTCTTTTTTAAACTATTCTGTACTTTCAACTAACAATTTCATTTAAAAAAAGATATATCAAAATTTGAATTTAACTTTAAGTAATATGGTGTCTGTTCAGTGCACATGTACCTATAAGTATGGCAAACCACTTACAATGGCTGTAAGTTTTTTTTTTCAAAAATAAACACTTATAAACAGAACGACTTGTAGAAATCTATCCATATTCTTTTTTCATTTTAATATACTTTCATAGAAATGTTTCTGTTATATCACAAGAAACTATTTTCTTTATGTTACAAGAGTCATGCTCATACATTAATTCCATAGCTAATATAACATACTGACCCAACGGGTTACAGGTAGTCTAGTAAAATGCTAAAATTTACTAACCTGATCAACTGCTTTTGGCAACGAAGTAGAATGAGATCCTTCCGTTCGTCTATCAGCATCTTTAGTTTTCAAGCCTTTTTTATCATCAACGCTGACTTTCTGTTCTGTCTCTTTCCCTGCATGATCCTTTACGGATTTCTGTTCACATTGCTGCAAGGATGTTGTATTAGTCAATAGGCGTGCAGCTTGGATATCGTGATTAACTTTGGAAGTCGACTTTTGACAGTTGCCATTTGATAATTTGCCATGTCCACTACTTCCAGGTTTTTCGAGAGATTTCTTACTTTTTTTGTTGTTGCTGCTGCCACTTTCATGGGCGTTGTTTTGGTCATGCGAATCTTTCACAGAATTGCTTGATACATTTGTATTTTTGCCTTTAGATCTTTCCGTGCCACTCATCGCAGAATTTATCAAATTGGGAATCGCAGTATGGGTAGTTGCTTCCTCCTGAGAGCACGAAGTTGTCAAGCCATTCTTCGGAAGGACACCGTTTTGGGAAGAGACCTTTCGAGACGGTTTATTTTTCTTCGACTGACACTTGTTAGCAATTAACATTTCATTTATCTCAGCTGTTAGTTTGATGTCTTCTGAAGCTGCCACCAGTTCGTGATGATGATGGTGATGATGCTGCTGTTGCTTTTGACAGTTGTTCTCAAACGTTTCTGTCTTACGATGAACAGTGTTCTTGGTCTTGAGTTTCGGAAAAGACGACGATAACGACAAGGAATTTTGTTGACAGTTAATTTCCAAAGTTGAGCACTTTTTGGTATCTTTTCTGTTTTGGAGGTGTTGACTATTAGGACAATCTAGCTGTGCTTCATCTACATCTTCCACCTCCTCCTCAGAGCAAACGGCTTGCAGTAACTTTTGTTTTATTCGTTTCTTTTTCAACTTTACTAAAAAGTTTGAATTGCTGTAAAGTTGGGAAATTTGGCAGCCATTGGTATAATCAACGACCAGACAGTTCGTATCACACTGTTGGGCTTCAAGTTTGGCCTTTTCTTCAGCCTAAATAAGACGGCCCGAAACAGATTGGGGGGGAAAAAAAAAGAAAAAGAAAAAAAAGAAAGCTTAACATAACAGAAGTAAATTTGTTACTTAAAAATAGTCGGTATGAGGAAATAATGTAAAATTGAAATTTTAACAAGATTCATTTAAATTATTAAAATGGTAAAAGATACTACTGCAAAATAAAAAACAAAAAGATTAAAATACACAGTAATAAATGCATTACAGATTACAGTGATCTTGCAAGATCTGTTTGCACCACATATATAAACATGAAATACATTTTACTTCATTTTATTTACAACTAACCGTATCTGACCACGTGTTGCTGTGGCTCAGTTTGTGTAAATGGACCCCCCACCACCACCACAAAAAAAAAAAAAAAAAAAAAAAAAAAAAAAAAGAATTTTTTAATTTTTTTTTTTAAAAGAAGGAATTAGTGTGGCAAACTTTTTTAAAGGAAGGAATTAGTGTGGCAAACTTTCTTTTTTTTTTCATTATAGAAAAATATCTGTATAAAGAAAATAGTTTATATTTGCGGACTGTTATCCTCATCGACAATCTGTGAATATGTAAGTAAAGACAGAATGGTAGGCAGATGAATTTTTTTGCTTTTGTGGTAGCAATTTATCGTAGCAAGCCACATGGTAAAACGAACACACAAATAGAAGCACACAAGAGAAATAATAATCAGAGTGAGAGAAGAGAGAGCGTTAGGAAGAATATGAACAGAAGGAGGGAGGGAGAGAGAAAGAGAGAGGAGATAAAAACTGTTGTAGATAATGTTGACACCATAAAATTTAAACTTAATGTATGCAACAGCAAGCTCGCCGCCATTTGTCTTTTTTCAAATATATCGATAAACACTGATTTTCAAACCGAATAAACATTTTACATTAAATAAAAACACTAAAAACTTATCCAATTAGGTAGAAAAGTAATTTATCTTGCCTTTAATAACATTTATTTGTCATATTTGTTTTTGGACAACTTTTTGCACCTCTGCGTACTGTAACCCCCCACCTTTTTCTCATTAAATTGTTAGGTAAAAGTGCAGAATAGTTAACTGTTGTGAAAAATGCTTGTAACTTTAAAATATTTGGAAATACTCAATGAAAAGTTTTATTTATTATCAAAAATACGAATTGAAAAATATTCTTATATAAAAATTGTTTGTTATGCAGTAAAAAATAAATAAAATGAAATATCCGACTTTCTTCAATAGAAATAAAAGTTCAAAAACAAATCCACTTACTATATTTTGTTCGATTAAAATTATCCCAATGTGCAATTATAATAATTATCCAAATCGAGAATTGTTCTTTCTCTTTAGAAGAAGAAGATACATCGACGTTTAGACTACCTTCATAAAATTACCACAGCCATATTTTTTATGCCTATGAGCATGACCACGTGGTGGAACATAGGAAACTTTAGGTACCCTTTACCTATATGTCGATTTGGCAATGACGTCACGCTGTCATGTTCACTGGCCTCCTTCTCTCTCGGTAGCCGTGCTAATAGTCTAGACATAATAAATTTATACTATCGCTTAGAAGTGTTTATATACCCACTAGATAATAATATCTACGATTTGGGAACGCAGGTAGCGTCTAAATTTATTTATGTTGATTTTTACAAAATTTTTGCTATTTCAGCCGGTCTTGTGTTCGTTCAGCTTTTTTGTATAAAACCGAAACTAATTCAAAGCGAAGAATTGTTCCCAGCAATCGCACCGGGGGAATGTCCAGTAGCAATCAGCTTTGATCAATGTGGGGTCAAACTCTTATACGAGACAATTGCTATTCAATCTGGATAATTCCCTTTTTATGGGGAGCTGCCCCACCCCCAACATCTTGGGGAAACAACCAGCCAAAGTTGGGTAAACAAACCCAAAAGCTGCCCCGCAATAAAAGTTAACGGAGGTCGCCTGTCTATTTAATTTGCTCGTCTTTGGGAAGATAAATATTCAATATTTTTCGCTCGCCGCATGTGGATTAGGCTTTTTCGTATAATAAAAGCGACACTAATTCAGGTGGTATTTTTCCGGTCGCGATCGCCGCAAATGTCTGAAAGCAATCAGATTTGATCAATGTGGAAATATTTTCCTTATATCGGACAATTGCTATTCAATTTGGACATTCCCCTTTTTATAGGGAGCTGCCCCCCCCCCAACATCTTGGGAAAATAAAAATAAAAAAAGCATTCCCGCAGTAAATGAAATACTACCCTGCAGTCAAAGTTGACCTCATTAAAACTGGCACCTGCCAATTCTAAATAGTTAAATAAATTCAAACCTGTTTCTGTTAGTATTTCGCGGTGGCCCAATGGTTAACGTCGCACGTTTATTTTCACAATTTCCAACTTTGCCTCAAGGGTTCGGGTTCGATCCTCATACTTACCTACCAAAACCTTTTTATTTTTTTTATTTTGTTCCATCTCATGTCCTCTGTGAACATTAAGCCGAGGAGTTTGAAAGAAGTACTTTCAGGTAATATATCTTTAGCCACAGCTATTGGCAGTTGACAAGATTTTTTGTAATTATTGAAGGAAACAAACTTGATCTTGGCAGTATTGATTGTGACCATTTGTTTTCCTCAATACTGTTATAGAGCATGGATATCATAAGCAAATATACCCATCTCAGAGAATTTTATCAAGTCATTTATGAATATTAGGAATAATAAAGGTTCAAGGATCTAGGTACTCTTACATTTATATCATATTGTTTAGATGTACGACTGTCGGGGACAATCGCGAGACTAGCAGGGGTACCCGGCGTTGCCTAGGTGTTTGTAGGTGTGTGGTGTTGGAAGGGAGGGGGGGTAAAAAACTTTTGGTATGTAGGTAAGTAAGATCAAACCAGGAGCCTTGAGGCAAAGGTAGAAAAAAAAGTGTGAAAAAAACAAAAACAAAAACAAAAAAAAAAACACCGGACATGTTTACCCGCTCGGCCAGCAAGGGAGAGTAACAGAAAAACGGTTGAATTTATTTAAGGATTGAGGTCAAATATCACGCGATAGAAATCGCGCAGTTAACTTTTATTGCGAGGCAGTTTTTTGGGGTTTGTTTACACAAATTGACAGGTGCACAAATTTAATAAGGTCAAATAGAAATCCCGCAGTTAACTCAGTGTTCTTCGTTTTCATTCCCCAACTTTAGTTGTTTCATTCCTCCAGATGTTGGGGGATGGGAACCAGCTCTTATAAAATGGGAGTGTCCAATTGAATAGCAATTTCTGATATAAGGAGCTCACAATACAAAAATGCGTATACCGCATTTGCCTTTTATATATATACAGAAGGATTTAATTATATTAAGTATTCTTTCAGTGACACCATATGATGTAATTTTCCTGAGAAGACCATCATGCCATACCCTATCAAAAGCCTTAGATATATCTAGGGTTACTGCCCTACCCTCCCCTGCTTTGTCCAGTGTATCTTCAGAGATTACAGTTAGAATATCTGCTGTGGAACGAGCTTGCCTAAATTCATATTGTTGATCGGTCAGAAGTTTAGCAAATCTAAGGTGATGGACTAGAGCTTGATTAATTATGGACTCAAATATTTTGGCGAAAAGAAGGAGAAGGCTAATAGGGCGATAATTTAATGGGTCAGTTCTTTCGCCAGAATTCTTGTAAACTGGTACCACAGAAGCAGTTTTCCGGCAGTCAGGAAAGCAAGATTCGTTATGGCATTTGTTGTAAAGTTTGGAAAGGACTAGAGCAACCTCAGTGCAGCATTTTTTTTAAATAGTACAGCCGGGATGAGATTGGACCCACATGCTTTTGAGGTGTCTAGGATGTTTTATGATATCATGCACCCGAGAAGGGGTGGTGTCAGTCCATAAAGGAAAATCAGGGAGGGAGCAATTTGTTGGGTCCATTTAGAGTTTAAAGCAAACTGACTGGAAACGACCTCATGATTGTTGGATAGTGGAGGAATTGTTGATTGCCCATTATTTACTACTGTGTAGATTTTCCAGAAATCATCAGTTTCTTATTTCTGTGCTTTAATTCGTTTTCTGGTGGTTTTGGTGTATTCTCTCTTAACTGTCAACAGCCTGATCAGTAGATGTAATTTTTTTTTTTTTTTTACACAGGTAACACCACATTATCAAGGCCAAGAGACCACCCGAGGATAAGGGTTAAAGAGTGTACAGTAGAAATTGGACAATATAGTAATCATTAGTAATAAAAATTCGGTAAATTTGTTAACTTATATGGAACGGCTCATCAAGAAGTTATTTACGTTAGACTTGAAGACAACCATATTGTAGTCAGCAGGAAAACAGAAGACAATTCCACAGGCGTGCAGTTCTAAGAAAGAAGCTTTGTTCATGGAATCTACGTTTAGGTTTAGGCACAGATAAAGAGTGGGGGGAATTATTGATAGTGTTTTCAGCTAGACGAGTGTTTCTTGTGAAAGTTTAGCGAGGAGGGACCATAGACTGAAGCTCAGTCGAACACTTTCCATGAAAATAATGATACATCAGAGACAAACTCGCAACATCTCTTCTGTGAGATAGAGGTTGCAGGGAAGAGAAAAGGACATCTCCTACGAGGCTATGAAGTCTATTTTGAACGCTATCAAGGCAGGACAAGACCTTTCTAGCAGCTCCTGCCCAGATGTGGCAACAGTATTCCATCCTTGGACGTACCTGGCTTTTATATAGATAGAGAATTGCATTAGCAGTGAGATAACTACGGGATCAATAGAAAGATCCCACCATTTTTCCAGCGGCCTTGGCAACAGATTTGATGTACGTGTTCTATTTAAGATCAGATGTAAAGGTCAAGCCCAGAAGCTTGTCAAAACTTGAGGCCTCCTGAAGACGAGAGCCATTCATTTCAATTGATGCCAGATGTGGATCAGAATGTTGATGATGTAAAGATTTAAGCTTGGTTTTAGATGCATTAGAAGTAACCAGTCACTCCTTTCCCCATTGTACCACGTGCTCAAGATCAGAGGAGAGAGAATCGGAGAGAACTTGGTCGTTTACTGTCTTAGATGTGCTACCATAAATGGTAGTGTCATCAGCATAAATGTCTACAAATGATGTAAGGATGTGATTTGGAAGATCATTAATGTAGATCAGGAAAAGAGTTGGGCCCAGGATGGACCCCTGAGGGACTCTAGTATTAATACCAAGAACTTCTGATTTTTGCACCTCAACTAGAACTCTTATGAACCTATCAGAAAGAAATGATTTATTAATTGAGAAGACATTTCCAGCTATACCATAGCTAGAGATCTTGTGAAGTAAACCTTTATGCCATACCCTATCAAAGGCCTTAGATATGTCAAGAGCAATTGCCCTAGAAAGGTTGCCTCCGTCGAGAGATTTGCTAATCCTATGAGATATAACTGTAAGCACATCTGCTGTAGATCTAGCAGAACGGAAACCATATTGAGTGTCACTAAGGTTATTTTTGTTGATGGTTGATTACTTCTGTATTTAACAGATTCCAGCAACTTACTCATGACGCACAGGAGACTTATTGGCCTGTACTGAGAGGGGGATGAGCGATCACCTGAATTCTTAAATACAGGGCATACTGATGAGATTTTCCAGGGAGATGGGAAACTATTCTCCTTAAGACAACGTTTAAACAGTTTTGTAAGTATGGGCACTAGTTCTGGTTGAAGTTTTTTGAGTACTATAATTGGAATACTGTCAGGGCCGGTTGCTTTACTGGAATCAAGGTTTTTGATTAGTTTGGCAACATCACGTACAGATATATGTATATCACATAGCGTGTTTTCTGATACAGGAGGAAATATTGGGGGTTGGCAGCCTTGGTCGCAAAGGGTAGAATTAGCTGCAAAGTTCTTGACAAAGAGTTTGGCTTTGTCTGGTGCCGACGAGATTAACTCAGGTCCATTGATGTTGGGATAGAGCACACACTTCTGTTCAGGATTCTGTTTGCTATTTGCCAAAACTGGTGGGAACCAAGCCGCTGCTCAGCTACTTTGGACTTGACGGACTGAGCATACAACTCTCTTGCGTTCTTTATTACTTTCTTACAATGGTTGCTGGCAGTCCTGAAAGCGACTTTAGTTTCCATTACGTTGGAATCAGTGGAAAAAGTGATTTCTGTGCGCAATGGCAGCAGCACATTCTGGAGAGAACCATGACTGGCTGTTAAGTTTTTGCTGGAACTTTTTTGAAGGTATAAAACGGTCTGTACCTACAATTAACCATTCCATCAGGTCTGATACTATAGAGGACACATTCTTTTTAAACATAGAACGCAAAGGTAGATCCGATATAAATGTACGGAAGCTATCCCAATCAGCCTTAGTGTATCGATACACTGTACGATTGAGAGGTACGTCTGGGGACTTATTACATTTCATCTTTATCTTAATTGATACAACTGAGTGGTCGGAAGATCCAAGAGGAGACAGAACAGAAACTGAACATAGTTTAGGGCAAGTTGTGAGAAAAAGGTCTAGTAGACTTGCATACTGGCCGTCATTGTCGGGCACATGGGTGGGTTCGTGAACAATCTGAGTAAGGTCATAAGCAATGGAGAAATCATGACAGAACCTCCCCTCATCATCGGTCTTGTTTGAGTGGGTCAACCATTCCACGTTGTGAACATTGAAGTCTCCACATACGTGAATGTTAGATGAAGGATAAGCAGATAGGACTTGGTCAATTTTCTCAGATATGCTTTGAAAGATAGTAACTCCGTGGTCATGGGGGCAATAGAGAGTAAATATAAATGCAGTAGTGTGAGCTAATGCAACCCGGAAGCACATATAGGGTAAGTTAGGATCTTCTCTGGAGATGTCCATACCACATGGAAAGCCATCTTTAATATAGGCACATGTTCCATGCCCATGACGATCTTGGGGGGTCAGATTTAGAAGTTAAGTATCCTTTAATTGCGAACTCTTCTAGGGAAATAGCCTGTCCAATGCCAGTTTCACTTAAAAAGAAAAGGTCTGGTTTAGTCTCCTGTAATTGAGTTTTAACCTCTGGAAGGTTAGAACGTAGACCCCTGATGTTGGAGAAGGAGACATGGTAGTAGGGGTCTACGTTGGAAGTTGGAGAACCGGGTTTAATCATGTATTTTTTCTTGAAACTTGTCATGATGGAATTTTGGAATTTGTGGACTAAGTCATCAGATTTGCTTAGAGCAGGACAGAGAGGGGAAACTAAGAGAGAAAAAGAAACAAATTTTTTTTTTTTTTTTTGTAGAACATAAGGTAAAGCCGTAACAATTACCCACTAATATGGCATCCTGATTGGGTTTTACACTCATCAGGTCATAATTCCAAATTTTTACCTATGGCTTATTTCAAAAATAATATCAAAACAATCCTTTTGATTATTCTTGAACTGAAGAGTGCCATCACAGCCAAAATCAGCTATATCCACGTATACTTTTAATATTTAAATGATAGAATAAACCCTGCAAGTTTATTCTGAGCTTAAACATTTTAACAAATTTGAATCATATAATATATTAAAAAACTCATAAAAATGTAAGTATTTTAATATTTTTTCTTGACTTCAAATTTTAAAGGGTTTTGAGGAATATAATGTATGTTGTAATTGCTGTAGTTTAAGAACATGAAATTTGCATAAATTTATACAAAATTTTTCAGCATATCTTTCTTCCGTGTTAATAATTGTCCATTATAAGAAAAAAAAAAAAAAAATAGGCAATTATATACAGGGTAGGTGATGAAAACCAAGACGTGAAAAACTGTACATTTTAACTACAAAAGTTGTTTAAAGAAATTGAAAAAATTTGTTGAACTGACCTTTCTCTGTTTTTGGCGAGCTCTTTTGGCTGCCTTGGCACTGATTGGTTTCTCAGAATTGCTGGTAGATTTGCCTCCCCAATTGGAATCTTCATAGCCATTAATATAACGCACTAAATCATCCAGGCCTCTTTGATCAAGTGGGTCAGGAATCTGATCATCATCGTCTTTCTTCTGCACCATTGCTTCTTTCTATTAACAAACAAGAGACATTTGAGAGGAAACAAATAAAAGTTCTCCAAGTTTTATAAAAACATATCCATTTGTTACATATATGTGTGTGTGTGTTAATCATTTACTTGAAACGTACTTGGCTTGTATATACCAATCGTAATCGATTAAAAAATCATTTTATAAATAAAGTATTTTATCATAGAAAAGATCCGTTTTTTTTTATATATAAATTTTGTAAATTTAGAAAAAGTCCAAGCTCAATAAATGCCTATCCACGCCAGTAAGAAAATTGTTAGACTGGATACATTTCCCTTTACACAGAATAACAGATTAAAGAAACATTATCATATGCAGTTGAGTTCTCTTATTTGTGTTTTTAAAAAAATCATTAATAAAATAATGTTCTTAAAAAAATCATTAAATATCAATTATGCAAATTAAAGTGTGTCTGTAGGTTTCTCGCATTAATTACACATTATTATTTGGTCTTTACTAATAAACGATAAGTATCAAGTAATAAAACGAAATTGTTTTTCAATGCTCATTTCACAAAATAATTTCATTAGAAAATTACTCTAACCAAAATCAAATTTCCGCTTCTTCAAACAAAATAATTTTTTCGGTATTTCTTTAGTTTAATAAAGACATTAAAAAAATAAATAAATAAATAAAAATAAAAAAAATAATAGTTATTGTACATACCCGTTATGGAATGAAGTTCTCTGAAAAAAAATTTCACTTAATTTGATTTTTTTTTTTTTTTTTAATTTTTTGTTACAGAGAAAAATCAAATTTTAATGAGATTGATTGTATCCCGTCATTTTGTTTATTTCGTGGATAAGGCGAAGGGGTGCCTTTAAAACAAAAAAGAGATTAAAAAAAGACAGAGAAACTGTAAAATTAATGAAAAATAACAAAAATATTTATCTAGGTATTTTTTCTGCCCATGTTTCAAAATCTCGTCAAATTTTGACAAACTTTAAGGGGTGATAGAGTTATCTCCCTTGGCGCTCTCTTCCTTCTTGTCCGCAAAATAGGCAAGATGACGGGATATGATTAATCTCATTAAAATTTGATTTTCCTTTGTAACAAAAAAAAAACAAAAAAAAAAAAAAAAAATTACTTGATCAAATAGTGAAAATTTTTTATGAGAATTCCATAACGGGTACATACTATATAACTTTTTTTCAATATTTTCATTTTTTAATATCTTGATTAAACTAAACAAGTATCCTTTTATCTTTTATTCCCGTGTAATGTCAGATAGTTACAGCTGGTGGTGACAAAGTCAGAAAGAACAAGCTGAGCATGTGGGGTCCTTCTCCATGAGTGAAAAATTTACTTTCACCATGACTAATGTTTGTGCAAAATTTAAAAAAAAAAACGAAGGCATGGTTATTGAGAAAAGTGCAAACAAATGAACAGAAATGATTTGGGGGCAATTTTACCCTTATAATGCCTCCCTAGGTGGGGCAACCAGTTATTCTGAAAAATCCATTATGGCAAAAATTTACTTTCACCATGACTAATATTTGTGTAAAATTTTTTTAAAAATCCAAGGCATGGTTATTGAGAAAAGTGCGAACAAACGAACAGAAGTAAATTACTAGGTCCAATCTCTTTGTCGGATGGACCAATAAAAAAAAATAAAATAAATTTGTTTCATTTTTTTTTTGTTTCTACTTTTCTTTTATCACATCAGTATAATCAGTATAATTTCCAGTCAATTCAGATGACGGCTTCCAATCCATTCTTTATATGCTAAAATTTGTCAATGCTAAGAGTTTGTGTTTTGTTTAACACGTGTTACATTCTTCACAGCTTCTTCAATTATTTTCTTGATAAATAAATTCACAAGGTTTATTGAAGTGAGTGCTCAAATTGTTAATTCTTTTTGGATAATTGAACAATTAATAATTTAATACTTATGTCTATTTTTAATTTTAAAGGATTTTACTGATTCACCCTCTAAAAATGTTGGGATCTCAATTTTTCCCATCTCTTTATAAATCATGCAGGTTTTCAATAATACTTGTGAATTTGCATATGCACTTTCTATACGGAATGCAAATAAAATACATTTTTGGTTTTCATCTATTATATAAATCTCACCTGTCTGTTTAAATGTATGTATGTATGTTTGTATGTTTCACAAAAACTTTCGACAGAGGCGACGGATTCTGACAAGATTGGTATAATTTTGAAGCTCGTCTCAGATAACAAATATCGAAAAATTAGCTAAAAACATTAATTTCTTCATCCTAAACTGGCCAGTTTTGTTCAAGGAGGGGTCGATTTTTTGCCAGCAATTTTTGCAAGTCATCGTATCAGTTGGATTAACTTTGCCTAATTTTAACGTTCCGAACTTCCGGTTGCATCATGGAGCATTGATAAGACATCCGATTTTTTTTTTCACTTCCTTTTCCATCTTTGTGTCAGGGGTTTGAGCTTGCCTGCCTACTACCACTATCTTTTTTTTTTTCTTTTTTTAACACTTTTCTTCATTATGGCTGCTTACTAGTGTTGTTTTGATTTCCTCCCCACGCAACTACCACATTTTTTTTAACACCTCTCTCCACATGGACTACTAACTGTTGTTTCGATCCCACCCCCCTGGGTCCCTTACTACACCACCAACACACACCCAGGCAACACAGAGTACCCCCCCCCTACTACTTAAAAATTTTTTTTTTAAAAACCCATATCTCCACCCGGTCTGCTTACTGTTGTTTTAACCCCTCTCCCTAACACCTCTCCACACATGGTCAACACCGGTTACCCCAGATAGTACAAAATAAAACTTGTTGGTTACAAATAGTCTTAACCAAATCAATGTAACATTGAAATTTAAAATAATTTATTCAAACATTAATAGAAACCATCGTCAAATAAGGAACACAGTTATAATATTTATGTTTTTGAATTTCTGAAATGAGTATTGATAATTCGTATTAGTTGGATTATTCGCACTACCGTTCCCATTTTGAGTTATTTTCACTTTTCAGTTGATATAACCTCCGACCTTATTCAGGCATATCTTGCCAAATGCGAGATTCTGCACACATTCATAGCAGAGTGGATAAAATACTTGATTAAAATTCAGATGTAAATTACACTCTTTTGAAAGTTGAAGATTCAATTCTAAGTGCAGGCAAAACTCAAAATACAATTACAAATTACTTAAGACTTCTATCCAGTCATGTCTGATGAAAAAAGATTAAATAAAGGGTTCTGTTTGAAATTCTGTATAGAATCCAGAGTTCAACAAAATACACCTGAAGAAGGTTGGAGGTTACATCGACCAAAATGATACTCAAGAACAGTAGCCTGAATAATCGAAATAATACATTTAGAATATCTGTATAGAAAATAGGAATTTTACATTCTATCAAACTAATCTCTTTTGCCAATACATATTTCTGCCTATACATACTTTCTATAGTAAATCATACTGGATTTATATAAACCAGTACAAATGATTTTTTTTTTTACTTTAGCACAACAAAGTTACATTTGGATTTATAAACCTATTCTAAGTATAAACATCTATTGAAAGCAATAAAATAAGAAAACGCACTTCATTAAAAAAAATCTTTCAAGATAAGATCATTAATTCTTACCTTTTTTTTCAGCTTTTGCTGCAATTTTTCTCGCATTTCATAAAATTTATGACTGGTTGGTGCTTTTGGAGGCTGTCAATAGAAAATTCGAATTAAGTTGGATTTTACACACAAAATAACTTATAATCTATCAAAATAACAATGCACACTAGCATTTTTTTTATTATTGGTTTAGTTTTGTAGGGCTTATTTTTTTTTAATTATTAAGTTAGTCTACAAGGCTTATTTTTTTTAATTATTGGTTTAGTCTATAAGGCTTATTTTTTTTTTAATAAAGCTTACTATAGAAAAAAACAAATGCAGAATTTTCTTTTTCTCATATAAAGATCATAAACATCAAATCATTATGAATTATGGTAACAATTTTGAATTCAAGAATCTTTAGAATTGCAAACAGTCAAGTTATATATTAACATAATTTGAGAGTATATAGAATTATGAAAGTCAATCTCTAAAATTGTAAAAGTTTCTGAACAAAGAAATAGACAGGAAGTACAATATATATATATATATATATATATATACATTGATTGAAAGTATTTTTTTTTTTACTTTCTTCAATCAAAAACAAAAAAAAATGACCTTAAAAGGAAATAAAACTATTAATTTTATAAAATTCACCAACTTTTTTCTCATTATATAGAATTTGTTGAGCTTTGAATTATATGGATCAATCCTCTCTTAAAGAATCGTTCTTTTTCTTTAACTCCCATATTTATTTTATTTTTTTTTTTTACATGGGGGGTCACTACTTATCAAGGCCCGAAGGCCACTCAGGGATAAGGGTTATTGCGTGTACAGTAATCAGTGAGATAGTATTGTAGTAATCATTAGTATTGGGGGTTTTGATAGAGTGTCTTACTTAAGGGTGCGGTTTGTCAGGAGTTTGTTTATGTTGGACTTGAAGACGTCCAAGTTATAGTCAGATGGGAAACAGGCAAGCGGCAGAGAGTTCCACTGGCGTGCACTTCTAAGATAGAAGCTTTGTTCATGGAATCTACGTTTGGATTTAGGCACAGATAAAGAGTGGGGAAAATTTTTGACAGTAGTTTCAGCCAGACGGGTGTTTCTCGTGAAAGATTGGCGAGGGGGGACGAGAGATTGGAGCTCAGACGAGCACCTGCCATGGAAATAACGATAAAACAAAGACAGGTTCGCAACGTCTCTTCTGTGGGAGAGAGGTTGCAAGGAAGAGAAAAGGGCATCCCCCACTAAACCACGAAGTCTATTTTGTACTATGTCAAGGCAGGATAGGCTGTTTTTAGCAGCTCCTGCTCAGATGTGGCAGCAGCACTCCATCCTTGGACGTACTTGGCTTTTATACAGATGGAGAATCGCATCAGTAGTGAGATATCTTCTAGAGCGGTAGAAGGATCCAACCATTTTCCCAGCATCCCTGGCAACAGATTTGATGTACGTGTTCCATTTCAGATTAGGAGTAAAGGTCAAGCCCAGAAGCTTGTCAAAACATGGAGCCTCCCCAAGATGAGAGCCATCCATTTCAATTGATGCCAGATGGGGATCAGAGCGTTGATGATGTAAAGATAGAAGCTTGGTTTTGGATGCATTAAAAGTAACCAGCCACCAGTATATATATATATATATATATATATATATATATATATATATATATATATATATATACACACACACACACATTTATTTAATGCATATTACGTGATTTTTCTGTGTCAATAATAGGATTTACTTGAAAAGTCAAACTTCTACACAATGATGTACTGTGTGTGACAGTGTTCCATAATATATTTTGAGGAAAATCCTCTTTCTCAAATGGTGAGTGTTTCATATCTTGAGAATGCAAGTATGAGCAGAGACACAGAAAACATCTTAGCAGTAAATGTAAATATATTTATATATTCAAAGGTGATAGTGAATTACCATGTGTAATTTATTTAATTTTTTTTTTTAAAATATTTTCTTTTATATAGCTAATATTAACTATTTATTTATGATTTCTATTATTTTTTTAGCTATGCAATTAGCTAGTCTCGCAAAAAGTAAAATCTGAAAAATGCATCCATGGATGCACACATACAGACACGGACATATATACATGAACGCATACACTCATGTCTAAATGTATATGCATAAACATATTTAAAAATATCATTAGTATATATATATATATATATATTTATTACTTGTGCACATGCACAAATTCATTCATAACTTAAAGTGGTTTAATTTTAAATCTTTGTCGAATTAGCTCAAATGGTAGGGAACGCGGCTGGAGCGCTGTTTTGGTTTCAATTCTAGGTGATGGCACACAAGTCATGTTTTTTTTAAAAACTTTTGAAATCAATACTATATATTACATACAATATAATATTCAATAGAGAATGGGTCCACTAGTTAATTTAATAAATTAGAAACTATTAGTTTTTAAAATTATTAAAATTAATAAACTAGGATATTCAAACTTTTCTAGTAAA
The DNA here is from genome assembly GCF_053919585.1 of Euprymna scolopes. Taxonomy (NCBI): domain Eukaryota; kingdom Metazoa; phylum Mollusca; class Cephalopoda; order Sepiida; family Sepiolidae; genus Euprymna; species Euprymna scolopes. The sequence goes on along the minus strand of NC_136489.1, from coordinate 95,163,188 downwards.
AGATATACATCTCTAGTTGCATATTTTTGATGCATCATAGCTAAAAATATTAAGATATTTGATAACTTGGTTTGTGGACTTAACTATTTTTTCCAATTTCAAGTGCATGCAAGATGTTATGAAGTAAATTTAAAAGTCAAAATATATTAGGTTAGACAGAAAGTTATTGTGGTTTCTCAAATAAGTATTTTAGTAAGCTTTTCAGAATCTATTATATAATATATAATACTACTGTTTATTGCATAATTACTCTGAAGAAACGATAAAATTCACCTATATTGATTAACATCTCTTCAAGACTTGTTGGAATCTTCTTAAAAATTCTTGCGAGATCTACTAAAATTCCATTTGGTCGATGATGTATGGACTTATATAAATGAGCTTTGCAATAGTAAGCTACTAATTTATTGCCAAAAGTGCAACATAACTCTTTATAGCACAGTCAATATCTTGCTTTCTAAATAAAATAGCTTTTTACTTTTAATATGCATATTCTAACCCATTTTTTGGTCATGACAAAGTTTCAACCCAATAGTAAAAAATTTAGAAACTGACTCTTAATGGGGTAAGAAAAAGCAAAAATGTCTACAACTTACGGTTCCATGCCCAAAGAATTCACAGTAGCAGCAGTCACAGTATTTGCCTTCTTTTTGGTTGGAGGCTGAGGTTGAAGAGCTTTGTTCTGAGCAACTGTCATCCACACTGTCCTCATTGTCCTCCTGATGAGTGAGGCATTCAGGATCTGTACAGACTGTCGATGTTCCCACACTTACGTTATTCATGGTGGTTGGCAGTGACACAGCATTGACACACAAGTTCGGCTCTGCATTACCCGAGCCTGAGTAGACTTGACTAGTGCCATTGCGCACACTACTATTGCTACTGCTACTACTACTACTATTGCTGCTGTTGTTTGCATGTGTACATGGGTACTGGTTGAGCATGCTGCTGCTGTTGTTGTTGTTATTGTTGTTTGGAAAAAAGCGAGATTGGCGCGCAGTAGCATCCTCCTTCACAATGCTCCCATTTCTTGAGTTTATCTGGAAGAAAACACATTTGACCATTTTAGTTTTTACCGATAAAAGGTATAAAAACTGTTTTTTATAAGATGAAGGTAGGGGTAAGCTGGAGGTATGAAAGCAAGGAACTTACCTCTGCATTGGGAGGGTTAGCACCATGCTTCTTGCAAACTTGTGGGTGGACCTTTTCATTGTGAGGAGAGCTGTTACCTCCCAACGTGGCTGGACGATTGCACGAATGGTTCTTGGAGGTGCCATTCTGACTATTCCACTTGTGCGCCTTGCTGCAGGTCTCCGTCGTTGACGAGGATGACGTGAAAGATGAACAGGATGAAGACGACGAACTGGTGCTGGCAGGAGGAGGAGGAGGGGGAGGAGGAGGAGCCTGCTGTTGTTGCTGCTGCTGCTGCTGATGGTGATGATGATGGTGATGGTGACGGTGTTGCTGCGATATCTCATTCTGTTGTACCCTGACCTGGACCTCAACTGAAGGAGAGGGATCAAGACCTGATGAGACACGATTTGCTGTCAATGCGGAGTTAGGGTTATCAATCACAGTTCCTTGGGAGGAGAGACCAGAATCCGAGGATGGCGAAGAGCTGTTGGCCAATGACGTTGTGGGACATGAGAGTAAATCACTGCCCAAATTGTCAACAAACTTGTGGGGGCTGAGCAGCAACCTCGGATCAAATTGCGTATTGTCCCAGTCACCCTGATAAGTGTGTTCATGATCGTTTAACGATGAAGTGCTAAAGCCATCCAATGGGAGAGATAATTTGGATTGAGGAGAGATGATGAATTTGGGAGTTTGTTGAAGTTGCACTTCAACATCCCATTGGTGCTGTAGAATGGGTCGTGTATGTGAAGAAGAACTGCTGCTGCTACTATTATTGCCAGGGGTTGCACCCCCATTGCTGCCAGTGTCCGTACTGCTACTGCTACTACTGCTGCTGCTAGCACTTGTGCCATTGGTATTGCCGTTAGTTGTAGCCACACCACTACTGCTCCCACTATTTGTGGGGCCAGCACTCCCATGTAGGGCATGCAACCCTGACGGTCCATGAATGTGAGGATAAAGATGAAGGTGAGCAGGCCGTGGCAGGACTGGGACATGTTGAGGTAGAGATGTAGATACAGTGTTTCCACGTTGACGCAAACAAAAATGACATTGACATTGGTTATCATCAGATTTTATCTGAAAAATAAAATGCATAATTTTTATTTTTAATATTTTCCAGTAGGAAGTATATAAACAGTTTTCTTCTTTTTAAAGGAGTCATTTTGAACATTACAATAAAATGCAATTTTAACAGATAATTTATGAGATTTTTGAAAGAATTGTAATTTCAGATAATCAAAATTAAAACATCAAACAATAAATTAAACTTCATCAATTTGTATCAACCAAGAATTCTGTGAAATATAGAAGCAGAAATACTCAATTAAAAATATACCAATTTTATTTATATCTCGAATGCCAGTTTCGCACGAGGATTACATTTTAACAATTTTCTTATTCAATATTATAATTAGAGAATGCATAATCTGCGAGAAAATCAGTTTTATAGGTTTATATAAATTAAAATTTATTAAACTAACAACAAAAATACTAAACAGTATTTATTAAAACTAAACTAGAAATTCAAAATAAAGTTTTTTTTTCATTTTGATTCACCCCAAAGTCAGAGAAGTAAGGAGCTACTGTGAGTTAAGGGCCATACATACAGGGAAAGTCTTCCAGCATTTGGTGACCTCTAAAGTGAAGGGGTGAGATTTTGCTGATACTATACTGACGATATACTCATCTCAGACACAATTGCATCAGAGTGGGTCAAGAATATTGATGTCGAGGAGATAGATATGCAGCAAGTTCATTGGAGCACATTCCATTGAAATACTTGTAAAGAAAGCACAGATGATGCAATTTGCAACAATGGGACAGAGGCTGGAGTTTGATAGATAGTGTGAGACCTATTAGATTAGAAACTAGTTTTTCTGATCCTGTCCAGGAGAAAGACTAGTGGTTGGTGCACCATCCCACATCAATATAGATCTTCCATTCCACTATGGACTGACGGTAATTTTCTAAGGATTCAGCTATTGCCCTGAATATATGCGTAATCATTTTGCACAAATGCTGAAAATGGAGTGTGGCATATTCAGCAAATATACTCATCTCAGACACAATTGCATCAGGGAGATCGTTTATGGATACTAGGAATAACAAAGGTCCAAGTATTAAGCTCTGGGGTACACCTGCATTAATGTCGTTTTGTTTAAATGTATGGCCATCTTTTGGCCAAGAATGATTTGATTATATTGAATATTCATCCAGTAATACCGTACTATTTAATTTTCATAATACCTTCATGCTAAACTGCTAAAGGCTTTGGATATATCAAGCACTACCACCCTAACTTCAGCCTTTTTCAGATACAACTGTTAGTATATCCACAGTAGAATGGGCTTGCTTAAATCGATACTGTTGGTCAGAAATTTTAGCATTAACAAAGTAGTGAACTATTGCTAGATTGGTTAACAATTAAAGATTAGCAAAGAGCAGGGGAAACGTGATAATTGTGTGGGTCAGTTCTTACATCAGACTTGTTGAACACCGATACTACAGAGATAATTTTCCAGTTATCAGGGAAGCAAGATTCAGCAAGGCACTTGTTGTAGAGTTTGTAGAAAGCAGAGTTCAACTCAGCAGAATATTTCTTTATTGTTCTAGCAGGGATCAGATCAGGTCTACATGCTTTTGGCACATTAGTTTTTTATGATATTGCGAACATAGGAAATTCAGATTTTATATTATTCTGGCTTAATTTGGGGAAAGGATGTACAAATACAAAATATTTAGAAGAATTACATTAAAAAAATATATTTTCAGAAGACGAATATGTTAATAAGTGGGTTATTCCATTTCAAATCAACAAACAGCCAAAGATAAATCAATTTTAGAAAATTCTTTTCTACCGATTTTTTTCTCAAGTCAAAGGATTTTCTTTATTAAATTTATGGTCAAATCCAAATATTAGATGCATATGACGAATAGTTTTTAAATTAAAAATATTTCAAATTTTATACAATTTTTGCATTTTACCAAATGAAACTTTCAACCAAATTGTGGCATTTTTAGTTTTGTATTCAATAGAGATACGTGTTCATAGCTCCAAAAATATAGGACGTAGAGGTGTGAAACTTTGGTTTAATTTCTGTTTTACATGCTGACATGTGTTGAACAATGTATCAATAGTTGATATTATACATACATCTGGGAAAACTCAAGATTGGATGGGTCATTTTTTATTTTAATAACAACTGAATATAGGTGAAACACCAAAATGGAGAGAACAAAAACAACCTCTTAACCAATTTTAAGAGTCATTTATTTAAAAAGGATTGGACAAAGCAAACATTAGTTTTTGCCATGATTTATATTTGCATAGATTAACTGTCATATCAAAATTACTGCTCAAAATTATCTACATTTTAAAACATCCTCCCTAAAATAAACAATTGGCATTAGTTTAGTATATCACAAATTAGTGAATATACAATTACAATTTATTCATGAAGTAATATTAATTAAAAAACAAAGAAATCATAATCACAACTAAAGTGCAATAATAAGATTCTTATTTTAGGAAATAAATATTTTAGATTCAGTGAGTGGTAATATTTTTATAGAGATTTGGCTTAGTTATTTTGTTTTATAAACCATCTTCAGATTATTTAATGTTCACCATCCTCATATTTGATTTAACATCCATTTTATATGCTAGCATGTGTTGGATGGCTTTAAGAAATTGTCTTCCAAAAGTAACCTATATTTATTTATCCTTCAGGTCCATTTTTATCACTTTGTCCCTTATTTTACTTAGCCTTCTACTGTGAACTGAACCTGCTACCCAAACTATTCTACATCTATTAATCTCAACAACTCTCATCCATTCTTTCAACATGATCGTATCATCAGTCTTTTGTTCTCACTATATTGTCCAGATTTAATTTTCCTCAGATGTCATCAGAACTTCAAGCATGTCTTTACGATTTGCCATTATTCTCATATCATTTCTCTCCATGCAATGCATGTCCTCAATCTTCACTGGCTAGGTTTCACTTCCATACATCTTACTGTATATGAAAGCCTGTTAAGACTTTTCCCTGAATTCAAGTATATTAATAAGTGTTTTTATGCTTCAAGTTAATATTTTAAAATATTTGTTCATGGCATAAAACTTTGGTTGGTTTTACATTATATCAATCCTTGTCAGGTCATTTTATACTGATATTGTATGTTTTGTATGTGAAAGGTTTGTAGATTAAATAAGCAAACAGTTTTGAATTAATATGTAAAAAGTTCAACAAAATTCAACCTTTTCATTAATGTAACAAGGCTATAGAAACCACCAATTTTTTTTAAGGTCAACAATGTATGAATGATTTTTACAACTTACAATTTGTTCAGGATTAGTAGAGATGTAATGATGATAATCACAATTGTCAGCCTTTACTTCATCCACACTCGACTCGGTTATTTTCTGTTTCTTGTCCGTCCATGACACAATGGAAATATCCAAATTTCCATTAGCTACTGAAGGAAGAACACCAACATCATCGAACCCTACCAAAGATACTTCCTCCTCCTCAACTTCATCCTCTTCTTCCTCCTGATAGTCATCATCATCGTCATCATCGTCATCATAGTCGTCTTCATCATCATCAGTTTGACTATCCTCCATCTCTGCATTACCATTTCTATAATTAAATTTTTTATTGTGTAATTAAAATATTTTACAAGCAACAAACATTTTAATTCATTTCTAGCATTAAAATTGACTTCTTCAGCAATGTTTTTAACCTTGCGAGCGCTCTGAGATACAGACAAAGATTTGAGAGAGTCCCTCCAAAATTCACTAAGTTTAAACTAGAGTTTCTTAATGAATGTTAAAGTAGTGAGCCATCACAAATAAGCTTTTTGTTATTGTTGCAAAAACAATTTCTAATTGTCTTGATTTATTCAAGTTGACAGAACAAAGTTAATTTATAAAAATATATTTACACTTAATCCCATTATAAGAGAAATTACTAATTCATCTTAAGCAACATCAGGTCATCCGACATCATTTGAGTTTTGATAAAGAAAACAAAAACTTGTGTGCCAGTAAGTAAATAGGTTCATTTAAATAAACTTACTTCTTGATAGTAAAAAATACGTATGTAGTTAAATGAATTAAATAAAATTGTAACTATAAAAAATATATTACATAAAGAAATGAGATGAGAAAGTTAAATTTTTTGAGAACTATGACAATCTTTTTTTTGTTAATTGACAATTTAAGCATTACAAATATAAAAAAGGTACTAGAGCTAAATTTAAAGTATGTAGTTTGAAATGAAGAAAAGTAATTTTTCCGCAAATTATGCAAAACAAAAGAATTTCAATAAAGCAAAAATTTAAAAAAAAAAAAAAAAAAAAAAAAAAAGTCGAGCATGTGGGGTCCTCTTCCATGAATGAAAAATTTACCTACACCATGACTAATGTTTGTGCAAAATTAAAAAAAAAAAAAAAGTCCAAGGCGTGGTTATTGAAAAAAGTGCAAACAGATGAACGGAAGTGAATTACTAGGTCCAATCCATCCTTTCTCGGAAGACAAAAAGAGAGGGAGGGGGACTTCTTTACTAGACCACCTATCTTTTTTTTTTTCTCTGGTTAGAAACACTTTGACTAGAGTTGGCAACTTGCAGTGAACATCACAAAAACACAAAATATGATAGGGAAGAAATACATTTTTAATCAATCATTAAAATTTTTCTTTAATTGCTTATTTTTGAAAAATAATGGAGACAAAAATCGCCTTCAACCAATGCATAAGTGTATGCAATATATAACTTTCATAGGAAAATGTATGCACTCTTCGAACATCCAGATAGTTTACTGCATTTTTTTTTAGGGGTGTCAAGGACGTAGGATGCACACTTAGCATAAACTCTGAACCAGCAAGCCAATATCACAATGTTAGCAACAGAAATAAGCCAATAAAAAGTGAGAAAATTGTTCTATGTTACACTTACTCAAATGGCTGCGTGCAGTCACCGAACGTTACAGACAGCCTTTCTGAATCAATGATGGGGCTGGATGAACCACTACTGGAGGTAGTGCTGGATATGGAAGGCGGGTTTATATCCAATACACAGTGGCTTGGGTCATGCAGCAAACTTATTGGTTGGTGATGACTCACATTCTCACATTTCTCATTTAATAAGCGACAGCAACACGTGCTGATCGATTCACTTGTACTTTCGTGACATGGACAGCTACAGGCAAACAAACAGCAAGCGTTAGATAGAGACCTGGAATTAATAAGAGTTAGAGAAAAGAATTAGCAGCAAATAAAATTTAAAAAAAAAATAACATTTAGAAAATTTAACTTTCAAGAAGATATAATTTTACTTTAACATACTTAAGCATGTATTTTCCATATAAAACATGTACTGTGAGGACAATAAACAAAGATCCAAACTTTTTTTTGCAAAAGCCAATTACAAAAGATTGAATTATTTTTAATAGTAAGGTAAAAGTTTCAGACACTGATGCGTTAAGATATAATTTTTCTTGAATAATAACTGAATTAGATAACACATCACTGATCACAACTTTAGATGAATTGTTTGTAAACAATTATTTTTACTACTAATAATAACAACACATGAGTTATTGTATAATCTAACCAGGCCTATTTGGTATAATGGTTAGACTGTTCACAAATGGGCTGGCAGACACAGGATCAATATTCAATCCAATCATAACCAAAGATCTAAAATGGTACCTGATGACTCCTTGATACTCAACATGATAATATGAGGATCAAATGTAAATGAAATAATCTAAGGAAAAGAGTGGTGCCCTCCCCTACATCTCTATGTAGTAGCTAGTGAAAAGGGAGACTTCAAGTCTGTGCCAATTAGAGTTGATTGATTTAATAATTTGTTAAAAATACAATCTAAGTCATCAATCACAATTAAAAATAACATACTGTAATTTATTTGTGATATATTGCATATTTTGTCCATTTTGAGGGCAATGTCAGGGTAACAAGTTTTTGACTTTTATGTAAACAAGCATTAATGATATATTATAGCAGATTTATGATAAAAGCTAATGATTAACATTGGAAAGTAGTTGTCTACATAAAATTAAATAAATTTGAAGTTTAAATCAGTATAAAATAAGAATATACCTGTTAGGTAAGAAAGGATTAGAAGATTCAGATGTTCGTTTTTCTAGCATTTTTCTTTGCTTCTTGAAAAATTCCCAATCCTCAGTCAGCATTTTGTGCTTCAGTTTTAGTGCAGCCTTAAAATAAAAAATAATTATATAAAAAAAAAAAACTTGTTAGAAAACATCAATTAAATATATTGTCCAACGAAATAATTTGTCAAAAATTGTAACTTACCTTGATTACATTTAAACAAAAGAAATGTTATTTCCCAACTTAAAGCTAAGTCAAGAGCTAAAGTTTCCTAAATAAAGATTCTGATAAAAAGAATATCAGAAAATTATTTTACTAATATGATATATAATAATACAATAATCTAAACATTTTACATATAGAATAGTACACCATATGAAAAGAACATTTTAAATATAACAGTCACTTATTTAAAATAATGTTGGCTACAAAAGAGATTTTATTCAGATTTGTGTGTAAAGGTTGAATGTCTATTTTAAAGGGATAAATTTACAAAGTTATTAACTATTGCCATTATTTGCAACCAAATTAAAGAGTAAGGTGGGGGGGGATAAATATATAAAATATAAATATTTATACCTTATACTTTTTCAAGATTACCCCTTTCTCTCCAAAATAAATGAGAAAAAAGCTTACAACACATTAATAAAAGTGGACTAAATTTATAAACAGGTTGTGTGTATGACAAAAATAACAAAAATAAATGCAAATGATTTCATACTGGGAAACAAAGAAAATTAAAAAATAAAGATAAAGTATTGCCTGAATAGATTTTTTTAGCATTGCACAAATGCAAAGTTAACACTCAAAACACAAGCACAATGGTCACAGTTGCTGCAGTGTCATTCTAGAAAATTTGGAAATTGGTAAAGGCATCAGAGTTCTTACCTGCATCTGGAAAAGAAAATAGAACATAAATTCATAATTATGTATGATTAATAATTTAAAGAAAATGTAGTGCCTTTTGACATAATGCCCCATGGTGAATAAAATTCATATTATTGGAAATACTTGGTAAAAAAGACCAACAATCCAGTTTATTTTTTTTCTCTCTCTCCAATTCATCAAATTTTTGTCGCCACATAAATTCCGCCAAACAGGGATTCACTACTTGCACTAAAACACAACTACTCACACTGATATTAGAAAAAAAACAAACAAAATGACAGTGGCTCTGAAATCAGTTTGATTTATTTAAATGAATGAATCAAATTTTGTTAAATAATAAACAAAACTATTAGATTGTTTTCTGTAAAATTTTGTTACCGTTTTTTTTTTTTTTAACATAAGTATTTCCAAAAATTACAATTTTATTCAACATATTTACTGAGGAGTGTTATATCAAGAAGCAATGAAAATGTTGCTTAAATCAATAAAAAAAAAAAAAAAAAAAAGCAATTAATGAATTACAACATCCATTTTCATAATCTCTGTTTATAAAGTTAGGTATGTGTATTTAAGGGTAATCTTCTAAACTACAGATCATAAATTTTGGAATATATATTGCAAAAAAAAATATGGTACTGTTTGCCCAATTTTGACAGAATTTCAATTTCCGATTTTTCCAAATTTAATGTATGGATCTAATACTATTTGATCACAATAACCACTGTGCATAATTTAAGCCTGATCAGATCAATAGTTTTGGAATTATCTTCTAAATAAATTAGCATATAATTGAAGTTAGATTCCCTTTCACAATAAGTAAAATTGGTGTATCTCAGTGTTTAGTAATTAAATAAGTGAATAAAATATGGTTAAAAATACCTAAATAATATAGCAAAAATGCAAAGCAATAAACACAAGAGAAAGTGAAATTAGATTTACAAATAATGGTTTCATGAAAAGTGGATAGATAAAATGTACTTATCTTAGAATCATCAAAACTATTCTGGTGGCCTAACTTCACAGAATGGCAAGTACATTTGGAATAAGTTTGAGGAGATATGAAGATACCATTTATTGAAGAGGAGGAGGGGGCTGATCTAAGAGGCAATGGTATTCTTTTAAACAGTATTTTAATGGGATGTGCTCTTGTGCCCTCTTAACGTATACACCCCCGACAAACCCGTTTAGCAGCAAAATTTCACCCTTCACTGTAAAGGTTCCTAGATGCTAAAATGCCTTCTAATTTTAATTCGGACTGCTAGACTTTGGAATTCCCTTTGAGTTACCTGCTTCCCTAACTGTACTGACATGCAAAGTTTAAATGTAATGTAAACAGACATCTCACTCATCTCTTCTAAACATGGCCCCACGTGGCAAAATGCCGTGTTTGAAATGAACATGACTAAGAAATAAAAAAAAAGTTACCATGACCTGAAAACACTTCATATAATATAGAGAAGTACAGACTTGAGTGTATCCTTATATTATCAGGCGGTGGTATGTAGTTTCACAACTAAATTATGTTCTTGTTTATGGATCAGCTTTTGGCTTTTTTTTTTTTTCAAAATTTTATTAAAAAGAAAGCAATTAAATTATTTTAAATGTGTTCAGTCACCACCCACACCAAACTTTTGGCCATATCCCTACAGTATTTTAAATTAGAATACTAAAAAGCAAAAAAAATTTTAAGTGCAGATTCATATTATAAAGGAAGCATTTTTATAACTTTTTTTTTTTTTTTTTTTTCTTCCTTTGAAGTTTGTAATGCTGGGTATGGGGCAGCCAAACCGGCTGCCAACATTGCCCCGCTTTTTATTGAAACCAACCGAGAGCTCTTTTTAGTATCCTCGCTGTTCCCTTAAGTGCAATTGTCTGGATCTCTTTTGCACTTGGTTCACCAGGAATATTAGTTAGGTAGGACTTCAGGTTCTTCTTCATAAGCCCTGTGGCACCTATAATAACTGGTATGATTGATATCTCCCTAAGATTCCAGTTTCTTTTCATATCGTACATGAGACCTTGGTATTTGGTCTGTTTCTCCCTTTCAGCTCTGTTCAGACCGCCATCATTAGGAACACTCACTTCAATCAAAGTTGCAACTCTCTCTGGCTTATTCCATATAACTATGTCAGGTTTCACAGCAGCATTTTCAAGGTAGGTGGCTGTAGGGATTACATGGTCGTAATGTATGGTATATAAGTCATTTCCAACTGTTCTTTCAGGTTGATGTTCCCAGGACTTGCTGCTACACTGGATGTTTAATTTTTTACAGATGCTCCAATGGAGGTACTTGCATACTCCATCAGGTCTCGCTGTATAGTAGCCGTCCCCTAGAACTTTGCAACTTGATATCAGATGACCAACACTTTCCAATTCTGTATGGCAGAACCTGCATTTATAGTCATTGCTGATCCCTGCCATCTTCTTGAATGCATTGGTCATCAATCTCTGGTCTTGAGCAGCCATTGTGACCCTTTCCTGATCGTGATGGAGGGCTCCCCTTTTGAGTCAGTCCAAGGAACCTTCTTTATCTATGTATTCCTGAGAGAGTTCCCCCCAAAAATACTTTGCACGCTGATGTTGGTCCCATTCTTTAAGGTTCATCTGTTGAAAGGTCTCTGTATATTTCTGCCGGCTCTTTCTCGCTATTTCTGTGGCACACTTGTTTGGTGTTTCATCCTCATCTGAGAGACAGCCCTGAACCTGCATAGGTGCACACATGATGAACAGAACATTTTAGACTTCCATATGTAAATAAAAGCTTTTGTTTTTTTCCTTTTTAATAAACATTTCAGAAATTTAAAACAGACAAGTTTATTATTTCTCCTCTACTAATGTTTTTTTTTCATCATTTTACTTCAAAGTTTTCAAAAATCAAGCCTTTCTAAGGCTAACACTTAATCTCTATATGAGAGACATAGATATTTGAATATTCCATTAAAGTTTTCTTTACCTCTCAAACACTGGATTAATAAAGTTGTGAACATAATTTTCCTTTACTCAATTGACTATTTAAATATGTTATAGTATATCTTACGGTCTCTTAGTTTTACTGGAGACCAGGACAAGAATTCATGGAGTATCCAGCTTTGTGCTGTTACTTGAGGTAACATCACTTTGAGAAGGTGTGCCATCCCTCGTAAAAGCCAGCGTTGGTTAACCATCATGAGATCTTATTTGAGCAGTGAATACTATATGATTTTGAATATTAAATCAGGGTTTACTTGTAGGGAAAAGCATCCTCATACCAGGTTGTTCTGGCAAACCCCTGTATAGAGACCTTATACACTCAAGGATAATGTCTAGTAGGCATTCAAGTTCTCCCCTATATATGTTATAATGTTGAACAACATCTTCACACTTCTAATTGTCTCCATAACTTGACACACAATTCTCTTTCAGTAAACAGTTCTACTTCTCTATTTCATTAACCAACCAACCGATAACACTCCAGCAACCACACATACAGAAACTTAAAATAAAAATCTACATTTTTTTAATAGAGATGTGATCACATGACTTACTTGTTCCTCATTATAGGATGCTATAAGTTTTTGACTGCCTTTCCACATGAGTGAGACTTTTTCCATCTCTTCACCAAACTTGCAGCATCGATCTGACAGGGTTGGATATGGCTCAACACCATTTGAATCACAAGAAGCAGCACTGAGGAAACACAAATACAAAATAAAAATAAGTCACCTCTTAGTTATGACTACTCTCGAATACACTCTAACCAGAATTGGTTATATTTGTCTGGACACATCTACAAAACAAATTTATCTACAAACCTACTGTATACAAAATTGTATATACAAAACATGTCTAGTTTTATCATAAAATGACCCAACCATGGTAGATATGCTGTAAAACCAAAAGACCACTCAACCATTCCTTGCCATGTTGTTGTATCAAAAATATGCATGAAGATCAGTTAAAAGTTATATTTGTTCAAAGTTTGCATGAAAAATAATTATTGATGACATATTGAAAAAAATATTTTGAAGATATAACAGAAAATCTATTTATATAAAGTTAGCTATGTGTATAGGACAGAATCGTATACATTCATTATGAATTTTGGAACACAGCTGCTAAGCATAAGCGGTTCAAATGTGGGCTATATTTAGTATTATTTAATATCATGCAAAGGGGCAGGGAGGTGAAAAGAACGTGAAAATTTAACAATAAGTATTAGACATCTATTAATGAATATTCCCCAAACTTTAGTTTCTTTAAAGTATTCTAAAGAGTTCTTGGGGAGACGTAATATGGGCACAATTTCCCATTTGAAAATTAAAATATTTCAGATTTGGATTAAATTTGATCCATAATTATTAGATACCAATTGAGCAAGATTTTCTAAATTTCAATTTTTTTCTGAAGAAAAATTAACCTTAAATTTGAGACATTTTCTAGCATCAAAATTGGGATGAGTCTTGATATAAGCTTTAGCAGCATTATATTTAGATTATAATTTTTGTAAGGGGACCTAGCTGTTTTGTTCATCGGAAATAAGTTTTATCTATCCTAGGACAGGTATTCTTCTTGCTATCTTATAAGGGGGGGGGATCCTGTCATTATAACAATTTTAACTTGATTTTTTTTTTAGATGTGCTGTAGCATCTACGAGAAGCTTTGTCAGTCAATTGGCCAGTTCACGCTTCAACATGCAGGTGAAATGGATGAAACTTATAACAGATATATTTAAGCATCTCCAAAAATTCAGCAATACATCATTTGAAATAGCATTATCGCCCCTAAATGTTCAGATTGAATGGATGCATTAAAAAAAAATTTTTTTTAATTCTATGTCATTGAGTATTACATTGATATAACTGTCAAAAATTATTTGTTTACAACATTATTTTTTATGAAAAAAAATCGATCTAAACAAGCCACTTGAAGATAAAAGTTAAAAAAAACTCAAACAATTTCAATGTCAAAAACTAGTCAACGATAAGTGTTATAAGGATAGATTTCGATCCAGAAAGCAGCAATTCATCCCACTTTGTCAAAAACATTGCTCCTGGAATATGAGAGCTTAATGGCCAAAATAAGAAAATCGAGAGTTATGAGGTTGTGAAAGTAAACCCAAGTAAAACAAAGTCGACTTTCTCCTCTCCATAAATTAATCTAATTAATTTATTAATGTAATTACAAAACAATGTTCTAAGTTAATTTGCTTTACAGAAATCAGATTTAAAAAGAGCGGGGTACCATTTTTTTTTTTAATATTTCCTGGTATGTTGATTTTGTTAAAAAAAAATAAAATAAAATAAAATTGCTTATGGGATTTGTATTTCAGCATTTCATAAGACATCAATTTTATTGAAAACTGATTTTTTTTTTTTTTTTCAAATGAGAATCCTTTATTATCTTTCCAAAAATATAAACAATACAAATATTTTCTAATAAAAAAATTCAGATAAATAAGGTGAAGAGTGGGATGTTAATGAATAAAAATTAATTATAAACAGACTCCCCACGCAATGCCGAGTAGATACAATTACTTAATAAATTTGTCTTCAATCAATAAACCGAGTTGATCATCATTACTGATAAATCCAAGTCTTTTCAGACTTACATGAAACAACATCACAAAAAAGATTAAGTAAAACTATGAACGTAATTCCTTAAAATAAAGCTGTACATATTCAAAACAAGTGATTCCTTGATGTTTTATGTGTTTACAAATAAAATATCACCTAAATTCATGGCATGTATACTAAGCAGAGTTGGATGAAGAACTTGACCTTTCAATATTTGGGTCAATGACCCAATTATTTTCTTTCCCCTTCAGCAAAATATTTATATCTCATCCCATCCTATTCACCTTTGAAATAAAAACTTTAAAATAAAAAAAAAAAAGATTTTTTTGCATCATGGAAAAGCATTCAGATCAGTCTATTTTTTCTTCTGAAAGAAATATTCCTGAGAGGAAATTTTTTTTGTCTTTCCTTATTTACAAGTTTCTATCTCATACAATGTACAATAGTGATACTGATAGGTTTTAATGTCGCCATTCTCCGAGATCTACAGGTGGTGGGTGGAGAGAGTCCTAAATAAAGTGTTAAACACAGAGACAAGTTTGTTTTTTACATTGTCTCCAAAATCAATTGCAATCACTTAAATTTATTAAAAGAAAAGTTTTTAGATTAAAAGTAATGAATTGTAGACATCAATATTCTTTTTTAAATTGAAAATATTTTAAAACCCAATAACAGCCATCATTTAAGGAAAATTCATTAAAGTTAAACTTAAAATGTGTAGTTTGGAAAAGATGAAGGAGTTATTAAGGTAATACATTTTTTTATTGGCCAGAAGTCAAACATTAGAAATTTAAATATTTTTGAAAATAACATTCTCTTTTAAGACAGAATTGTGCAATGTATCTTTTTTTTATTGGGAAATTGAGAAGGACCTTTGGACAGAGAGAGTTTACTGTGTTTCTTTAGATTTCTAAGGATCAGGGACACAGAAAATGTATGAAGCAGTATTAGTTTAGAATATTTTAATAGATCAGAAATATGATAGCCTTCTTTCTTCCTCATCTAAATGACCAAATGAAACGAAAAACCCTGACTCAATAAGCAACAGGTGATCAATTCTTTATATATAAATAAAAAATGGGATAAGAAAATGTATTTCTATTTTTATATTTACACCAAAATAATCCATATAAAAATGTGTCAACTGAAAATATTTGTGTTAACCTTTAGTTACCATTCACATTCTATTTTATAAGGGGGATTAGAAGGGGTTACCATAGCTAAAACTTAGATAAAATAATATTGATGTGTCTTGAATAAAAAAAAATACAAAGTTGGAAACTGTTTCATTAAGCTGATAACAATAAGTGCATTTTCTAATCTTTTCTTACCTGAGTTGCTTCAGAACAGCAGGCAATCGATCTTGGATAGAAGGATTTGTGTATACAATAGAGTGAAAAAGATGTTTGTTGTGAATGTTCCAGGTAACATCGAATCTCTTTAAGTGATCTTTTTCCTTTAAAAATAAAAACGGTTATAATTGAGCAAAATCGCAAATTCATCACAAAGGATTCATAAGAACTCATGTTTAATTAATTATATATTAATAAAAACAACAGTTTTAGATGATGGAATTTTCAATTCTATATAATATGCATAACCACTACCATCTCTTACAATCATGAGGTTGTTTGCACAGAAACCAAGAAGGCTAGCATGCTTGCCAGTTGGTTTGCCTGAAACTCCACATTGAACCCGGAACAACAACTCCCTCCCTGACTTTCTTTTACGGACAGACGCCACACTATAAGATCTGAAAATCACCTCTTCTCAGGTGCATGAATCATAAAAAACCTAAACACCTCGAAAGCATGTGGACCTGATCTCATCCCAGCTGTGCTATTAAAAAAATGCTCTGCTGAGGTTGCTCCAGTTCTCTCCAAACTTTACAACAAATGCCTTAACGAATCTTGCTTTCCTGACTGCTGGAAAACTGCTTCTGTGGTACCAGTTTACAAGAATTCTGGCAAAAGAACTGACCTATTAAATTTATCGCCCCATTAGCCTCCTCTCGCTTTTCGCCAAAATATTTGAGTCCATAACCTTACAGCTGCTAAACTTCTGACGGACCAAGAATATGGATTTAGGCAAGCCTGTTCCACATCAGATATCCTAACTGTAATCTCTGAACATATATACCAGTCACTGGACAAAGCAGGGGAAGTAGAGCGGTAGCCCTAGATATATCTAAGGCTTTTGACAGGGTCTGGCATGATGATCTTCTCAGAAAAATCAGATTGTATGTTATCACTGGGAGAATACATTGACAGTCATACATCTAAACAATAGGATATAACTCACAGGATTAGTGAATCTCTTGACAAAGGCTTCCTTTCTAGGGCAATTGCTCTTGACATATCAAAGGCCTTCGACAAGGTATGGCATAAGGGCCTACTTCACAAGATTTCCAGCTACGGTATAACTGGAAATGTTTTCTCAATCATTAAATCATTTCTCTCTTATAGGCTCATAAGAGTAGTGGTCGATGGACAAAAATCAGAGGCCTGCAGTATTAATGCTGGAGTCCCTCAAGGGTCAATCCTGGGCCCAACTCTCTTCCTGATCTACATCAATGACCTCCCTAAACACATACTTAAATCATTCGTTGACATCTATGCTGATGACATGACCATCTACGGCAACACATCAAAGGCTGTAAATGACAAAGTTCTCTCGGATTCTCTCTCCTCTGATCTCGAGCGCGTGGTTCAGTAGGGGAAGACATGGCTGGTTACCTTTAATGCATCTAAAACCAAACTCCTATCTTTACACCATCAACGCTCTAATCCCCATCTGGCATCAATTGAAATGGATGGCTGTCTAGGAGAAGCCACGTGTTTTGACAAGCTTCTGGGTTTGTCCTTTACTCCTGATCTGAAATGGAACACGTACATCAAGTCTGTTGCCAAGGTCGCTGGAAAGATGGTGGGATCCTTCTACCGCTCCAGAAGATATCTCACTACTGATGTAATCTATCTATATAAAAGCAAAGTACGTCCAAGGATGGAATACTGCTGCCATATCTGGGCAGGAGCTGCTAAAAACAGCCTATCCTACCTTGACAGAGTACAAAATAGACTTTGTGGCTTAGTGGGGGATGCCCTTTTCTCTACCCTGCAACCTCTCTCCCACAGAAGAGACGTTGCGAGCCTATCCTTGTTTTATTGTTATTTCCATGGCAGGTGCTCGTCTGACCTCCAATCTCTGGTCCCCCCCCTCACCAATCTTTCACGAAAAACACCCGTCTAGCTGAATCCACTGTGAAAAATTTCCCCCACTCTATATCTGTGCCTAAATCAAAACGTGGATTCCATGAACAAAGCTTCTTTCTTAGAACTGCATGCCTGTGGAACTGTTCCGTCTGCCTGCTTCCCACCTGACTACAACCTGGATGTCTTCAAGTCCAACGTTAACAAATTCCTAATGAACCACCCTCTTAAGTAAACACTCCATTAAATCTTCACACTAACGTACTGTACTTGCAATAACCCTTATCCCTGAGTAGCTTCCAGGCCTTGATAAGTGGTGACCACCGTGTAAAATAAATAAATAAATAAATAAATAAATAAATAAATGCGGGAGTACCTCAGAGGTCTATCTTTGAACCTTTATTATTCCTAATATTCATAAATAACTTCCCTGATAAAATTGTCTCCGAAATGGGTATATTTGCTGATGACACCACGCTCTATAACAGGCCTGAGGGGAAAACAAATGAACACATATATAAGGAAATGACAGAAACACTAGAGGATGATCTCCAATCTGTAGTGGAATGGGGACAAAAATAGATGGTCACATTCAATGCTGCCAAGACTAAGCTTATTTCCTTCAATAATTACAATAAATCTTTTCTACCATTAATAGCAATGGCCAAAAACACGTTACCTGAAAGTATTTCTTTTAAACTCCTCGGCCTAATGTTCACAGGGAACATAAACTAAAACAGATACATTAAGAGCATTGCCAAGGCTGCTACTGTGCTAGAAAGCTACTTATGCCTGAAAGTATCCTCTATAAGGTCACCATTTGCCCATGTATAGAGTACTATTGTTACATTTGGGCTGGTGCATCTGCTACTAGTCGCTCATTCCTGGACAGGATTTAAAAGAGAGTTGTCAACCTGATAGGTCCTGAACTGTCATCTAAGTAGGTATCCCAAACCAAAATTTTATTTTCATTATATATATAAAAAAATATTAATGTGGTCATATAGATTTTTGTAAACCATAAACAAAAATACCAAATTTATTTTAGTAGCTCAATTAGCTATCAAAGTTTGTCGGAAAGTTGAAAATTTGCTATCATGGTCCAGAAGCCAAATTTCATAGTATATAACTACAAATGTAAGCTACTAACAAGTGAAAAATCCTTATAAATGTAACGTCATCTTGTGGTAAATGAAAATCAATACTAATGAAAGCAATAATTATTAGATGAAACCAACCTAAACACTAGGCAAGATCCCGCTACCAAAAACACTAGGCAAGATCCCGCTACCAAAAAATGCAAATATGACACGGAAATGCAACTTTGACTGTTCATATCAATTTCATTTCAATAGCTAATGTATTGAATCTTCTTAGTATGATTCATAACACATTAGAGATCAAGATAATTTTTTCTTTTAATTATAAATTGATAAAACCACTCAATTGTGGACCATGTAAAAGCAGTCGAACAGACAATTTGGTAAAAAGAGCAAAACAGGGTTTAAAAAAAATGAATCAAAAGTATATGTTACTGAAATTGCTGTAAAAATGTAACCATTGGACGTAGAAGTTTAAAACTTTGCATCTTGACTAATTTTGGGGTGAGGAATTCAAAAAAATGTTTGCCTTGTTTCTAATAACAAAACTTTTTGCCACAGAAATATTTTTACTTTGGGGAATTTAAATTTGCCAAAAAAAGGATTCCATGAATAAACTCTCTTCCGTTTGCCTGTTTCCCACCTGACTACAACTTGAATGTCTTCAAGTCCAACATAAACAAGTTCCTGTTGAACCGACCCCTTAAGTAAGACTTTATCATATCTCCATTACTAGCGATTACTACAATATTATCCCATTGATTACTGTACACGCAATAACCCTTATCCCCGAGTGGCCTTCGGACCTTAATAAGTGGTGACTTCCTTGTATTGTTAAAAAAAGAAAAAAAAAGACCGTCAACAATAAGATTTAGAAATTTGTTATACAAAAAGTCACAAGTCATTTTTTTCAGGCATTGAAAAACTTTCAACTTAAAAGACAAGTAAACAAGTAAGATATTTTATAGGCAGACGTCTTATTACAATTCCTTTCCTTATTGATTTTCTCTTAGAATTCTTTCATAGGCTTCTGCTATGGTACATATATCAAGAACACTCCAAATCCTACCATCACTTGAAACTGGTATTACCTCAAAACCCCATCTGTAAACAAACGCTGACTCTACCTGTGCAATGTCATCTGACAAAGGCCATCGAAAAAAATCTTTTCTATCTTTGGTTTGTGATAAAAATTTTATTACAGTGTTGGATGCAGATATAACCTCAATGACTTGGCCAATGTAAAAGTTGGTGTCATAGTAGACAGCAACCCATTGTCCTTGATGCTCTTACTGAAGATATCCTGAGATGGTTCTTCATCACAACTGCAGAAGTTATCTGAATGTTCAGCAGATTCACTAAAAGACTTTTTTTGTTGCTTTGGAGGTGGAAATGAATTAACTGGATTTCTTCTCAAGTAGTCAGAGAGAGCAGCTTCCAGTCGAACTTTATTTCCACTGGTGTTGATTTTGACACCTAACACGATCTTGAGATATCTCAGTTCAAGTTTATCAAAAACACCTGATAGAACATATACGTCTCTGGGGTACTTCTACAGTTTATCGTTGAAAATGGAGACACCATTTTTTTTTTTGTGCATCTGTTGTTAAAATTCGAAGGAGAAATCAGTATTTTAAACAATGACCGAAGCATGAAATAAATAACAAAAAAATTAAACTAGATAATGATAGAAGTACCGTCTCCGGAATTATTAAATAAACAAACAAAAAAATGATTTTTACAGTGAAATTAATTTTTTCATTTATGTGCCATGTGCACATAATTATATTTTCAGTTATTATTTTTTAAGTAATGTACAGTGTAATTAAATAATCTAACAAAATCTTCAAATTTATCAAAAATGCCCAATAGAATATAAAAAAAAAAAAAATGCACATTTTTACGTGAAATTCATTTTTTTATTTACACATGACTTGTTGCACGTAACTTCAAACTTGGCTATATTTTGTTAATTTTTTTTTTAAGTAATGTAATTGTACAGTCTAAAAAAAAAAAAATAATTTAACAAAATGTTAGATATATCAAAAAACGCCCGACAGAACATAAGAGAAATAAGCAAACAAAAAAAATGAGGCACATTTTTTAAAATAAAATAAAAAAATTTCCATCAGTCACACGCAACTAAAAATGTTTTTTTGGTTTAAAATGTACCCAGTTTAATTTTTAAAAGATATTTTAACAATGCTGAAGTTTATCCAACCGAAAGAAGATAAAGCAAAGAACATATGAAAGTTTGAAAAAAGATATAGAAAATAAACAACTGACATTTTTTAAACTGTAAATTTTCGTTTCTTTTATTGACGCGCTTGTCGCACTAAAAATATTATTTTAAACAATAACTTTCTATAACTTTTAAATAAACAAAAACAAACTCACTTAAGAACTTTGATATAAACATAGTGAAACAAGTTGTTTGCTTATGTTCTCGTTGGGTCATGCTGTTGGTTCGCTTGTTCGTGCTGACAGTTGATTTTTGTAATGATACTTTGTACTTGTCACTTCGGATTAAGTTGTAAATCTCGATGTGTAGATACAGTCACTTTTATTAGTGGTGCATCTTAATTTATGAGCGTAGTAATATGACACCAAAAGATTGTTAAAGAGAAGATATTTCTCTACAAAATGGTGAGATTTTCGGAATTTTTTCAATTGAA
The DNA here is from genome assembly GCF_053919585.1 of Euprymna scolopes. Taxonomy (NCBI): domain Eukaryota; kingdom Metazoa; phylum Mollusca; class Cephalopoda; order Sepiida; family Sepiolidae; genus Euprymna; species Euprymna scolopes. The sequence continues at coordinate 95,141,489 of NC_136489.1, read as the reverse complement.
TTTCTTTCATATTTCTTTCACCGAAGTTTTCAAGTTGGATTTTTTTTGTGAAAAACAACTTAAAACCCTTTTTTTAAGCTCACCACACTGATAAGTGACCTTTTTTCTTTAAAATGGTACTATTTTTTTTATACCTAGAGACTCACAATATCGTGCGCACCAAATTTGAAAAACACCATTTTTTTGTATAAAAAATAAAGTGGCATTCACCAAAATTAGTGACATAGCTTGAAGTAACCTGGAAAAAAAAACTATTAAAGACACAAGAAAAAGAATTATATATCTATAAAGCAAAAAGATTAAATTTTATTTAAATCACGACTTTATCAAAATAACCCCAAAAATAAATGAGATATCGCAAGTTGAAGTTAAGAGAAATTTAACTTTTTTTCCCAATTTTCGCATCCTAAACTAGACTAGTTCGGGATACCTAATCTAAGCTTTCGCCTCATCGACGAAATGTTGCATCCCTCTGCCTGTTCTACAAGTATTTTAATGGTGAATGCTCTGACGAACTACAAGCACTTGTACCCCCTCGACAAATACCCCCGACAAACAGCTAAATCCCACCCCTACATAGTAGAGATCCCTATGTGTAAGAAAGCCTTTTACTCCAATAATTTCTTCCCCAGAACTGCTAGACTTTGAAACTCCCTTCCGGGATTCTACTTTCCCAACTGTACTGACATGCAGAAGTTCAAGTGTAATGTGAACAGACATGTTGTTGCTGCTCATCTCCTTTCTTAATATCCCTGCTACTAATGCCCTGATAGTAGCCCCCTACTTCAAAATGACACTTGTTTGGGGTAAAAAAAAAAAAAAAATAAATAATGTAATTGCCCAGTAGTGCTCACTTAGCATCAAAATAAACCACCCCTTTTTTTTTTTTTTTAGGTTTCATTTCAAACCATAAATAATATCTGTGTCTACATTAATGAAAATATTAATTTTAAATAACCAAAGGTATCAATGGAAGATCGAACTAATGTTTGTATTCGTTAAAATAAAAAAAATATATATGCTATTGTTCTACAAGTAATTGAGCACTCTAGTTATTTCTCTTATAACACACACAGAGTAGACGTCGGGATACAGCATTAAAAAGAAATAACAAAATACAGTCCAGTATATAATACACATCAAATAACATTATAAATAACACCGTACGGCGGGGCAAATACCGTAACCAGGGGCCAAAAAAAACATTGTGTTCCACATCGTAATCTGAAGAAAAAAAAAAAAAAAAAAAAAAAAAAAAAACGCATCCCAGAGCCACCATATCCCGGGGATTTACTGTATATATCCCCCCACACACACACACATATCTTTGTACATATGTCAACAGAAAAAATTGTCACATGCTCACTATTAATTAAGAGTCATTATTTACTTGTCTCCCCACAAGGCCACAGTTAAACACAATATGAAAGATATCCAGCTCCTTAACGAGAGTAACTCTGTATTGGACAAAAATCCAAACTGCCCCAATCAAGAACTTTTTCTTCTCTGACTGAAGTTCTAACAGATACTACACATGGATCCTAGCCTAAAGAAGAAATCACTCACCTACAAGCAGAGGGAGGAGATAGGAGAAACATGTGATGAGTGGGATACAAATAGCAGTGTGAAGAGTAATTCACACGCTTATATATTTAATTATTATAGTAAAAAAATAATTATATATGTGTGCAAAATCAAGACAAGATGTTGATGGCAACGAAAAGTGTATTTCATTTTATGTTACAATTGTTTCAATGTCCAGTTTGACAGTTTCAAGCATTATATCGTTTGAAGAGTCTTGATTTAGCACACACAGTATATTAATGCTCAATTATGAAATGTGATAATTTTGTAGCTTAATCCTTAAGTCAACCTTTTTTGGCTTAAAACCTATTAGTATATGAAAATTTACTGAATTACACAAACTCAGTATATTACATATGTATATATATACCCGAGTGTGAATGTATTATTCATTGTATTTTATTAAAGGTAATAGAAATACATCAATGCATAAAATTAGAAGATATTTCCTTTAATGGAATTTGTATGGAATCTTAGTCAACATTCAAGAAGCAATGGTATAAGGAGTCAACCATCTAACAATGTAGAGCAGAGTGAATTTTGGAAGAAAGAAAATGTAGGGATAAACAGTACAGCAAACTGAAATGTAATAATATTCAAAAAATATTCAACTGCAAAATAACAATTAGAAATTTTAATTCGGAAGCAAAAAGAAAAAAAAAGAAAATTCAACAAAACTTTGACTTGAGTGTGCATCCGTTGATATCTTACATGCTTTTATACAAAGCGATGTGGTTCTCGATTGATTAACTGTGTCGGATATATACTTGAGAGTCAAAATAATGAAAATAATATTCTGTTATAGCTCTAATAATGACTTCTCACTTCCTGGATATAATTTCAGTGTGTGTATCTAATCTCCAGCCATAAGGAAAGAAATTCTAACTTGAAGCAAAGTTTATATTTTCATCCCAATCCAGAGTGTTTCTTTTACCTATATTAAAAAGTGATCAAGTACTATATTTATTAATTCAATTAACATGCTGTCACACTTAGCTCTAAAACCTATTTTTTATTTTTTAGATGTAAACTATAAATTAAGCACTAAAGTACAAGATAAATTAGTTTTTATAATATTTTTGTGCTTACAAAGAGGAGTTCAGTTTGCCATGATAAAAAAAATGCCTATGAAATTTAGATTTTAAAACAATTTTTTTAAATTACATATCTAAATTTTTGAAATGACAATCGATTATTCATATTATTTGAATTCATTGGACTACTGTTCACATCTTGAGTGTCATTTTCATGTTTCAGTCAATGTAACCTCTGACCATCTTCAGGTGTATCTTGTTGAACTTGGGAATGTTTCTGTTGAACTCTGGAATTTGTATGGAATTTCAAACAGAACCCTTTATATACTTCATGGGGGTAGCATGCTCATGTTCTGTCAGCTATGACTGAATAGAGGTCCTAAGTAATTCGTAATTGTATTTTTCAGTCGCCCACATTGAAGATTGAACCTTCTACCTTTAGGAGAAGGTCACTTTACAATTTTACTTTCCATTATAGCGGAGTGGAACCACATTCTTACAGGTTAATTTATGTGCTTTTTAGCATTGCTTTTTTGTCAGTTGGGACCTTAATTATTAACTTACCGACCACTTCATAAAACAAAATAAACCAAACTGAGGTCAAATCTGTTCTAGCTTTGTGCCATATTTCCACTGGGCAATGCCAGTACATGGGTCCTGCTAGTTATAAATAAAACACTAAATTACAAGATTATGAAAAAACATTATGCCATTAAAATCAAATGGTTCAAAGCTAAAATGCACTTCCCGTCCCCACACTTAAGCTTGAATTATTTGTTAGCTATCTTATATAAGAGGTTCCTTTTGTGTATAAGTAAAATGAATAGTATAATACTTACCAATTCAGTTAATATGTTGGACACTTTAGATGCCGCTTGGCACAATTGTCGATATTCTTCTAAAAGAAGGAATACAAAATCTCTTGCTTCATTTAGACATGTGTAACCAATATCTAATTGGTTTAATAATTTCTTTCTTTTTTCTATCACAAATTCTTTAGCTTGGGATTCCAATCGCATAAATAACTGATGTGGATCACGAGTACAAAGCCTAAAAGATTAAAAAAAAGAAAAAGAAAAAAAAAAGGGCATTTTTATTTCATTTTTTGAAAATATAAAGTATATGTATGAATACAACATTTATAACAAAAACTTGTTTACTTAGGAATATTTCCATCTCAATTTTTTTTGACTGACTAAGCAAGAAATATTACATGAAACGATTTATGAATATTGATAGAATTTGTTTATTTTTTATTTTATGACTCCTACATTTTTAGACTGATTCTATCTGGTTTAAGTTTGAAAAAGATTTCATCAGTGAATGTGGTGAATGAAAAGATTGTACATGAGCATACAAATGTGGGATACGGTTAAAAAAAAAAAAAATTACAAGTTTACAAATACAACTTTTAATGAAAAACAAAATAATTATTTTCTTACCTGTGTATGTTTTCTTTCACTTGCATTTCATAAGCCGAGGAATTTTCAGTTGTATTATTTGAATCGTTCAAGTATTCGCTGTAATGGCTTCTTACAGCTCTTCGTACTTCAGACCAACTTTTTTGCAAATCTAAAGTTTCTTTACGATGCTCCTCTTCTTTTTGCCTAAAAATACAAAGTTTTGGAGGAATAACTAAATGAAGTTAGTATTTTGTTTAATATATTTACTCAATTACAAAATTATTAATAAAGTATTCTTATTCATTATGAATAATTACAAATATGATGTAGGCTTAATCATTTGGAGTATTAAGAGATTATACTGATTACTACAAAAACGGTTCTCCTCTGTATTTGCAGTCCATTGTTGGTAATCCAGAGGCAGGTTCATATCATATTATCCAGAAACACAGAGAGATTAGCAATTAAAAGCCACTGGTAGTTGATGTAAACATTCCTAGAGCTGCACTGACCATTTTTTCAGTTTAGTGAATTTGCAAACAATGCTGGTCCTATCAGCAAGTGACTGTTGTGTATTTCATTGAATTTACTTTAGCATTCGACTGTTGATCATGAGTTTTAGAGAGATGAGCTATCATGGATTTCCATTAAAGATGCTTAATCTGCTGACAATCTATTACTCATACATCCAAAAAACTCGTTATGGAGAAGAATCAGAATTCTTCAATGTACATACTAGTGTCTGAAGTTCATATTCTTTCTCCCATCTTACTCAACTACATTATTGACAGAATCTTTGATCATAATATGATTGACTTTGCTGGCATGCCAGCTGTATGTGATTGGTCTATTACAGATCTGACTTTGCAAACGACATTGCTATCTTTGATCAAATGTACACAGATATCCAGCATGCATTGAATGTCAACACGACTGTCAAACATGTGAGTATGATAATCAATGTTTCAAAAACAAAAGTTCTGTCAGCCAGCTACATCTTTTCTTTTTAGCAAAGCCCCTATTGTACATAATGGCATCATTGTTGAGTAAATCAAGCAGTTAAAGTATCTTGGCTTAACCTTCTTTACAGCTACAGGACAGGGTAAGGGTAACCTATATCAATCGCAATGGCACAACCTTCTGTTGTCTCCAAAGTAGATTGTGTTCTCAAGAGATTAAACTCGACAAGACTGAAAATATACCAACCACAGATGCACACAATACTGCTGTACAGTTGCAAGACCTGGCTCCTGCGTAAAGATTTTCAAACACAAAAGGTTTCAGATATGTACTGTCTTCAGTGCATCCTTAGCATCTATTTCTTCAACTCTCTTAATTTTGTTATAATACAGTATTTTGATAGAGAAAAAGACATTCATATTGAGACTGACTTATAATACTGGTTGGTAGAGAGTAAAGTATAATTTCTACATACCTTCTTTCCAAACATGATACACAGGAACAAACAAGCCCATTGGAATTCAATTCTGTACTTGCAGAATTAATTTCTCTTAATATTGGTGAAGATGCTGCTGCATTTAAGCATTCCTACAAGGAAATTTAACACATTTGTCAAGCAAAATAGAAGTTTGAAATTTCTTGTAATAAACAGCTTGATATTTTTTTTTATATAGATATTTCTTGAAAGCAATGTTATTTTAAAATAACTGAACTACCTCCGTTGCTCAGATGAACAAATAACAGAAAATTATTAATCAAAACATTTATTGTAACATTTACAATTAGAAATAAAATAAATTTTATTTAAAAAATACAAAGCCCTAAAATGTTACCTGCAATAGAAAATTTCAAGTAAATAATACTCAAAACTGTAAAATCTTAATAAAATAAGGTTTAGAATATAATAATCATACAATTAAGTATGTTACATAACACATGATCGGTAAGTCGTAGATGACATGGATGCTGCCACTAATAAACAAAATATATCCATGATTTATTTAAAGTGTTAACTTTACAATAGTATGTGTGAAAACTTGAAAGCAACAGGATAATTAGTTTATAAATTAGTTATTTAAATGAAGCTCCTATTTTTTTTTTTTTTTTTACATGGAGTTCACCACTTATCAAGGCACAATGGCCACTCAGGGATAAGGGTTATTGTGTGTACAGTAATCAAAGGGATAGTGTAGCAATAGTATTGGAGAATTGGTAAGGTGTCATTACTTGGGGGGGGAGGGCGGTTCATCAGGAATTTGTTTGTGTTGGACTTGAAGACATCCAGGTTGAAGTCGGGAGGGAAACAGGCAAGCGGAACAGAGTTCCACAGGCGTGCAGTTCTAAGAAAGAAGCTTTGTTCATGGTATCTACGTTTTGACTTAGGCACAGATAGGGAGTGGGGAAAATTATTGACGGTGGTTTCAGCTAGTCGGGTGTGTTTTGAGAAAGATTGGCGAGGGGGGACCAGAGAATGGAGCTCAGACGAGCACCTGCCATGGAAATAACGATAGAACAATGACAGGCTCGCTACGTCTCTTCTGTGGGAAAGAGGTTGCAGGGTAGAGAAAAGGGCATCCCCCACCAAGCCACGGAGTCTATTTTGTACTCCGTCAAGGCAGGATAGGCTGTTTTTTGCAGCTCCCACCCAGATGTAGCAGCAGTACTCCATCTTTGGACGTACTTGGCTCTTATATAGATAGATTACAAATTTTTAAAACAATGAAAAAAATCTGAATTTTGTGTGTTGATTAGACATTGCTTTTTTGATTGGGAAAAATACCATTCAAGCAAAGTAATAGTTTTATAAGTGTTTTTCATGTTCTGCTCTGTCATAAACAATAATTAAGAGGTTATATACTGATTTTAAATGAAGCCATACAGACAATTATTGGTCAGGTCACCTGAATTTGGTAGTTATCTCAAAAAGTTTAAATTCGTTTTGGCTGATTTTAACTTGAAAAGAATTGCACATATCAGAAGACAATGTATTCACTATTTTGTATGAACATTTGTTCATGAGAAAGCTGTGTTCAATGTGATGCCACATTTGTTTGATTGTTGTCAATCAGAAACAATGCGTCGATGATTCAGGGCATTGTTTGCAACTGCTTCAACACAACAAAACAAAGTTTTTACATCAACAAGTGGCAATGGATGAACTATGGATACACCACTTTATTCTGGAGTTAAAGTGCTCAACAGCTGAGCAGCAGCACCACCTAGTAAAAAACATTCAAAAGCAACAAAAAAAAATACAAACATCAGCAGATAAGGTTTTGGCCTCCATATTTTAACAAGGTATTTTATTCACCAATTACCTTGAAAAAGGATCAACCATCAATTGTGAATATTATATAATCTTAGTGCGTTTGAAGGAAGAAAGCGACCGAAAACATCTACAAATGAGGAAGAAAGTGCTCTTTCACCAAGACTATGAACCATGTCAAAAGTTGATCACAATGGTAGTAAAACTACATGAATTGGACTATTTTTGTATCCCCTCTATTTTCCAAGTCCGCCCCAGCAGTTGCTGGCTGTTTATAGACCTCAAAAGAATGCTCTAGGTATAGAAATTTGACTCTAATTATATAGGCATATTTTTGAGGTCAACAACAAACTGTTCTATAAAAAAAAAGCATAGAATTATTAGAGAAACATTGGAATCGGTGTATCACCCTGTAAAGAGACTATGTTGATGAATAAAGTCGAATTTTACCTAAAAATTGATGTCTTATTAGTTAGTCCGAAGATTTGAGTAATGTGTTCGATGGTGACAGACAAATTGAATTATTGACAGATAAATCAGACGAGCTAAATAAGCTTCAGTAGATTTTTTATGTCCAATGATTTATGCATAGTCTTCAGTAATTCAAGTAAATAAAAGAAGTTATCTTCCCATGTTATAATTGGCATAAAAACTCAAGACTACTGTTCTCATTCTGGTTGTTATATTCACATTTTGTTCAATGTGACCTTTCTGTTTCTATTGTTGCATTTCAGATATATACCGATTGAAATGACAATTGATTATTTTCATTACTCAGAGTATCCAATGACAGAAATTATCAATTCTCATCTCCAAAATTCTGAAATGGTAAAAATATACAGTTTCTTTTTTAGTTTAAAATTAAAATGATTGACAGTTTTCACCATGGCTCAAAATTTATTTGCATTAATTTGAAAATATTAGAAAACCAAATAATGCTACAAAATATTTTATTAAATGATTAATATCATTTTTTTTTTTTCTGAAACTTTCTGTGTAGACACCTTTTTTCAAAGAAGACTACTGGTTTGTTTTTATTTTTTATTTTTTCCTCTTCATTTTTCTGGTTGTATAAACCTGGAGAAAACCTAGAAAAAGGTTATGTCTGATGTCATAGACGGTTGTTGTCAATCTGGAGCAATGGCACAAATTTTAAACAGGAGTTTTGTTACATTTTTGAAAACATTTCGTAAGTTGAAAATTAAAAAAAAAAAGAACAGCCATGCAAACATTGCTTTAGACTGACAACTGTCTGTAATGTAAGATGTATTCTTTTCTCTCTCCATGAGAGGTTGACCCCTCCAAGTTAATACCACAAGAAAAAAACCCAAAAAACAATAAAATAAAAACACTAAGAGTCTTCTTTGAAAAAGACTGTCTACACCGAAAGTGTTAGAAAAAGGGAAAAAATGATTATAATCATTTAATAAAAATACTTCATAACATTATTTGGTTTTCCCCACAAACTCAAAACACTTTCATCAGTGCATCTATGCTAGTGAGTAGTAAGAATATCCTAGCAATGAATACGTCTGCATACTCCTACTCCCAGTTCAGAATCCCTATATTACCATTTTTTGTCTTATTTTTTAATTTCTATAATTTTCCATTTGAATAACTTTAAAAACTAATAGTTATTTTCTTTAATTTCTTGAATAAAATAACGGTACTCATGCACTTATTGATCCGTGCTGAAATAATAATGTTATTATTTAAAAAGTCATTCTTAACATGGGAGGGGAGGGTGTTTTGTACCTATTCTGTACTTTAACCTTATAATTGAATTAAAAAAACATATAAAACTTTAAATAAACTTGGAAATACGATTTAAAAAATAGTGCGGATCAGTAAGTGCATTAGCACCAAAATAACTTTTTTTTTTTCTGATTTCAAAGTCATTAATTTGGTCCCTGATCATATATGAATAGATATTATAGTATTTTCTTTTTACCATAATTTGTTTGAGGTTCTACTAAATCAGAATATGTATAATTTGTAAGGGTATCTTTAGTAGTTTCTGCGTTTTAGTTGGACAGATGCATAGAAAAGACAATGAAATTGACTTAACTGTACATAAAAATTTGTGCAATTAAGGTTTCTGATCCAAATTAATTGTAAAATAATCCAATCATTTGAAGAAAAAAAGTGTAATGTATTAATTTTCCAAAAACGAGTTTTTAGATACTTGTGCTAGTTTGTATTATAGGCAACTTCAAACAAATCTTATGTTTAACTTCTGCCATTGCTCTTTAACAAGCAAAACAATTGAGAAATAAAGAAGCAATAATACAACTCTGTTAAAGAAAAACTTTGACATTGTTTACACCATTCATTAATCAACATGGCAGACTAACATCTAGCAAGATCATCAAAATTCAATTTTGCTAAAAACAACTTTCTTATATACTAGCAAGCCGCCCGGCACTGTCCGGTCGTAAAATACGCTTAAATATGATATTTTGATTAATGCAGATTTCAAATTTATTATATTGGGCTCAATATATAGTAACGATTTAAAAAGTTTTTAAAAAATAATAAAAATCAATACTTATGCGCCACCAATAAGAATCAGAATGACGTTAATGATTGAACTAAGAAGACATGTTTGCTGCAAGGTTAAAAATTAACACTATTATGTTACGCATGCATATTTGTAAAACCCAAATATAAAGTTTTGTACGGGTTTAAATATTCTATATATTAAGTTTCATGTCTGTAGATCAAAAACTGACAAAGGAGTTTGGTAGGCAAAATTCTTTACATAAATATATACAGAAAGAGGTTTGTATTTACTATAACCTTTATATGCAAATATTACGCAAGTATAAATCATGTAGAATATCTGCATGAATATAATTACATGTAATAGTTAACTAAAGATGATCATCCCATAAGAAAACAAAAAAAAACTAATAGGGAATTAATTAAAATGAATGTTTAAAATAATATGCAAATTAGCTTGATCTATTGCAGATGAATGCAATTTCACGACCCATATATTACAAAGTTGTATTTTCTTTTTAAAGAGAAAAAAAAAAGGATTTTTAATATGAATACACACACACAAAAAAAAAATTTATACAAGTATAGATTCAATACATGAGGGATGAATTTCAACCAAATAATAGAGAAAAAAACAAAACAAGTGAAGCATGCATGGTCCCCCCGTGAGTGCACAATGAATAAGGCATAAAAAAAATGACTAAGTGCAGCATTGCCCCCTCCCACTTAGCTCCCAAAGTTCCCAAGGCCTTAACATATTTAAATTTGAGTTTAGCACCAAGCAAAACTGCTAAATAGACATACACAGAAAATTTTGGACAAATATGTTAAAATAGTCAAAAAAAAAAAAAAGGAATGTTTTTATCAGCACTAAAAGAGCCCTAGAGTTATTGCAAAGTATAGACAAACAAAATTATATAGAAATCAGTTAGTTACAACTTTTCAGAAAGTTTTATAAGGCATCAATTTTTTTAATAAGCACAAAAGTGTCAATTTTAACCCGAAAGGCACCAGGTGGACAACCAGTTTTCCCAGAAAATCCGTTGTTACTTTTTTACTCATATCATGTTTAATGTTTGTGCAAAATTTCAGAAAATTTCAAGGTGTAGTTATTGAGAAAAGTGCGAACGGACAAGGGTGAATTTACAAGTCCACCCTCCTTTTGTCGGGGGTGGGGGGTGGGGGTGGGGGTGAATTAGCAGAAATCTAATTTGTCGATCAATTGTATTATATATTAAACAAGAACAAAACTACAATAAAGTATAAGAAAATCACCAGTGTATCAATTATAAATATGATAAAACTTTATCTACATTCTATCATAAAAAAAAAAAAATCTGCAATAAAAATATTTAAGCGTAGAAACTTTTTTTTTTTTTTTTATTATCATAGTTGGTGTAATAAGTATGATAGCTATTGAAGTATGTAAGTATTATTGCACATTCAGGATATTCTTTGAAAAATATGCAAATTGTCCAGTTTAATTTGTTTAATAGCTGCCATTTTGAATACATAATGTGGTTACTCAACAATCTTTTACCAGTTATTTTCAATTATGATAAAAGGTAAATCATCATTGTCTACCATGCAGAGTTCGATAAAATATTTCTCACCAAACTCGTGTAGCAACAAATGCCATATTAGATACATATCAAAATGACATGATGGATTGCAGATTTATGCTGAATTCGAATTAACATCAGTACAACAGGAAGGTTAGGTTGTAATCATAATTTAGTGATCAGCATGCTTCAAAGATTAATTGTTGACATAAGATTTTCAAACTGAATGTAATTTTCAGTTCATAAACGAAAACCTCATCTGTCCCATTTATTATTTATCTCATTTATTTAGGCATATTAAGCCTCTGTAAAGGAATAATGGAATATATTTGAATAGACATTTCTTTTAAATGTTTCTTAGGGACGCATTAATTGCTTTCACAAGTAAATTATTACATGTAAAATAATTTTGAAGTTTTGTAATTGAAAAATAACATTTTTCTTCAATATAGTTTCTCTGCATTTTCCTATTTAGCTTTAATAATTTAAATTCAATACAAAGTCTGTTTATTAAAATTTTCTCTTTACCCAGGCTTCACAATCCTATCAACTAATAAGGTGCTTATTTAGAATCACACTTATTTAAAAAAGAAAGAAAAATCTTTATGGTGCATGTACTCATCATGGAATAAAGACATATTCCAAAAATCATGTGAATTGATTGATCAAATATTTCATTTTGTTTAAGAAAATCAAATTTTACAATTTTTAGGGATTAATCATTTTTGATAATCTCTTACTGTTACAAGAAAAGGCTGTCCCCTTTTCCTGAAAATAAGAACATTAGATAAGTGGAAAATGAGATTAGGATAAGCCGAGACTCAAACCTTGTAAGCAAGATTCAGAATAGATTCAGAAATTGGAATGTTAGAATTTAGCTATTGTTTTGAAAGTAGTTAGATATTGTTGTATTGTAAAAAGAATTTAATTGTTCATTCTTTTATGAAAACAGAATTAAAAAAATAGGTTAGTTGAGAATTCTTTGTTTGCAGAAGTGTGTTTTGGAAACGTGTGCTTAGCCACGTGAGTTGGTCACGTTTTACAACCACACATCTGACGTCAGAGCAAAAAGGGAATTTCTCAATATAGGAGCTAGTTTTAGTCAGATCAAAGAGTCGAGCAGACAGGTTCGAGAGTCAGCAAAAGCAGTCGGAAAGAGTTGACATGATCAGAGGAGGGTCCCTTTAGAAGCAAAGGGAGAACATTTAACCATGTAGAAACCAATTTGAATTCCTGACGTCATCATCATTTCGACCGGTCAAATGAAATAAAGAACATCATCGATTTTTGTAACTGTTGTCTTCGTGTCGTCATTCAACAATTGAAGGTAATGTGTTAACCATCTTAATATAAACTTTGTGTAACCCTTCCAAGTAATATGCCCCCTCTCCATCATATGTAATGATTGTCCCCCTCTGTGTAAAAGAACAGTATAACACATCCATTCAATAATGAATTCTCCTCTCACTGTTATAAATATCTCTTCCTCATCACCGTAGTTAGACTCGTTATATGTCCCGGCCATCTCTCGTTATATAAGTACCCCAATATGGACCCCTATACAACATTACTTCTGAAGAGATTAAAAAGAAAAGAGATAGGCAATTTGAGTTATCTGCCCTTGTGAATTGTCCACATCCTAAACAAACACCCAGCAGCTCTCTCAGCTCGTTAAATTTGATTTTCTTAATCTATACATATAATAAAATAGAAACAATTATTCCCCTACAAAAAAAAAAAAAAAAAAAAAAAAAAAAAAAACATAACTTGGCAAATGCAGATGCCACATATAAATTCATTATGATTGGACTACTAGCCAGTATCTTATTTAGGTTTTGCACATATTTGCAGTCACATTCATCTGTTATAATAGAATTTTATATTAATTCCTAGGAGCATCACAATTCATACTGCATCTTAGTTAATGGAGGCAACACAATTTTTCTCCCTAATTATTTTCTTATATTTTCCCATTCATAACTGGGAAGTTTTTTTACATTAGTAAAAAATTGTAGTACATCGCCACTCGAGGAGAAGAGTTAAAGAGTGTACAGTAGAAATTGGACAATATAGTAATCGTTAGTAATGGATTATTTGCTTTTTCACTAGATACATTTGACATCAGTTTCGTTTTTATGTCTTAAAATAATGATCGGTCCCTCAAAAAAGTTCAACCACTTTCATTGACTATCCGCATGTGTGTGTGTGCTTGCGAGTTGGGTTTTTATATAAATATATATATATATATATATATATATATATATATATATATATTGAGAGGCATCACCAGTTATCAAGGACAAGAGGCCACTCGAGGATAAGAGTTAAAGAGTGTACAGTAGAAATTGGACAATATAGTAATCTTTAGTAATGGAAATTTGGTAAATTTGTTAACTTATATGGAACGGCTCATCAAAAACTTGTTTACGTTAGACTTGAAGACAACCATATTGTAGTCAGCTGGAAAGCAAGAAACGGAAGACAATTCCATAGGCGTGCAGTTCTAAGAAAGAAGCTTTGTTCATGGAATCCACGTTTAGGTTTAGGCACAGATAAAGAGTGGGAAGAATTATTGATAGTGTTTTCTGCTAAACAGGTGTTTCTTGTGAAAGTTTGGCGAGGGGGGACCATAGATTGAAGCTCAGTCGAGCACTTATCATGAAAATAACGATAAAGCAGAGACAAACTCGCAACATCTCTTCTGTGAGAAAGAGGTTGCAGGGAAGAGAAAAGGACATTCCCTACGAGGCTACGAATTCTATTTTGAACTCTATCAAGGCAGGATAAGTCCTTTCTAGCAGCTCCTGCCCAGATGTAGCAACAGTAATCCATCCTTGGATGTACCTGGCTCTTCTACAGATAGAGAATTGCATCAGCAGTGAGATATCTACTGGATCAATAGAAGGATCCAACCATTTTTCCAGCGGTCTTGGCAACAGATTTAATGTATGTGTTCCATTTAAGATCAAGAGTAAAGGTCAAACTCAGAAGCTTGTCAAAGCATGAGGCCTTCCCAAGACAAGAGCCATTCATTTCAATTGATGCCAGATGGGGATCAGAGCGTTGATGATGTAAAGATAGAAGCTTGGTTTTAGATGCATTAAAAGTAACCAGCCACCTCTTTCCCCATTGTGCAACGTGCTCAAGATCAGAGGAGAGAGAATCGGAGAGAACTGTCGTTTACGGTCTTAGATGTGCTACCATAGATAGTAGTGTCATCAGCATGTCTGAATGATGTAAGGATGTGATTTGGAAGATCATTAATGTAGACCAGGAAGAGAGTTGGGCCCAGGATGGACCCCTGAAGGACTCCAGCATTAATACTGTGAGCTTCTGATTTCTGTCCATCAACAACTATTCTTATGAACCTATCAGAGAGAAATGATTTAATAACTGAGAAGACATTTCCTGCTATACTGTAGCTGGAGATCTTGTGAAGTAAACCTTTATGCCATACTCTATCAAAGGCCTTTGATATGTCAAGAGCAATTGCGCTAGAAAGGTAGCCTCTGTCGCTAATCCTATGAGATATAACTGGAAGCACATCTGCTGTAGATCTAGCAGAACAGAAACCATATTGCGTGTCACTAAGAAGGTTATTTTTTCTGAGATGGTTGATTACTTCTCTATTTAACACAGATTCCAGCAATTTACTTATGACGCACAGGAGACTTATTGGCCTGTACTGAGAGGGAGATGAGCAATCACCTGAATTCTTAAATACAGAGCATACTGATGAGATTTTCCAGGGTGATGGGAAGCAATTCTCCTTAAGACAATGTTTAAACAGTTTTGTAAGGATGGGCGTTAGTTCTGGTTGAAGTCTTTTGAGTACAGAATAATGGATTATTGGTTTATGGTATTTTCTGAATGGTTAAACACAGAACAAGAAGGCATCAATCTTTGCACAAAACAAATCAGGTTATTCCTTTACTGCATAATTACGAGTCTAACCATTCACACAGAGATAAACACCTGATGAATTACTTCTTCATACACTTTCCTTTTATACTTAGCTTTTGTTTACATGGATAAGCAATTAGATCCATCTAGAGTTCCAATTACCAATTCCTGCATTCGCACATATGGAAGCCGATAGTGGCCTAACTACATGTTTTTTGCTCGGTTTTCATCATCTGACACACCTTTAAGCCCCCCTCCCCTTGCTAGCTTCCTGACCTCTGTACAAACACAAACATATATTACTCGTATTGCTACTATTGTTATTTTTCTATTTGGATTATGGCTTATACTTAGTCTTACCTTTGATGCTTTACTTAATACTATTAATATTCCTATGGTTTCTTATCTGCATCCTTATTCAGATAGATCATAATACAGGAAAAGCGGACATTAATTTTCTAAACTGTTATGTGCTTTACTAGCCACATACAATGCCGTAAATTATTATTTTTTGTGTTACTGCTAATGATACTACATCTGTTATTAACTCTTTTCATCAGTATTTGACAAATAAGCATAGGCCACTAATTCCAACATCAATTGTTTACAATCACTGGTAAGCATGTTATATATTTCCTTACATGCCAATTTGATTGTGTTTTTAACAAACAAAGTTTGATTCGCTAACCAGACCACTCTTACATCAAACCCAGGTTTCCACCTGATATCAGTGCTGTATGTTTCTGCTAAGTTTACTTTTTAATAATAGAGACATAAAAAACACAGTCAGTTTTTATTCAACATCTGGACGACTTCTAGGACTCACCCGTATTCTCACATCATTATTGTTATCATCATTACACTCACTATAATTATTAAGAGTATTATTTTTATTATTGTTATTACTATTATTTTTTTTTTATTATAACATATACAGTTACCTGTAATTGGAACATCATAGCACGGTGCACCAATGCCCACCAGTAACCGCCCATGCAATGATGTGACAGTAACTACTTTAACTACCAGAGCCATGAAGTGACTTTCATTTCAAAGCAGTTCAATGATGCTTGATACTGGTCATGATCGAAATTTGCAGAGAAGCCAGTGCTAGTCATTTAATAGCAGTCCAATAGAGGCAGAAACTGCTCATGGCCGACAGTGACCAACACTGTATGCTGAAAACTGTGACAGTTGTAAAGACAGCCAAGGTCCATCAATAAACTCAATACAGCATCAACTGCCAGTGATCATCCACTGGAGGTCGATAATACTCGTGGCCGCCAGTGACTGACACTGTACGCTGAGAATCGACATTGTCAAGGTTCACTAGTAAACGCCTCAATACAGCACTAGCGGCCAGTAATCATCACTCCCTTCCAATAGAGGCTGGCTTCGATCATGGCTGCTAGTGAGTTTCAATTGCAAAAGCAGATCAGTGCCCACCAGTAAACACAAGCAATCACTTCAAAACAGCACTAATTGCCAGTACCAAACAGTGATGACAATCACAACCAATCGCTTCTGCTAGTTGCCACTGCTAGACAATGCCAGACAGTGGAAGCCTGATGATTTCATTTGGGTAATGGCTGCTAGTGCCCGTTATTTTCTAAGGCCGGTAGTAGCCCCCATTAACAACCATAGTTTTATTTATTTATTTTTTTTATTTTTTAACGAATCTGTACTGGGTTTGTGACATATTTTTACCAGGCAACACAAATACATGGGTCCTGCTAGTTAAAAATGAAAACTACTTGATCAATTTTCATCATTTTTGGAATATAACATCTCTGTTTCATGACGAGTATGTACATTACAAAGATATTTCTGTATCTAAATAAGTGTAATCTATATAATTATAAAACTCAAATGACCTTATAATAAGTGTTGTAACTACACATCCGGTTTACGAATTCCGGTTGCGCATGTGTACATAAACATAGACCCATAACAGCGTAAACAAATACACACAAATTGCTACTTTTGCAGAATTTGACTTGCGGACTGAAATATTAGCGTTATTATTTAGAAATTATTATTTAACATGGGAAGGGTGGGGATGTTTTGCAACTATTCTGTATTATAACTATACTGTCGCAATTTTCTTTTAACCTGTTGACAACTATAAGAGCATTTTACAACGGTGATTTACCCACGTTCTTCCTTTTTTTTTTTTTTTTTTTTTTTTTTTTTTAAATTTATTCTCCATTTTTTAATACACCTTTCTTAAAAACATTAATACATTTTCTTCTACACTACCAACATTAATAAATAACCCTAAAAATGTTTTGTTTTCTTTTACAAATAAATAATCGACACAATAAAACGTATTGTTTTACCGTGTACGTTTTCAGCGTCCCAATTGTTTTTGTTTTTTGTGTTTAAATTATCCAAATAACCAATTGTTAATACTTTCTGCTTTTTTTTTACATCGTTCATTTCCACATTGTCTTAATTAGTTTTATTGACCTTATTATTAACATAAATTAAATATTTGACCCAATGGGTCATGAATGTTTAAAATAAATGAAAAAAAGTTACATTTTATTTTCATTTTCTATTTAAAAAGCCATTCTTAACATAGGGAGAGTGTTTTTAACTATTCTGTACTTTCAACTAACAATTTAATTTAAAAAAAGATATATCAAAATTTGAATTTAACTTGAAATATTACGGTATCTGTTCAGTGCACATTTACCTATAAGTATGGCAAACCACTTATAATTCAATGGCTGTAAGTTTTTTTTTCTTCAAAAATAAACACTTATAAAGAGAACGACTCATAGAAATCTATTTATATTCTTTTTTCATTTTAATATAATTTCATAGAAATGTTTCTGTTATGTCACAAAAACTATTTTCTTTATGTCAGAAGTGTCACGCTCATACATTAATTCCATAGCTAATCTAACATACTGACCCAACGGGTCGCGGGTAGTCTAGTTCTAAATAAACACATTTATAAAAATACAATGCCAACTTGAAAATCTTTAAAGAATAGAATGGTTTACCTTTGAAAAGCAAGCTACTTCCTGTTGGTACATTGTATTCTTTCCTACATCTGAAAAAGAAAATTATGAGCAATTGATAAAACAAATAAAATAAATTTCCTTAGACATAAAAACAATTCATTTTAAAATTTTATCTTCATTTTTAATTCAAAGTTTCAAATATTTCTGAAAAATTTTCAGAATTTGAAAAATTAAACATTAGTTTTGTAAAATAACTTATCACAATGTAAATGGTTGTAATAAGAATATTAAATAGCATATATAAATTACTGTATCTTAAAGGGAGAACAATAAGAAAAAATATTAATTTATTAAGT
Source organism: Euprymna scolopes (assembly GCF_053919585.1). Classification (NCBI taxonomy): domain Eukaryota; kingdom Metazoa; phylum Mollusca; class Cephalopoda; order Sepiida; family Sepiolidae; genus Euprymna; species Euprymna scolopes. Next base: position 95,122,947 of record NC_136489.1, on the reverse strand, counting down.
GTAAACAAGTATTCTAAAAATATGCAGATATATCAAAAACAAAAATGAAAACTATTTGATCAGAGTTAAGCAAAATATGTTGAATATAATGAAGATCAATAACACTTAAATATCAGTTATGAAAGTTTATACAAAAATCAACTGATATATTTTAAATTGTTTATAGGTTTTTTTTATGTTCATTGTGGAACTCCTGTCCCAACAGCAACAAGCAGCGGAAAAACAATCTCTGTAAAATATTTGATGTTTATTAGTGGAAATACTTAATTGATCAATTCTATTAAAATACTCACCTGATTGCCAACACAAAACTTCAACCAATCGGAAAGTCCTTAAAATACTTTCATATTTTTTTTTTTTTCAAAAGCCCACTCGAAAATGGTCACGGAGTGTATGGTGGTCACTGAGAAAGTTCAGTGATTGTTACTGATGGAAATTGGGTAGAATTTGATTATTTGAGTGGACAGCTCAACAAGTACTTGTTTACGTTAGACCTGAAGATGCCATGTTGTAGTCAGTTGAAAAGCATACAAGCAGAACAAAGTTCAACAGGTGGGAAATTCTAAGAAAGAAGCTTTGTTCATAAAATTTGTGTTTAGATTTAGGCATAGAGAATGGAAAAAAATTGTTGATAGTCGTAGATAGACAAGTGATTTTTGTGAAGGTTTGGCCCGTGGGCTGGGGGCATAGATTGAAACTTATAAGAGCACTTGCCATGAAGCTAATGATGAGAAGAGACAGGCTTGCAACATTTCTGTGGGAAAGAGGTTGCAGGGAAGAGAAAGGGCATCATCTCCTAGGTTTTGAAGCTGGTTGTAACTCTGCTAAGGCATGATAGGGTGCTTCGAGCAGCTCCTCCCCAAATGTGGCAATGGCACTTCATTTGGGACATCTTGAAAAAGTAGAGGATTGTGTCAAAAGTGAGATACTTTGTGGAGCAGTAAAATGACAACCATTTTTCCAGCAATCTTAGCAACAGATTTGATGCCAGTCTTCCATTTCAGGTCAGGAGTGAAAGTCAGTTTCAGAAGTTTGTCGAAGCAGGGTTCTTCTTTGAGATGAGAACCATTCAATTCAATTGGTGCCAAGTGGAGATCAGAGTACTGGTGCTAAAAAGATAGAAGCTTGATTTTGGATAGGTTAAAATTAACCAGTCACCTTTTGTCCCATTGCACCATGAGCTCAATGTTGGAGAAGAGAGACTGGGCGAGATCTTAGTCGTTGCTGGCGTTTGAAGTGTTGCCATAGATGGTAGTGTCATCTGCGTATATGTCTATGAATTAAATTAGAATGTGATTTGAGAGATCATTGATTAAGATAAGGAAGAGAGTTGGGCCCAGAATGGATCCATGAGGCATGCCAACATTGATACTTTCAGCTTTGGACTTCTGCCCATTGATGATTTCTTGCATAAAACCTATTGGAAAAAAAGGATTTGATGGTTGTATAACCAGAAATCTTGTGAAGTAGACCTTTATGCCAAACCTTATCAAATGCCTTTGATATGTCAATAGTTATTACTCTAGAGAGGAAAACCCCATCAATAGATTCACTGATCCCATGTGAAATTAGTTGGTACATCAGCTGTAGATCTCACAGGATGGAAACCATATTGTTTGCCACCGAGTAGGTTGTTTTCGTTTAAGTGGTTGATAATTTCTCTATTTAACATGGATTCAAACAACTTACTCATAACACACAGAAGAGTAATTGGTTTGTATAGAGATGCAGAAGACAGATCTCCAGTATTTTTAAATATTGAACAGACTAACAAGGTTTTCCAAAGTGTTATCACGTATCTCTCCTATAGGTATCGGTTGAACAGTTTTGTAAGAATAGGTGTTAGTTCCAGTTGCAATTTTTTGAGTACTATGATTAGAATATTGTCAGAACCAGTCGCCTTGCTGACATCACAGTTCTTAACGAGTGTGGCAACATCACAAACATATGTGAATGAAGAGTATTGATTTATTCATTTATTTTGTAGACGGTTATCCTCATCTTCATAGTTATTATTGTTGTTGTTTCACCACATTTCAGCCAACTTATCCTCTGGCCTTCTACAGGTTATTAACCATGACAGAATAGGAATGCTGAGTCTTGTAACTGCATCCCCAGTAATTACTGCCTTTCATAGTTGTCGTCTCACCATGTGGATGACGCTCAAATTATTTTTGGTCTTGGGAGGAAATTCAGGCGGTAGGTGACGGATTGCATAGGGTTGACTTTGATGCAAAGTTCTTAGCAAAGAGTTTGGCTTTGTCAGATGCTGACAAAATCACCTCAGGCCCGTTGATTATGGTCGGAATAGAGGATGCGTAGCTGTTCAGGACTTTTTGTTTCTTATTTGCCAAAAATCATGAGAACCAAGCCTCCATTTTTCTACTTTGGATTTGATGGACTGAGCATACAACTCTTTGCAATGATTGCTGACAGTTCTAAACATGATTTAGTTTTGAAACATCAATAAAGCAATTGAAGTCGTGGTTTCTATGTACAATTGCAGCAGCAAATTCAGGGGTGTACCGTGGCTAGTAGTTCAGTTTCTGTTGGAATTTTTTGGAGGATATGTAGCCATCTATGTGATGGTTAACTAATCAGTTAAATCGGATGTTATATGGGACAAGTTCTTTATAAACAGAGTGTAGGGATAATTCTGATATAAGCATTTGGGAACTATCTGGGTCAACCATAGAGTATCAATACACTGTTTGATCGAGAAGAATATTAGGGTTTTTATTATACTTTAAAAATCATGACAAAACCTCCTTTCGTCATCTTTCTTTGAGTCGATTAGCCATTCAACATTGTGAACATTGAAATTGCTACATACATGAATGTTGGCTAAGGGATGAGCAGACAAGCTATGATCAATTTTCTTAGCGATACTCTCAAACATAGCTACTTTATCATTGTGGAGATGGTAGAAGGCAAATATAAATGCTGTACTGTGAGTAAGCACTACTCTAAAGCACTTGTAGGAATGTTTGGGATCTTCTTTGGAAATGTCTCTGCCACAAGAGAAGGTATCCTTAATGTAGGCACATATTCCATGTTTATGGTGATTTTGAGGGTCGAATTTGGATGTGAAGTTAGAATAGCTTTTGATGGAGAAATCAACTAAGGAAGCAGTTGAGTTAATGCCAGTTTCACATAAGAACAACAGGTCAGGTTTGGTCTCCCGTAATTGGATTTCTACCTCTAGAAGGTTTGAATGTCGACCCCTAATGTTAGAAAAAGAGACACTGCAATAGGAGTCTACATTAGAAGTTGTGGTTATGGGTTTTCTCTTGAAATCAAAGATAAAACAATTTTGTTTAGAAATGAATAAATAAGTAATAATCTATATACATGATAGATTTTAAAAGTTTTGAATCAGCTAAACTAAAATTTTAATACTACTTACAGGTCATCTTTTACAAAGAAAAAAAAAGGAAGGTTTATAACTAAAGTTGCAAATTTGGGGAGTACATGATTTAGTTCACATTTATGACTTAAGAAATTCCAACTTGAGCTAAGATTCCTATAATTTTAAAATATTTGACACCAACTCCTTATTTTAAAGTCTTCCAATATTCAATAATAATTGAAGGCCAAATTAAAAATCTGACAATGATAACTAGCATTTTTACAAATCTGACTAAAACAAGCTTTTATTTCATGACTAGTTGTTGAGGAATTCTGTAATAAAATTTAGCAATCAAGTATGAAAAAAAAAAAGAAAAAAAGTGCTAATCATTCAAATTCATGAATTTGACTTTTGTACTAAGGATTCACTACTTATCAAGGCCCTAAAGCCACTTGAGGATAAGGGCTAATGATTTTATCATGTGGACCATGTGACAACACTGCGAGGATTAAAGACAATGGTTGAAACCGGGCAGAATTTGATTATTTAAGATGGCATGATAAGAATTTGTTAACATCAGACTTGAAAAATAACATACTGCAGTCAGCTAGGAAGCAGCTATGTGGTACTGTGTTCCACAAATGAGTAGTTTAGGTTTAGATACATGTATATGTTAGAAATGAATAATTATTTACAGTGGTTGTTGAAAAAATAAGTTCTTGCTATGAATGTTTTACAGGAGGAACCAAAGATTGGTGTTCAATCGTGCATCTACCATCAAAGTAATGATAGAAAGTTTAGTAATGCCGCTTCTGTAAAATTTCAAAGTCGAGGAAGAAAGGAGTGCTTCAAGCGATACCTTCCTATTTTCCAACATATCCGACTCTTATACAAGTAAAGAGTTGTGTCAGGAGTAAAATACTTTTTGAAGCAATATAATGATTCAAACATTTTTTGTGTGACCTTAGCAACAGATTTGATATGTCTTCCATTTCAAGTATAAATGTTTATCAAAGCTGGGAGCTTCCTCAAGGAGAAAGTCATCTATTTCAACATGCAAAACGAAAATCCAAGCATTGGTGGTGAAAGAAGTTTGGTTTTAGATATATTAAAAATAATCGAACACTTTTTTCCTTCCATTGTATCACAAGTCAAAAGAAAGAAAATCAACCAGCATTAATACTTTGCGCTTCAAATTTTTGCCCATCAATTACAGGTTTTGTCATGATCAAGAGAAATCTTCAAAATGACAAGTACTGAAAAGTTTCAAGAGAAGAAATGTTCTACCTCCATTGGTAAGTAAACCAATCCTTATACTCTTTATGTATTAATTTTATGTCAATGTTATTTTCATTCGCTGTAGTTACAATTTTTAATTACATTGACAAACATATTCATATTATTTAGATTCTTCAGACTACTGTTCTCATCTTGTGTTATTTGCACACCATTTCTGTCGATGTAACCTTTGACCTTCTTCAAGTCTATCTTGTCAAACTCTGGAATCTGCATGGAATTTCAAGCAGAACCCTTTATTTAATCAGTGGGGGTTATGCTTTCATTCCGTCAGCCATAACTAAGTAGAAGTCCTAAGTAATTCGCAATTATATTTTGGGGTTGTTCCACACTAAAGATTGAACCTTCAACCTTACAGGAGTGTAATTTTAACAACTGAATTTTTACTAAGTACTCTACCCACTGCACCGCAGGTGAGAACGGTAGTCCAAAGAATCCAAATAATAAAAACAATCCTCATCTAAAAAAAATCCAAAAAATAGTGACAAAATATGGTTTCCATTTAATCCTCATGTTGACAACTATACTAAATCTCATTTAGTAGTAGTAGTAGTAGCAGCAGAGACAGTAGTATCAATTGGAAACAAACTCTTATGCTTGAAAATGTTTTACTTCAAATTCAAAAATGATAATTCATCAAATTTTAAGTTATGAACATTAAAAATGCCCTCAATTCCGAGCTTGATCAAAACTATCAATCAACTTTTCTGCTGTTAGAATACTTAAAGAATCAATGAAATAACAATTTCATTAAAAATCATATCAACTAAAGACTAATGATATCAATTTTCTCCGCATTCAAGTTTACTTTACCTCAGATTTATTTTCATTAGTTTTGTTTGATTATCTAGTCAATAGAACAAATTGAATTTCATTACAAATGGAATAACTTAAAGCTATGTATTTCTATATTTACTGGGTGAATCGATTGGCTTTAACAATTGTAAATACAGAAATTGAAAAATGCAATTCTGTTTCAAACTCAGTAATCCCAATTTCATTGCATTCATATTTAATAGATCAGTGTATATTTAGCATTTCTACCAGCTAATCATGAAGTTACAATTAGCCTTTCTTCCTCCAATAATTTTCTTGTTAATTGAAGAAATATTTTTTTCATGCAAACTCTCCATTTTCCTACTGCTTCTTAATATTATACTGTTTACATTTTTAAGAAAATCCCCTTCATATTTTACGAGAATTTGTGCCAGTCTCTTTATCTTATGCCACTATTTTAGAAGCATTTCCACTGATTAGAAACTTTACTAATATCTGACAAACCATTTAAGAATTTTCAATTGTTTTGCTTCCCCAAATATCCAAATTAGCTTTAAGTATTACTGTAGTCACTATTATTTTTTATTTTAATTTCTAAAGCTAGCAGAGGAACTAGAGGGATCAAAATATTAACTATCAAAGAGGAGGATAAAATTCAGTCTTACATTATGAAATACTAATAAAAAATGACTTGCGTAGTGAGTATTTAGTGCCTAATATGGTTTTCTTACACCATGATGAGAGCTATAATTATATTCAATTATGTGCATCCTAATGAATACTTTCACTAAAGAATTGAATGCTTTTGCTAAAGAATTGATAGTTTCATCATTAATAAATAAGTGATTCCATTGGAAACTGATCAAACAATTGTGGCTGCATTTATGAACTTAGGACATATTGTAGTGAATTCAATTGACTATAATATATTAATATTACTTATGTGACCCAAAAAGCTGAAATAGCAACCCAATTGTAATATTTATTGTAAGCTTATCGGTTCAAATCTAACCATAGTGGATCGCTTTAAAAATAACACGAGTAACGATTTACCTTATTTGCCATAAGTTGATGTAACAATGTATTAAACTTTTAGGGAAAAAATAGATACACCATGTTCAACATTTAGATAAAAAGCACAATGAAAGATAAGTTAACAGGTTTTCATAAACCTTACAATCATCCTACAAATGATATTCAAAGATGAGTGTAGACATTGAAACATGTCAACAATGTTTATTTGGTACATGTACAGTTTAATGAAGACATTAAAATTGAAAATATCAAAGAAAAAAAAAAAAAAAAAAAAAGGTTATATTGTACATATCCGTTTTGAACCGAAGATCTCCGAACAAAAATTCATTTAATTTGATCGAGTAGTTTATATTTTCACAGTGGAAAAACACGTTTTTATGACAGCACGTTGAAGGTAGACATCATGGAATTTTTAAAATTTTTGTTTAGATTTTAGAAATGCCACGGGGAGATAACTCAGTTTAAAGCACCGACACTACCTCCCCATCTTTAATACTAGCTTTTCTTCCTAAAAATCGAATCTTTTGCTCGGTATCATGAATTGTTTTTTCGCTGTAAAACAAAAATTACTTGATGAAATTAAGCGAAATTTTTGTTTCGGAGAACTTCATTCCACAATGGATACGTACAATTTAAACTTTTTTTTTTTTCCCCCCCGATATTTTCATTTTTTTAAGGTCTTGATCAAGTACCGTTTATTTTAATAATGGCCCACCCCTTATAAATTTCACTTCACATCTAATAATATAAAAACAAGATGCCCCCCCCCAATTCTTTTTTTCCTCTTTACACACACACAGTTGCATATCAAGCTAATTATCTCTTGTCAGAATATATAAAGGTTGATCAGTTAAAGCACACTAACAATTCTGACAAATGTATTTTTACAAGAGTGGCTGAAAAATACTGATTTATATCAACAGTACATGTCATAAACCAACCTTAATTTAGAGCGTGAAATTGTTTAAAAATAATAAAATTTTCATTGATTTCAACTTGTGATAGTTCATTTTTTTGGTGGATTATTTGGTAAAATTTGGATGCTAAGTTTTTCTCTTTACAGAAATAAGATTTTTTTTCTTTTATATCATTAAAAAAAAAAAAATTTTTTTAATGATATTTCAAGTTAGGTTACTATTAGGTTGAGAAAAAAGTTCTTGTGGAAATTTTAATTTCAAATGATTTATTTTCAAATAAGTTTTCATTATAATACTTTATATATTATTTTAAAGATTGATTTTTTTCTCTATCTAATCGTTGAAATTACAACCATTTTAAAACAAATTGTCTTTTCAAAACACTAAATACAAGATCGAAAAAAAAAAAACAAATTCACACAATTTTCTTATTTTAATTCAAGCTAGTCTGAAAAGCTGCTAAAACAGCTCGCGATATCAACAAAGCATTTAGCCCAGAAACCACTACTGAACACACAGCAAAAGGGTGGTTTAAGAATTTTGTGGTGGCGACGAGAGTCTTGAATATGATGACCCTAGTAATTGGCCATTGGATATTGACAATGATCAATTAGTTGAGCCAATACATGCACAACTGTTCAAGAATTTGCTTTCGAATTAGATGTAACATACGACTTCCAACTACTTGAGAGATTGAAAAGATAAAAAAACTTGATAAATGGGTGCTTCATGAATTGAAGGACAACCAAAAGAAATGCTGTTATGAAGTGACATCTACCCTTCTTTTTGCAACAGGAATTGCCTGTTTCTCAACTGGGTTGTGACTTGCGATGAAAAGGTGGGTTCTTTACGACAACCGTTGACACTCAGCTCAATGGTTAGATACTGACGAAGCTCCATGACACTTCCCAAAACCCATGAAAACCATTACATCAGAGAAGTACTGTCAACAAATGGATAAAATGCATCAGAAACTTCAACAATATCCAACATTAGTCAACAGAAAAGGCCCAATTCTCCTCCACAACAATGCCTGACCGCACATTGCTAAACTGACCCTGCAGAAGTTAAACAAATTGGGCTACAAAACTCTACCTCAACTGCCAGCCATACTCTCCAGACGTGTCACCTACTGACTACCACTTTTTCAAGCATCTTGACAACTTTCTGTGTGAAAAATGCTTCAAAAACCCAAGCGATATCAAAAATGTCTTAAGCGACTCCATAGTCACCAGAACACAAGCTTTTTAACATTACTGACATAAATACACTTGTTTTGCGTTGGCAAAAGTGCATTGATTCTGATGGTGCTTATTTTGATCAATAAATTTTTGTTTAAGCTGAGATATGTTCATCCAAACTCCCTTCCGGGATACTGCTTTCCCAACTGTACTGATATGCAGAAGTTCAAGTATAATGTGAACAAACATCTTTCTACTCATTTCCCTTCATAATGCCCCCGCAAACTGTCCACAATAGTAGCCCCCTACTTCAAAGTGGCACTTGCCTTGTTTTGAGGTGAAAAAAAAATAAATAAATAAATAAATAAAGTTAAAAGCCGCAAGAACTTTCTTGTCAAGCTCGTATTTTTGGTGACAACTGCTTTATTTTTTTTATTTAAAAAAACAATAAAATAAAAAATGTTACATTCTTTCAAGTGTAATGTACACAATTGTGTAGGGAATATGAGATCTTCAATCCGTAACAAATACGTACATTACAAAGATTTTTCTGTAGCTTTTTTTTTTTTTTAAATAAGTATAATTCTAAACATGCACCAAATGTTTAAACTTGGTACAAATACCAAAGTTTTTCAGATGTTTATTTAAACAACCTTTGTTAAAATAAAATAAAAAAGAAAGTTTAATTATTCTATTAAACTTTTACTATTTAAATAATTTGACTTTGCTCATTTTATTTAAAAAAAAAAAAAAAAAAAAAATGGCTGAAAAGACATTTTTCATTTAGCAATGAGCTTTGGAAGATTATCGGTGTAAAAAACACAGTTGCCAAAAGGTAAGCGTTTTATTATTTCTAATTGCCACTTGAAAATAAAAATCACTTGCAAATGTGACTGTTTCACTCGCAACATAAAGCTCTGTTTTAAAAGAGATTTGTTCATATAATGGGCTTAAAATAGGGTTTTAAATTGTTTTTAACACAAAAAATCCAAATTGAAAAGTGAATGTAATGGTAAAAGAGGTGAATCTTTTTTTTTTAATCCATAAAATAACAGCATTTTGTAGAGGAATATCCTGTTCTTAATCTGTTGGTATGATATTACTATACTCATATAAGCTGCCCCACAAATAAAAATGATTGCCATCCTACAAATTTTAAATTAAAATTTAACACAGAACAATGAAATAAACGAAACCTAGACTCAACTCAACTGTTAGCGCCACTAAATAACAAAATAACCAAAAAACTACAACTATTTGAATATATAAACGTTCTTATAAAAGTTTTTTGTTTCTTTTTAATTATTTTCTTGGTTTATTTAAAAGTCGTATGAAGTACAGCATTGCTTAAAATAATTAGAATGTATATTTTTAGTTGTATTCTTGCATGTTAATAAAAATAGCCAAAAATGAAAATGTACACAATTTTAAAATGCATTCCGATGATTATTATTTTGAGGAAAGGTATTGTTTAATTTTAGCAGGAAAATATTTTTACTTTTAAAATTCATTTTTAATACCTTAAGAATTTAACAATAAAATGGAAAGTTAGTAAAAAAACAAAACAAAAAAAAACAAGAACAATACTTGGGTTTTAATCTATAATTTAGAATACATCTATATATTAATATGCTTATTATCGTCTTGAACATCCCCCTTAGAATGAAAATGGAATTCCAAATGCCCAAATTACTAGAAAAAGATTTTGATGTTGCTAATGATGAAAACCTTACCCACATTCTGATTGGATGAGGAAAATCCATGCCACATTCTCATTGGATAAAAGCAATCCCACTAACCAACCAAAAATTTAAAACAATACGGTAGTTTTAGCTTTCAGTTCAAATGTATATTTTCATAAAAATAATCAGAAACCCGTCAAATTTACAGATAAAATATTGGGTTGCAATTTTTATGTATGCGTCAACATTCATTTATACAAACTTTATTTTAAGTTTTAAATTTCGATGCAAAATTAAAATAAATTCCTTCTTACACCCTCTGAATACAAATGGACTATTCTCACTTAGTTGATGAAGATTTAAAACAAAAAAAAATAAAACTAATAAATTCTTTTTAAAACTAATTATTTGTTTATTTATTATTATTAAAGAATCGATGATTATATATTTAGTTTATTATTTTTTACTTTTTAAAAATGCTATTTTCTTTTAGGTTTTGTTCTGTCCTCGGTCAGAGGAATATAAATCATTTGAGATTGATGCAATGTTTATATGTCGACTCATACAGTATAATACACTAGCATCAGTATTTGTTTATTCTGCATTAAAGAGGTTTTCATATATTCATATTCAGCAATTTAGAGTTATCCCAGAAAATCTGTCCTGGCAAAAATTTACTTTCACCATAACTAATGTTTATGCAAAATTAAAAAAAAAAAAAAAAAAAAAAAAAATCCAAGGTGTGGTTATTGTGAACAGACGAACAGGAGTGAATTAGTAGGTCCAATCCCTCATGTGTGTGTAGGGAATCCAATAATAAGTTAATTATTGCCAGCCAGTGTCTGGTTGGTGCAGATCACGATATTAATAAGTTATCGCTAGCCAGTGTCTGATGGGTGCAGATCACAATATGAGCAAGTTATTTATCACAACCCAGCGTCTGGTTAGTGCAGATCACAATACTAATAAGTTACTAATTGCCAGCCAGTGTTTCAAAATTTTCATTCTATTGAAATTTGTATCTATATATGGTTTCTTCATAATTGAATACTATCTTTACCCAGCCACACGTTGCTGTGGCTCAGTTTGTTTAAATAGAAATACAATAAAAAATAAAAATGTACTGAAAATCTACTGAGTGTGTATATATATATATATATATATACACAGGGGTTGGACAAAATAATGGAAACACCTGACATTTTGACTTGAAATTTTCTAATATGATTTGAACAGTTAAAAAATGAAATATTTTTGTGTGTTTTGTTTTATGATGTTTTCTAGTGAAGCTGGTATTTAAAATAGCTGTTTCTTTTTACAGGTATTATCATAATATACAGAAATGGGAGACCTTTCGGATTTTCAAAGAGGACAAATTGTTGGAGCTCGTATGGCAGGCGCTAGTGTAACAGAAACTGCTCAAATGCTTACTGTTTCAAGAGGTACTGTATCAAAAGTGATGACTGCTTTTAAAAAAGAAGGGAAAACTTCCTCGGCCAATCAAAATTCTGGTAGAAAGAGAAAGCTGTCTGAAAGAGACCGTCAAGCTTTAAACCGAATTGTGAGAGTAGATCGTAAGACTATTGCCCCTAAAATCACTGCTGAACTCAATGAGCACATGCAGAACCCAGTTTCTACAAAAACAGTTCGCAGGGAGCTGCACAAGGCTGGATTCTATGGAAGAGCTGCAATCAGAAAACCTCTTCTGTCAAAAACCAATGTTTCAAAACGCCTAGAGTGGTGTAGAAACCTCCAGAAATTGGTCAATAGAACAGTGGAAAAATGTGATCTTCTCTGACGAATCCTCTTTTACATTATTTCCGACCTCTGGCTGTGTGTACGTTTGGAGACAACCCAAAGAAGCTTATGATCCAACCTGCCTTCTCCCAACCGTCAAGCATGGCAGTGGTTCTGTGATGATCTGGGGAGCCATTTCTTGGAAATCTGCAGGGCCAATGATCTCCCTTCATGGAAGAATTAACAGCCGCGACTATTTGAGAATCTTGAGTGACCAAGTCCATCCTATGGTTAGGGAACTGTTTCCTGATGGAGATGCCCTTTTCCAAGATGATAATGCCCCAATTCATACAGCTAGAATTGTTAAACAATGGCACGATGAGCACTCTGATGAACTAGAACATCTTATCTGGCCACCACAATCCCCAGACCTCAACATTATCGAGCCTTTATGGTCGATTTTAGAGGTTCAACTTAGATTTCCACCGCCATCGTCTTTAAAAGAACTGGAGGCTGTTCTAACGAAAGAATGGGCAAAAATTCCTTTGAAAACCATTCAGAATTTGTATGAATCAATACCTAGAAGAATTAATGCTGTACTTGCTTCAAAAGGTGGACCTACACCATATTAAAATAAATTTCTTTAATTTTTCAAGGTGTTTCCATTATTTTGTCCAACCCCTGTATGTCATCCACATACAGTACTGTTTCGCTGTTTCACAGCTCATTAGTGCTGCTAGACAAGCAATTACCTCAAGTCAGCATCAAAACCCGATCATCTAAATGACAGTCGGAGCTTCTAACTGTTGTGCTATACAGCTGCTGCTATGCAGGTAGTGAATTAAGAATGTTTTGACATTGTCCAAATACCTAAGCTCAATTGCAAAAAGATTAAAAAGTGTATATAAACTTTACAGAAATGCAACTTTTTGTGAAATATATATATATATATATATATATATATATATATATATATATACACACACATACACAACACAAATTTTTTTTTTAACATTCGCACACAAAAACATGCATGCACAGAATATAATAAGAACCATTAGTACGCATGTTTTTTGTTTATGTTCTCAATACTTGTGGATACACAATATTTTGAGACTTGTTAATGTTTATAGCAAAAACCCAGAAAATTGAAGTGCAACACCAACACACACACACGACAGTAATGACCTAAGCATTAAACGAACTTGACGCTGTGTGAAGTAATATGTCTCTTAATGCCATATTGTAATTTAGTAATCGTTCATTCATGAAAAGTAGAAAAGAATTCTGGAATATATGAATTATCAGAGTGTAGCCAATCAGAATGGACAGAGTTTGGAAAGGGAGCCATTAATAGTTATCAATCCGAAACTGAAGATTATGTAAGACATATATTTATTAGTCAGTTACGGGCAGTGAAAGCACAGAATCTGTGGAAAGTGTAGAATTTGTTCTGGTGGCAACTGGGAGTAGTGGTAGGACTAAATATTTAGAGAGAAAAATAGGGATTTCTTTCTATAAAGATATTGTGATGAGGGTTGCTCATAATATACAATGTAGCATTTTAATATCATGGCTGAATGCTTATAAAATGGTGTTCAAAAGTGGCTATTAGCCTAGACGTATTGAATTTATAAGTGGCATCTGTTGTTGCAAACCTCCGATACTTTGGTCCAGAGGAGAATTTCTGAAGTCATTTTATTATTACATAGAAAAATGTGAGCATGAAAAGTAATATGTTTAAGAAAAGTTAAATCTGGAAAAGAAAAAGACAATATTCTAGTAAAAAATATAGATTTATAACTTAAAATATTGCAGCATTAAGAATTTTTTTTAAATTCAATTTAACATATATAAATTCTTAATGCTGCAATATTTTAAGTTATAAATTTATTATATTTTTTACTAGAATATCTTGTCTTTTTCTTTTCCAGTTTTAACAACTAATCCTTTTACTTTTCTAACCTTAATCTTAACCATATTACTTTTCATGCTCGCATTTTTGTATGTAATCCATGATTTTTTAATGCTTTGCTTTGAAATAATATTTTCTTTTTTGTTTTCAATATCATAAGCATCGTCAACAGTCCATAAAAAAATGACTAACTTCTTAAATTGACTAAATAAAAAAAATAAAATAAACGTAATTAAATAAATAAACAGAAAGAAAGGACAAAAAAGAGAAACAGAATAATTGGATGACGTTGTAAGCAAAATATTATCAACCCTAGCATGGCAAAGAGCGTCACTTTCGTTAACTCTCTCTAGATAACCCAAATAAGATAGCATGTGAAGGACGTTCCTGCTATGATTTATGAAGGTGTTGACGACGAAAAAGTTGCTATTGTAACCAACAGCCAATCAGAAGACACATCTCACATTCCTTACTAATTCTGAGGACTTTTGAACACCAGTATTTTTACTATAACTTGTTTTAATGAACAAAAATTTTTATTTCAAAATATAGTTGAGACGATGACCTATGAACTGTAAAAATTGTTTGAAATTTGGTCGCAAAATGAGTGAGAGGTGAAGTTTTAAAGTAGTTCTAAATGAGTAAAGCTAACACTTTAACCATATATTCAAACACTACTATGTTTGAATGATATAGAAGATTAATGCTTTTAGTTATGATTAATATGCAGAGGAAGATTTTATCATTTTAAACTTTTATAAATATTCAGGGATTTTAATTTAAATATTACTCTATTTCGATGTAATATAAGATTTTTTTATTGTATCTCTAATTAAAATTTAAAGATAATATTAATTGTCAATATTTCTAAAACTCGTCTGATGAGTTTTGATTGAAATTTGAAATAGAACATTGTTTGATGTTCAAATACTCACTGGATATATTCAGATTTGCATTTGAATAAAAACTTTTCATTTTGATCTTTTGATGCTTGTGGTTTTATAGGAGTTTTATGAAAATTTTTTTTTTTTTTCAGTGAATACAGAACCATTAAAAATTTTTTTTTTAATACTTAAAAAGGTTTTGTCAGTCTTTTGAAATGTTCATTGGACGGATTATAGCTCATAATTAAATGTAATTTTGTTTAATGTAATCATTTTTATTAATTAAATATTAAAGAAATATTTAATTTCCATTTGAAAATCTTCATTGAATTCGGTTTCACCAAAATATTTATAAATATTTTTCATAGATAACAAAATCTTTCTTTTTTTTTTAGAAACTAATAAATATTAGATACTAGCGGGGGTACCCGGCGTTGCCCGAGTGTTTGTTTCCGGGACAGGGGGGGGGGGAGTTCTAAAAAATGTTATGGTAGGTAAGTAGGAAGGATCAAACCCGGAGTCATGAGTAAAAGTAGGAAAATAAAGTGAAAAAAAACAAAAAAAAAAACATCTGCAACGTTAACAGTTCGGCCACCAAGAAAAGTCCATTCCAGTTGTTTAGGAAAAAAAAAAAAAAAAAAAAAAAAAAAAAAAAAAAAAAAAAAACGACTACGGTAGGTCGGCGCGAACGTGAAAATATAATGTGAATTGTCCAGCACGCTAACCACTACGCCACAGAGCACTGCAGCTTAGTTTAGTGATTTTAAATAACTTCACATGAAAGAACTACGAAGCCAAACCGGTGTTCTCTTCTCAACTGTTCCTTGTGAACGATCCCCAAACGGTGTTAAGTGGTGGCAGGGGGAGGAGGAATTTATTAGAGAGAAAATATTTTACCACTTCCATTGATCTTAACCGATTTTGGCCGTGACTTCTCAGCAGAAAAAGTATAGAAATCTAAGATTATCAAGGAATTTGAGAAATAATAAGCCTATAACACACCTCAGATATTGTTCTGCCGTTTGTGCATATTATATTTGCATGAAATATCTTGATTTTTAATCCTATTAATGTCAAAATCAGACGGGAAAAAATGAGTTCATTTTATTTATATAGAGATGACATGATTGTAATTTATTAAAAAAATGAAATAATTCAGGAATATTCTTTCGTACAATCTATAAAATAAAAAAGGAATTTATTTTCATTTCCCACTCATTATTGGTTGTTTTGAGGCAATGCATCAATGTACCAGATCTTTGCAAACAAACTCTTTACAGTATTCAGAGCTGATATCACTCTTTGAAAAAGTGATGCCAATCCTCAATACTGCCCCCCTCTCCTACGGAATACAAATTCTGCAAATTATACTAGTAATATTCATTTTAAAGATGACAATCAAAATGAGAGTAAAATCAGAATAATTTGACTAATGATAACAAAGCTCATCTAATAAATTCCAACATTGCAAAGATAACAATAAAAATGTGATTAAAAATTCAAATAACTTTAATAATGGTAATACTGAAAACTCACGTAACAAATTCAGACATTCACTTTCTTAACGAATTATGAATATTTATATGAAATGTTTTTGTAAGTGTTGCTATATCATCTGCCAACATCGTACACTTATTTATTTTTTTGTTTAACCAAATCCCACCACTCCTTACTAATTCATTCCATTTTCTTACCATTATGAAAAAAATTGCAGAAAAATTGACGTGTAACATGTTTCTATCAAATCTTGTTACTTACATGCAAAATTATCATATTATTAAGAAAAGATAGTGACATAATTATTATTCACTGATTAAGAAGTTACTTTGATTAAATTATATCTCTAGAAAAAAGTAATACCTTATGATAGTTCTATTTCTTGTAATAATATATCTCAAGCAGTTCTCCATATTTGTCTACAAAAACATTTATTTTTTAATTCACGGTCTAATCGGAATTAATATTGTACTGATTATTCTATTGAAGGACATTCTAGTGTCTGCTTATGTGATGACGTTTTTAACTACCATGGAATTTCCAGGAGTTCTGTTAGTATATATTTATTACTTATGCAATATTGTGATTTATCTTCTTTCATTACTTGCACTGTAAAACATTCAGAGTAAGAACTCGTCTATCACCACTGCAAAGAATCTCTCCTATGTACCTTAAACTAAACAGAATTTCCATGAAGAAAGTTTCTTTTAAAGAATTTTTTGGATTGAACCTTCAACCTCCAGATGAATATCACTTAGAACTGAACTTTACTTGGTACTTTATCTATTATGTCACATTTTTGCAAGATTCAATCCTTAGTGCAAATGATATTAAGAATACAATTACAAATTACTTAAGAATTCTACCCGATCATGCCTGACAGAACAAGAGCATGCTACCTTTATGGATTAAATGAAGAGTCCTGTTCAAAATTCTGTACTGATTCCAGAGTTTGACAGAAAGATTCTTAGGTTTGACAAAATACACCTGAAGAAGGTTGGAGGTTACATTCACCAAAACGTTGTGAGAATAACACTAGATGAGAACAATAGTCCAAATAATCTGAATTTCAATCCTCATCTATAACAAAACTCAGATACTCTTTTATAACAATTTCCATAATGTATACAGATGTTTAACTTTTTAAAAATATGTTTTTTGCCCTTATCGAATAGTTTCCGTCTGTTTATGTATGATCCAGATCAGTTTTTTTATTGACTTACTATTAAAAGAAAAATAGTAACTTGATCTCTTCATGTAAGAAGATGTAATTTATTAGTTGTTTAATTAAAACTTATGAATGGTCAATTTTGCCCTTCTATGTCACTTGTTTTTTCACTTTTGCTTTAATTTCACTCATCATTCATTTATGTTAATGACTCTGCCTTCCACCATCTAAAACATCCATTCACAGGTGAAAAGTATGCACAGGATAGGATCAAAACAGAATCAGTTTTAGGAGTATGTAGATTATAATTATATATATATATATATATATATATATATATATATATATATATATTTTTTTTTTTTATTACTTCTAATTATTTAACATCCCAGTCTTTCTTTTTTGTAATAAAAAGCTGCCACTTGCCACTGTATGCTTCTCATTCCAACTTATATACAGCATAATCATGTTGACACACTGGCTCTGATCAGATCACCAAAGATGCTAGATCTACAGCTAATATCACACAGAGGGGGGGCTTCGTGTTTAGAACAATTGCGCGACATAACAAAGGCTTTTAATAGGGTATGGCACCACACAAGATTTTCAGCTTCGGAATGACTGTAAATGTCCTCTCAATTATTAAATCCTGTCTCACTGATATGTTTATAAGAGTAGTAGTCGATGAGCAGTAATCAGAAACTCATAGTATCAATGCTGGCATCCCTCAGAATCCCATCCTGGACTCAACTCTCTTCTTGATTTTCAATGATCTCCCAAATTACATTCTTAGATCATTTGTAGACATTTATGCAGATGACACTACCATTTATACTTCAAACACTTCAAAAACTGGCAATGGCCAAGATCTTTCTGATTCTCTTCTGACCATGGCCACATGTTACAATGGGGGGGAAAGTGGCTGGTTAATTTTTATGCATCTAATACCAAGCATCTCTATTTCCATCATCAACACTGACCCTCACCTAGCGGCAATTAAAATGAATGGCTCTCGTAATGGGGAAGTACTATGTTTCGACAAACTTCTGGTATTGACCTTAACTCCTGATCTGAACTGGAACGCATTCATTGAATCCATTGTCCAGATCACTAGAAAAATGGTTAGATCATTCTACTGCTTCAGTAGATATCTCACTGCCGATGCAATCCTCTACCTGTATAAGAACCAAGTACATCCTAGGATGGAGTACTGTTGCCACATCTAGAGAGAAGCTACAAAGAGCATCCTTTCCTGCCTTGACGGGGTACAAAACAGACTTCGACATATGGTGGGGGATGTCCTTTTCTCATCTCTACAGCCTCCATTTCATAGAAGAGACATTGTGAGCCCCTCTCTGCACTATCATTATTTTCATGGCAGGTACTCAACTGAGTTTTACTTTATGGCTTCCCCAGTAACTCTTTTGTGGAAAACATTCGACTAGCTACAACAACTCTCAGCTATTTCCCTTACTCTCTGTCTGTAGTGAAATCTTAGTGAAAACTCCATGAGCAGAGTTTTTTTTCTTAAAACTGATTATATTATGGCCATTTTCAAGTTCAACATGAACAGGTTCTTGAAGAGCCATCCTTTAAAATAAACGACTAAATTTCCATTACGGTACCATTAACCTGTATCCTTGAGTGGCCTAATAAATACTATGTCACTTTGGTTTGGTATGAAAGAAAAAATACATTTATAAATATATTAAATATAAGAATATTTGATATCCTCTTCTCTTACTGTCAAATCAAGTGCAACTCTTACTCAACTGTTATAACACTCTCTTACACTATTCGATACATCACCATATGAATTACTTTCTTGTATCTTCCAAAGTCTGACATATGAAGATAGGCAATGGTAAGTATCAATAGAGTTGATTACACATACCAATATCTAGATATTGTTTTGTTTCAAATATATAAAACTTAAAACTTTTTCCTGTTAAACTACAACATGCTTGTCTTAAAATTCAATGTCAACAAATGCTGATCGTAACTGGTCCTGAGCAGTAATCAAATTTGATTCATTCAACTCAGCATTCAACTGCATTAACCCTTATTGCCAAATGGCTAAAAAAAAAAAAAAAAAAAAAGCATACACAAGAACTTTCATGTAGTTTTTTTTCATTTGATAAACTACCAAGACCTATTTTATAGACTATCAAACAAAAGTAGTATGAACTGTGAATATGCACAGACTTTGTGGTTTGCATTTCAAAGATGGTATATATGCATGCGTGTCTGGCGACTGTTTTTTACTAACGGCTAGAAACTTTTGAAGAAAGAACAACAAAAATTAAAGTTAAAAATAAATAAATCACTGGATTAAATTCTATTTTTGTAAATTTCAGTGAGGTAATAAATCTTTTCCAACTTAGCATTTATTTAACTTACATGGGAAAAGATATACTTCATGTGAGAATATAGATCAGGTTATCTTTATTGTAACACATAATTGTAAGTGTATGCGTGCGTAAGGACTGGGAGTACAAATCATAACTTACCCGATTTCAGCCAAGCAGCCTGTGGGGAGGAATCTGTCCTCTCACAACTACATAAAAGGCACTTATCCTTATCAATATAAGAATTCAAGCCTCGATTGGTAAATAAAATTGGTAAAGTCAAGTTTTCCTTAAAAAGAAAAAAGAAAAGGAAAATATTTAGTTTAAAATACAAAGCAAATCAATATTCAAATACCTTTCATCGTTTTACATTACAGAAAAATGTAAATAGTTTTGCTGTAATAACACAAAAAGGAAATAAAACAATTCTCATCTTGAATTAAAAAAAGGAATTACAGGGATAAAAATAATATGGTGGAACAAAAAGTTAAAAGAATACAATTTCCTATTTAATACTCAGTACTCCATCCATTAATACTAATTTTTCTTTGTTTATAAAATTGGTTTGAATTTGTAGTTTATAAAATTTGCTTGAAAATAAATTAATTAAAAATAAAAAATTTGTGATCGCTACACTAGAATACTGTTTGAAAGAACAAGACATTTGTTTGCCAGCATTGCGATTTTTTAAAAACAAAAATGAGAACTTATATATTCTTCTTTGAAAGCAGAAGCTGATGTTAAATTTTCACTTTGAAAGAATAACATAAGACAAGTTGTCGCACTGAACAGACATGGAGAAAACAAAAACAATTCTTAATATTCCCTTGATAGATTTTATTTTCAATATTTTAGAAAAAAAAAAAAATAGAAATATATATTTACTAATTCTAAGATATTTTTCCTTCTCCTGAAATGGTCCATATATTCGATAATAACCTACCATGCCATGCCTATAATGATATTTCTTGAGGGCAGCTCTTTATGTTTTCCATGGAAGTAGACTAATCCTTTCAGCAAACAGTGATTACACATGCTGAAACATCAAATCAAAACACTAGAACATCAAGATTAAGACAAGATATGTCAACACCAAACTTCTATAGGGCAATGTTTCTGCTGCCATCAGACTTAACTTCTGATGACTTGATTGCTCAACTTTTGAAAGAAGTATTTGTTGTTCTTCATCTCAAATACCCATAGGCATCGGCAAATACATGCATGCCTCCTAGTTTTGACAAGACAAACATTCAAGCAGTTTCTGAAAACAAATCATGATTGCATTCAATTCATTTCAACCAAGTACTAGTGGTCGTATCAACGATCTCTGGCCCAGTCACTGGAAAAGCTCATAGTTGGTGATATTATCAGTCTCTGCAAGAATTGTCAATATCAATCTACTTAAATTTGAACAAGATCATTTTTTTTTTCTGCTAACTTAAATGCACTTTGAAAAATAAACAGAGATTCACCTGATGATAGTTGGAAATACTGTCTACAGATTTGCTTCTAAAGCTGTCTTCTTTGCTGCATCAAAATGTCTTTCATCCGAATTCTAAAGAATTCAGCTGGACATCAGCATTCCAAGAAGTTGCAAGACAACAACTCTTGCTAGCACGGTAGTGTCCAATTCTTGCAAAAGACATGATGTACTAATTTAGCTGGACATGATAAACACCTTTAACAGGATCCAGAATTCACTTTCTAAGAGTGTGTCACTGCCAATCTCTAACATCTTCCATCTGGTTCACACCATATGTGGGTAATTCAATGTGCCTCCAATTTTTCTTTTTGACTGTTAATGATATCACCCAGTCTTCCACATTCTCAATTATGCTTAGTATCTCAATAATGCCCTACTAGGTTGCCTTGTTGGCTGCACTCCATGACAGAGCGGATAGTTCCAGTTCTCACAGACATCAGTTTGATAGTCAATCCGAACAAACCAGAAATTATCAATCTGTTCTACTGAAGAGTTTCAGTGTGAAGTAAACAGCTTCTGATCTAATCAGTTGTTTCCATAACAGAGCTAAATGATACCATTATTCTTGGTTTGCCTATCAACACAAATGGAGTCATTGCAACTGTACATGATATATCATCTAAACTGGGTTGCATGCCAGAGTGCCTCAACATAATCGATGCTCATTCAACTTAACGCAAATCATTATGACAAGGAAATAAAGAGCACAACATGTTACTTCAAAGTCACTCTCCTTGAAAACTGTAACAAAATTCTGTTGTTCCGATATTAAAATTTATAAGATGAATTTCAACAATACCAAACGATGTTAGGCTACACACCCTCTTTAGTGGTCATAGTATATGCTCTGCAACTGATACTAAGCTACAAGCATTCACTTCCTAGATCCATGCTCAGCAGATCTTTTTTTTCATACATCAAATTCCAGTCTTCAAACTTGTCAACAGACATTTTGTCAACTTGTATGTGGACTACCAACCCTTAAAAGTTGACCAATCTCAAATAATAATCATTCTAGAATTCTGCAAAGCCATACTCGTTTTTCTGAACTGAAAAGTAGTTATAACCAGTTTTTTTTTTTTATGGCATATCAACCACTTTTGGGTCATTTAATGCTGAAACATTAATTGTAATGTGTTAGATTTGGTTAGTTATTTTTGGTCTTTCTTGTAGAATCGTTTGTTATGTTTTGTTGTATATTTTAATCTCTTTCAGGAATTCAATCATTTTTTCTGGGTCGATTTTGTTAAATATCTCAGACTATTCTCCTGGTAATGTTTCATTTGGGCCTGTTTAAAGTTCACACAGCCCGACAGCATATGATGTACTGTGTAGGGCTCCTGACATGTTATGAAAATAGGCACTTCTTCTTTTAGTAGATGTGAGCAAGTGACATGAGTGTGACCTATCTGTAGTCTAGTCATTACTACCGCTTCTTTTCTTGACATCTTTTTTCGTATCTCTTATTCCGATACTTGGTTTTACTTTGAATAGTTTATTCTCTGTGCACGAGTTCCAATATTCTTGCCATTTTCTTTTTATATATTTATTTTGGGTTTTAGGTCTGTATAAGGGAATTTTCCTGCTGTATGGATTTATTGAAGTGACTCTTTTGCTGCTTCATCCACCTTTTTGTTCATGTAGATACCAATGTGGCTTGCAATCCAACAGAAGATTATGTATTTATTCATTGTTATGTTTATTTAGGAAATTTGTAATAAGGGGATTTATCATTTTTTTTTTTTTCTTTCAGTGATATGAGTACCGATAGAGAATCTGTAAGGACGAGATATTTTTGATGAGTTATAACCAGCAAGGAATCACTTTTGTGAGCAGCTGCTATGCTACGTGGCTCAATGTTATTCTCTCAACATCACTGGAAAACTTTATCTAATGACACGATCAGCATTGTTGTTTCACAATTGCTGGGGTTCTGTTTATGTCATCCATACCAATGTCAAACAGTTGATGAGTTTGCACTGCATCCAACACTCAGATTCATCCCGAGTTGTCTGCCTCATCACTCCACACTCAATGACGTAGTGAAGCAAGGTTTCAATTTTCCTGAGTCTACATCAACTCTAGAAACAATCTGCTGAAGATAGAGGTGAGGATTCCCAACCTGACACTCTTTGCTTTTAAGGTCGGAAAGCTACTTATATGGAGATGCCACTTGCTCTGATCCTTTAACGCTATCAAGAATTGTAGAATCTATCAATCCTAGCACCACAGCTCAGTTCACCAAAATCAGAAAAAATACACACAACTCATGAATTGACTGTTCCTCAGTCCTGATAATGTTTCATACAAGACATTTTTTGGATGGATGATAGTCATTTGTAGGAGCAAGCCCTGGGAAACTGCTTGGATGTTCTAACACATTTCCCTAGCCATCATCGGAAGCAACACCATGTATATTATGGTGTTATCCCACAATATGTAAAACTTCTCAGGTGTATTTCATTTTTAAATAACAAAACAGATTGTTTTGAGTTTTTACTATTGATCATTGAATACAGTTATCTACTATGTACACTTATTTTCAATGGAAAATACTGAAAAAAAAAAAAAAAAAAAAACTTAAATGGTGATAATCAACCCAATTATTGAGAAAGAATAAAACTACTGAATATATATTGTTTAAAAAGAGAGATGCATTATATTACATGCTTTCAAAGTTCTAAGGAATACATTTCCCAATACAGGATCTGTAATAAAACCTAGTAAAAAAAGGACCTAAATTACATATACCAGGTAATATATTTCACAGAAATTTAATTTACAAAAGAGCAAACTGTTTAATATGCTTCCCACAAATATTAGAAAACCTAAAGGAATTGATGAAATTAATTTAATTAAATTAAAGTTGGACAATTGTTTAACAAGGCTGATAGCTATTAGTCACGTGCTATCGTGTAATGAATGAATGCGTGAATGTAGGATTGACATGAAATTCTTAAAGATAAACTAAAATGACCGAAAAATGGGCTGAAATGACTTAAATAAATAAAAAGTAAATGACTTAGAATGACTTTAATGAACTTAAGGATGAATTGAATGACCTTAAGAATGACTTGAATGCTTAAAAACTAACTGGAATCCTTCAAAAACAACTTGAATGATCTGGAGAATGACTTGAATGGCTTTAAGACTGACTGGTTGTAAAGTGGGTGATCATTTTACATTAAATTAACACAGAAAAGTGATCCACACTTTATATCACAAAGTTACAAACATAAGTACAGCATGTAGTAAGAATAGATACTACACTTTGATCTTTGCCAAAAGGCGAAGAAAAGCTTAAAAAGCTAAGAACAGCATCTATTAACAACATACCTTTGATCTTAACCAAAAAGGCCAAGCACAAAAGTGTTATCAACAGATCGACAGACGGAGTGACTTATAGAGTCGCTTGCACGTGACTAAAAACAGTGAATGACTTAACTCATTGTGCAGGAATTCAAAATGTATCTGAAATTCATTGATAAATTAAGCTAATTCATCATTTTTCTATTTAAGCATTAATTTTCAATCAGTTGGAGATAGGAATGATGTAACTTTCTGGTTGCAGGTTGAAAATTGAACTTTTTGTTGGATATCATACATAAATAGATTTGTTTCTGAAAAAGTTGCCTGTTTTGAACTTTAGCAAGATGATCAAACGATTATAAAAACATCCTTGACAACAATCATAATCCTTTATTGAGCAAGTAAAACAAGTAAAACAAGTTAAACAAAAAACAAAAAAAACATACTCTATGGTGTTAATTTTTTGTTCTGTGTAAATGAAAGCTTGGAAGAATATAAGAAATACTTAATTCAAGTAGAATTGACATCTGATATTTGACTAAACATGAGGAATCAGAATTAAAACAAGTTCATTTCAGTAGTCAGAATCAAAGTAGGTGTTCAGTGTCACAGTTCTGTTTTGATCAGTGTTTTTATTTCAGAGTTATTAAAATCATTTCATTTATGTTGAAAGCAAATAAATTTGGGTGAGTAGAAAGATTAGATAGCTAATCATTTTTAATATTAATAAAGACCTCACATAGAATAATAACTAGACATGGGATATAATATCGAACCTGAAATGTGTACACAGAAAAATAACTAAACTAATAAAATAATCAAAGTATCTCAATTATAAGAATGGTTGAAATTCTTAGGTTTAACTACTAGAAAGAATGATGAAGGATTACTTAAAGATCTAACTACTGAATAGATTTTTTTAATATCTCTTCTCAAAGATTAAAAAAAACGAAATCTAGCTCACAATTTTCTTCTTCTAATAGAGGAATATATTTTTATAATAAATTGCTCGATCAGGTTATAAATAAATCTAATATCAATCATTTTAAGAATGATTTTTTAAATAGTAAAAAAAAAAAAATTTACAGGAATATATTTTGTGTCTATTTGATAATCTATTTATAGAATTTGATCAGTATATTCGTTATATTCTGTGAAAGATGAGATGATGCACAAATTTATCAGTTCAGTTTGTTAGAAAAACAAAAAACAAAATCACATTTCTTCTATGCCAAGCTTGTTTGAAAATCGTTAAATATTTTAATGTTTAAATGTTCTCGATTATTAAGGAAAATTATTGTGAAATAGTTTAGAATATTAAATTACAGTTTATATGAACATCGGGCAATAAAACCAAGATTAATGAAGAAAAGTTGCCTATTATCTAGGTTAAGTCAGGTCCAACTTTCATCAGAAACCACAGCTAAAGAAACACTATAAAAAATTACATCAAGCCTTCTAAAAAAATAAAAAATAAAACTACTAGTTAACCAAAAACGAAATCATTCAATGGAGTAATGCCTGGTATAAGAGAAAATACAGATATTAAACATGTTCAGAAAAATACCTAAAGAAAAATCTGGGTAAACTTGAAAGTTTATGTTTAGACAGAAAAAATGAAAAGCAAGTTATTAGCAGCCATCATTGATTTTGATTTTTTATTCTAAATGGTTTTGAAATAGTAAGTTTTGATAACTCAATCATGAAAAATAAAAGATGATTTAAATTTAAAGAAATCAAAAATAGAAAAAGGTTTTTTGTTTTTTTTTAAGAAACAAGATCTATTAATTTTCAAAAGAAAATATTTTTATTTCTGTTTCTTAATTTAAAAAAAAAAAACAATTACACTTTAACAATTTTGGTACTGAGAATTTGCTTAGTATACTTTTATAGAATATTTTAATATTTAATATCACAAGGATAAATAATATGACGCTACAAAAATATATTTAAGCCAAGTAAAATTTTCTTGATCAGAATGTTAACTATGTGAATAATTATAATATTTAGTTTATTTTATTTTTAGGTTTATCTGGACAAGGTTTTAGAGCAACAAGAATTATCCATAACAAAGAGATGCAACGCACCGCACACGTGTATGATACAACTTTTTTCTAGATGAATTAGGCTGTCTTTTTCAAATTACTGAGACACATTATTCCATTTCAGTTTGATGGATCACATCCTGAATGGCAATGTTGAGTGATTTTCTCTTCTATAGATTGTTGATTGAGAGATACTTCCCAGGTCAACTCTTACTGTTTCACTCGGTTTTCACCTGACCAAAATATAGTTTTCATCAGAAAAATAGTGGTATAGAATCAATGGTATCCTTCACCAAGATTCCAGACATCAATGTGTAGAGAGTTCCTTAAATCGATAAACCAAGCCAGACAAATACCACTTTAGTTGATACTAGCCTGGGTGCATGGTGTTTCCCCGGGTGTTTGAAGGCTCGAACCCATGACACAAAGGTGAAAAAGAAAATGAAAGAAAATCTGACATCTTACCCCTACTCCATGACGCAACTAGAAGTGTAAAGTGTTCAAATTTAACGTAGTCAATCAAAAAGATGGCATGCAGAAATGGCATTGCTTTTAAGCCTCCCACAAAGGTCGTTTTTAATGTGTGTGTGTGTGTGTGTGGGGGGGTGTGTGAAGCAGCTCCCCCCCCCCCCAAAAAAAAGGGGGCACTGGTAGTATCCAAATAAATAGTAATTGTCTCAGTATGAAGGGTTCCTCCTACATTGACCAAGGATGAATTACAGAACAGATACTACCCGGGCAAGGGCTGGGAGTTAGCAACTGCGTTTGAATAGTTTCGCTTTATTTATATGACAAAGGCAAACAAACAGCTGACACGATGGGACAGTGGGAATTTTTTAAAACTCAATAAAAAAGAGATAGAGACAATATGTTTGCAAATGCGAGATATTATGATCTAGGAAGTATGCGAAAACTTCTCCCAGAATTTAACTGATGCGAGAGCCCCGATGCAAAAAGCCTTTCGTGGACATTCACAAACGCACACACCCATTTTGCCTTTTTATATATTAGACTAACTTGGGTGTCCGGTGTTGCCCGGGATGTTTGGAGGTGCGTATTGGGCAAAGAAAAAAAAAAAAAAAAAGTGGTAGTAGGCAGGTAGGCTCGAACCTGTACAAGAAGGAGGAAAAGAACGTGGGTGGAAAAAAAAAAAAAAAAACCCGAAAAAACAGCCAACGTAAAACTTCTTTAAAAATCGACTCCCCCCCTCAAAAAAAAAGGACGCGTTTCCCAGGTGTTTGGAGGTGTGTATGTAAGGGGGGGGGGGCAAAGAATAAGCGAATTAAAAACGCTGTTTAAACTTTTAAAAAAAAAAAATTGGAAAAAAACAAAACAATTAAAACAGCGAATGGGCGTAAAACTTCTTTAAAACAATCGGATAAACACCCCCCCCCAAAAAAGGGGAAAAAAAATAAATAAATAAAAAAATAAAACGAAAAGTGAAAAAAAATGGTATAAATAACCTTGTTTCAATATTAAATGTTTAAAAATCAAGAAAAAAGTATATCTGATAACTGGGATTGAACCTGAAATCTTTAGATAACGACGCTGTCACTTAACCCATTGCGCTATAGACGCGTGGATGAAAATAGGTCGGTTTTCATAACATTTAAAACAAATTCAATGTACAACGTCTTTTGCGCATATTGATGCATGCGTAAAGCCATCTTGTCATGAAGATACCATTTTTTTTCACCCATCCCTGTAAAAAAGAGAGCCGTTAAGGATGAAGGAATGAATGTTTTTGCCCAATTTTTCGATATTTGTCGACCGGAGGTTCAAGCTTTAGAATGCTATCTGTCTGGCGAAAATCCGTGGCCTCTGTCGAAAGTTTTTGCGAGACATACAAACACACACACTCACACACATTTTGCCTTTTATATATATAGACTAGCGAGGGGTACCCGGCGTTGCCTGGGTGTTTGGAGGTGTGTGTGGAAACTCCGGGGGGTAGGGGGGGGGGTAAAAAAAAAAAAAAAAAGTAAGTATGAGGATCGAACCCGAACCCTTGAGGCAAAGTTGGAAATTAAAGTGTGAAAAAAAAAAAAAAAGTGCGACGTTAACCGCTGGGCCACCACGACATACTAACAGAAACGCATTTGAATTTATTTAATTACTTAAATTGACAGGTGCACGTTTTAATGGCCTATGTTGTGTACATTGTTCAACTGCACCAATCATGTTTCACAGTCATAGAGGAGAATCAATTACAGAAAACTTTGGCAATTGGTAAATACATTTAGTTTAGTGTTGAACTTAAACCAGAGGCTTTACTAAAAGTGAATAAATATTTTAGAGAAAATTTATATGGATATTAAACTCATCTATTTAAAATAACATTGAAGAGATCTATATCGGCTGAGGTTTCACTGCATTGTTGCAAAATGAACTAATGAACCAAGGTGGTCTGAAAAGTTGAATGTAACTTCAAGAAACACTATATGATTCACACAGTTAGGAGAGAACTTAAATATCTACTAGAGAGAATTCGACCATCCTTAGGGGTCTTCAGTTTGTCAGACTGGCATGAGGATACTTTTCATTAGAAGTAAACTGACCAAATATTCAAAATAATGGTGTACCATCTCTTCAAGCCATCCAGCACATCCTCCAGGTTGCAAATGAGGATATCACCTTCATTAATAGAGGACAGCTTTTAATAAAAATAAAAAAAAAAATCAATAAAAAGCTGTGAAGAAGTATCAGCTCTCATTATTAGAAAAAAAAAAACAGTTTGCTGGACAATCCAATCACAGTTGCCATGATTGACAAATACAACTCCTTAGAAGCGCAGACAGAACCACACCATCACTCACCTGTTGATCTATTCAGACTGTCTATGCCTATGACACCTCAACACAGATCCATTTTAACACTAGAATCTCTTGTTGAATAACTCTCCTATAGGTCTCTCCATCAGCAGGTAATAATGAAAAAAACAGCCGCTCACTGGACCTTGGTTCTCCCTCATGACTACGAGCAAGACCACTTCAGGAATTGCTAGAGGCAGTTAATGAGCAGTTGGTCCTGGAGGAAGAACTGTGTAAGACCACTGAGGAGGTCCAGAGGATGGTGTTGGAAGAAAGACCTCAGCTGCCAAAAATACAAACTATGAGAGCTACCAGGGTAGTAACAAAAATGGTTAATGTTGCTCTCCAAAGATTTGTACCATACAACATATTCCTTAGTGAGTTGAACCAGATCACCAATGCTACATGATTCTAGATTGTTAGAAAAATGGTCTCTAAATTCCAAAAGCAAAAATAAGAAGAAACAAAAACACCATGCTGGAAACGGAAGCTTAACCTTTGCAGAAAGGAATTGTCTCAGATCAAACAATTCCTACTCACCGCTTCAATGCAGGGATGGCTGATGAACATCTGCAAGCTTACAGTAAAATATGGAATAAAGTAAAGGAGTTGAAAAACATTGTGAGGAAATAAACGCAGGATTCCCGCACTTGTAAAAAGAATAAAAAGGAAAACAAGACTGGTGAAAACGGAAAATAAACAGCTTAAGCAAAATGCATGACTATTCTACCGAAGCTTAATAAGGGACACAATAACGGTAGAAAAGTCACTGGAAAAGCAAGAACTGGAGGATTATTGGAGGCCTCTGTTTCAGAATGGAGGTACCTACAATAAAGAGGTCAAATGAATCCTAGACGTGTTTAAAAGCTATATATACAAACCAGAAATGCCAGAACCAGAAATAACAGATGGAATGATGAAACAAAAGCTGAATGAATTCCATAATTACAAAAAGCCTAGCATACATAACCTACCCAATTTCTGGCATAAACAACTACAGGGTGGAACGATAAAATTGTTGCCCTAGAAAAGGCGACACGATTCCATTTCCATTTGATGAAAGCTGGTTTTCTTTTTTTGTTGCAAATCATCTACTAGTTGGCCAGTTATGTACAAATCCAAAGAGCGATAGAAACCTTCTATCATGTCTGAAAGTGACACAATGTTCAACAAGTGAGATCGGAGATGCGCCGCTGTACAACTCATGTTCTCTACCAATCCAAGTTATAACAACAGAGCCATTGCTAGCACCCTCAAAATGCAAACGGACAGTTCAATGCTTGCGGGCACAGCTCAATTTATCAAATGACCCACAGTTATGATCTTTGTTGTGGTTTCAAGTGAGGGCTACATCATGTCACCTCAAAGTGTACCTGGATGTGCTGGTAATCTCCTGGTGCAATCAGGTGGCCACTGGCAGACCCTGGGTGTGGCAGCAGGACTCGACACCGGCCCACAAATCCAAACAGACCTAGGCTTGGCTTCAGAAGGAGTGTTATGACTTTGTACCCATTCTCTCACAGGCCCCTCCTTCTTCCCTTGACCTGAACTTGCTGGACTACTTTGTTTGGTCATACGTAAAGAACATCACCAACATGACCTCCCACAACATCAAAGCCAGCCTGATTGCCTAGTATTAGCCAAGCTCCTGCAGGTGTTTATGGAAAAGGTATGCTCCCAGTTTCGGACCAGTACTGAGGTGGTGATTGAGGCTGAAGGTGGCTACATTGAATAGATATCAGCTCTATTACATAATCAAGCTACTTGAATTGATTTTTTAAAATAAAAGTTTTAAAATAAAGCTGTAGTGTTGTTTTCTTTAGGGCGACAATTTTATCGTTCTACCCTGTAATAGCACTTTATAGCCATTATAGCAGTTGCTTCACTAGGCTATTGAGGGGGTGAAAAGACCACACCTGACTGTTAAAAAGGTGATACAATCCTCATATCCAAAACGAATCAAAGTACAGACCCATCAGCTGTATCATTACAACCTACAAGCTCTTCACTGGTCTGGTTGCAGATAGTATCTATCAAAACCTTTCTTCTGGAGCATACCCTGGTAAAAGAACAAGCAGAGGAAAATGTTTAGGGACCAAGAACAGGCAAGAGGAAATGTTTAGGCACCAAGGACCAGTTATTGATTAATAAGATCATCCTTGAGGACTGTAGGAAGGCAGAGAAACCTAAGCAGGGCTTGGATTGATTGCTAAAAGGCATATAGTGTGTCTCACATATGGTTACTATGGTACTATGATTTATATAAGATCCAGTAATCAAAGCAACCATAGTTGTAAATATAAAAAATATGGCAAACAACCATGACATTAAGCCACACTAATGGAACTGTAACAATCCCTAATGGTAAGATCAGAAGAGGAATCTTGCCTGGTGATAGATCCATTAAGCAAACTACTCAATAAAAGCCAGTATGCTTACAATCTGAGCCAGAACCGTCAACAATACCGGAACAAAAGAGTCAACCCCTTGCTGTTCATGGATGGCCTCAAGTTGTATGCCAACTCAGATGCTGACTTAAGTCGACTCTTACAAGTTATACAAACTTCTACAAAGATATTGGAATGAGGTTTAGTTTGAAGAAATGTGCCAAGTGCTTCAGAGTTGGGAAGAAGGTCCAAACAGAAAACATAACAGCTTGATAAAGATACTGACATCAAGGAACTAGGAGAGCAGGAAAAATACAAATATCTTGGCATAGAAGAGAACAATTCAATTCAGCATGCCAAGATGAGAGAAAAAAATTGGTGATGAATATATATGCAGTATAAGGAAAATCTGTAAAACAGAACTTACAAACAAAAACATGGTAACTACCATTAACCAACTAGCCATGCCTGTGATAATATACAGCTTTAGCATTGTTGACTGGCCAAAAATGAACATAAAAAACTAG
Organism: Euprymna scolopes; assembly: GCF_053919585.1. Lineage (NCBI taxonomy): Eukaryota > Metazoa > Mollusca > Cephalopoda > Sepiida > Sepiolidae > Euprymna > Euprymna scolopes. The sequence goes on along the minus strand of NC_136489.1, from coordinate 95,090,600 downwards.
ACACTAAAACGTGGAAAATGTTGATACTGTACAGAATAAAATCCTAAAACCAGTGTCTACCTAGATTGTATCTGCTCAGAGGAACAAAAGGTATGCGCCTCTCAGAAATCAACATCGTCTCACTATTGTGAGCATCAGGCAATATCTGATAAGCTCCCAAAATCCAAACCTGAAAACGGTATTTCAAGATCACAAAACAAAAGCCACCAGATCAACCTCCATCATGAAACAATCCAAACATATTAGACAAAATTGTCTTACAAATGAAACAGAATTAGAAGACAAGTTTGCTATGGAAATAGACCAAAAGAATCGCCAAAAATAGACTAAGACTTTCTATTGCAAAAAACTGGAAGAATGAACCAACCAAAAGCATGCCAAGTATTTTCTGAATGAATTTACCCAAAACTATACAGATAAGGAAGGCTCTTTAGACTGACCAAAAAGAGGATTGCTCCACTCTGATCAGGAGAGGATTATAATGGCTGCCACGATCAAAGCTGGATGACCAGTACTTTTAAGAAGGGGAGTGGTTTCAGCAATGACAAGTGTAGGTTCTGAGTAGAGAGTGTGAGCTACCTGACATCCAGCTGTAAGGTTCTGCTGGAGACAACTATATAATGCAACAGAATGGAGTGTGTAAATATCGCCACTGGACGATTTGTAAAACGTTAAATATCGAATGTAGCAGCAAGTCCTTGAAGTATATATCAGAAAGAACAGTTGGAAATAAATCACACATCATCCACTGACTATGCAATTCCTACAGCTACATACATAGAATTAAATCTGACACAGTGATATGAGACAAGGAGAAAGAAACAATTTTAGATGTTAGCGTCCTCAATGATGTTGGTTTAAAAAGGATGCCCCATTCACAGATTGAACAAAATAAAATTGAAAAAAAAAAAAAAAAAAAAAATTAAAATTTGAGAGCAACATTGGAGGTAAAGGTTACTAAAGCTAGTTATACCTTCTCCAAAAGTTGTAAAATTGGCAAAAGCAGCAAAATACAAAAAAAAAAAACATTTAATGTTTGTTTACATTGTTATCATTCTTCTAAAATGTAATTGCACCATACTAGCATTTGCATATTTTTAATATTGTTCGGCATTGCAGGATGAAAAAAAAAAAAAAAAAAAAAATCCCCCACACACGCACACACACACACACACACAGGATGTTGCAGCAAAAGCCAATACACAGTCACCACCAAAATCTATCAAGGTTTTAAGAAGTATGGTAAAGCTTAAGGTGAAAGAGATTGCCACCGGATGTTCCTACATCTCTGAGCAAAACTTTGCTCCTGTACACAAGGCAAAGATAACCCAGGTGTGGTTGCTGAACACTGGTTGCCAGACTTGTGGCTGCTCTCCTCACATGACTGCAACACCCCTTGACTATTTCTTTTTGAACACGATTGAGGTCAAAACAGACAAACACATGCCCACAACACAGTCGACTCTCTGAAGGCTACCGTCATGGAGGCGATTGCTGCTACAGACAAAAATACGGTTATTAAAATGTGCAACTTCTTTTGCACCCACCTTGGAAGATGCTCAGGTATGTGAAACCAGGCTAGTAAGTGTTGAGGACATGTTTTGCATAAAGAGAAATAATATGAGAATGAGATGATGGATGTGTAGTGTTTGTAAGACATGCTTAGATTTGATGACCTCAGAGGAAGATTAAATTTGAACAGTATAAGGAGATATGCATAGAACAGGAGACTTTGATAGTATGGTCACATTGAAAAGAATAAATTAAAGTTCTTGGATTAGTATATGTAAAACAATTAAGGGAGCAGGTTCAGTTCACATGAAAAAAACAAGGAAAGCATGGGATGAATTGATAAAGATGAACTTTAAGAGAAAGAGGGATAAATAAAGACCTGGCCAGAGACAGGTTAGTTTGGAAAGTCAATTTCTAAAAGCCATCCAACAGATGCCAGCATGTAAAATGGACATTATATCATACACGATGAAGCATTGTTCACAATACATTGATAAACAGGAGATTATTTGTGTTACTGATCTTGACAAGCAGAAGCAATCGATGAACCAAGATGTGCTAAAGGCAGTTGATGTGGTTAACGATATGACTAGGTTAACAAAGCAAAGACCTTAGGTGTTAGAAAAAGTAGAAAAAATATGGATTAATGAAAGGTTGCATGTTTCTGAGGAAAACAAATTAATTGGATTTAAATTTAATTTCAATGAAAAAGATTCTTCTCACTTCTAAACATTTTGATAGACGAACATATGCAAAGAAAGGAGTTTTATTAAGAAGTGATGATTTCTATTTACCTGATGAGAACTTTACAGGTACTACAACTAGGAATCAAATGGATTTGGCAATAATAACTATCAGGTAACTCCACACTTTACTAAGCTTCCAAATTGTGATCTCGACACTGGATGTAGTTTTGTATCGTACATTGATGCATATTAGTGAAGGGGGGAGGGGTAGGAAATAGGGTATACAGAAAGAAAAGTTAGGGTTGGAAAAGATGGATTTGAGACTGTCCACAGATCCTTGTGCGTGTTAGCTAGGACATTCTATTTAATTTATAGATGAGACACTAACCGGTATTACCACTTTGGACTTGGTAATAATGACGAACAAGAAGTGACTCTACACTATAACACACACCTTATGACTACCAGATAAATTTCAAGTCTTACCTAGAACTTATCTCATTAAATATAATTCAGTGAGTGTACCGATAAAAACAATAGTCATATTGAAAAGAACTGTAGAAAACTTAATATTTATGGTTAAACCATTGAACAATTTTAGACAACGCTATTAGTAAATATCAAACAGATGTTTTAAAATCAAAGATTTATGTTAATATGTGACTTATTTGCTTTAGCAGAAAATATTCAAGCTGTTGTACAGAGGGGTCATTGGTATAGTAACCAAGCAAACCCTTTTGCTTTGGAATATAACTTAAAGATCTCCTTAAGTCAGATCTCAAATGTATTAACATGCCGATCAAATCATTTGAAATGCTTACTTGTTGTAGTATATATTACTAAAATGTTGATTATTCTTCAATGAAAGTACTCATGACAATTATTTATGCCCCCCTCCCTGAAAGCTAACAGCAAAATTTTATTAATTTGCATAGTTAGTAATCTGATGATGGCCATAATCTGTCTTCTCAATAACACTTCGAAACACAAAACTTTCAAACATGATCATATAAAGGTGGAGATATCTATGATGCAAATTGCTGCCATAACATTTTGCTTTTTTCATAAAATGTTTGAAAATATTTCAGCATTTCGAGCTACGAACCTTAAAATGAGCAGTAATATGTGGTATCAATCTACTAATCGATCAATATAATGTTTTCAATTATAAAATTAATTCTAATATACTTGAAAACACATTTTAAAACAAATTCAAGTCTTGTTTGTTTTTTTCTTCCTCTCATATCATAAATCATTGTACAAATTCTTAGGATATAAAATATCCTTCAAAACCATATTGACAGAATTAAAACATTTGCAAATTCATTTTAATATTAAAAACTATTTGATGAAAGTGTCAGCAATTATGAATAAGTTATTTACAATGACTAGCAGTGGTAATTGCATGTTTAATTAAAGAAAATAAGCTTTTATTTTATTTTATCTAACATACCATCACCATCACCACAGCCACCATCACCACCTTTATTTGTATGTATGTGGCTGCTGGTAACAAGGGCGACAACTTTGTTTATTATTATAATAAAGCCAAATTAATAAACAGGTTTTCCTACTTTAAGTGCACAAAATACATTCTAACATGTTGCTCAGTTAAAAATACATTCTAACATGTTGCTCAGTTAAAAATACATACTAACATGTTGCTCAGTTAAAAATACATTCTAACATGTTGCTCAGTTAAAAATACATTCTAACATGTTGCTCAGTTAAAAATACATTCTAACATGTTGCTCAGTTAAAAATAGATTTATTTTAATTGTTCTAATTAGCCATAATTTGCAATTAGCCCACCAAACAACCCATCTCTTCACGGTATGCTGTTCAACCCCTGTCTCACTTATAAGTATCTATCACTCTTCCTTCAGTCATTCTGTTTAAGAGCTAATGGTAATAATAAAAACTGAAATAGTCCATTATAAGCAAAAGGAGATATCATGAAATGTAGTAATATTTACTCTGAGGCAAGAGAGAGAAAGAGAATCTTGTATTTTATTTTTAATTGTAAGTGGCTTTGCAAAGTCACTTTTTCTGGATTCAAACAATCTAACAGGTTACTTTTTTTTCTAGTGTATGTACAAAAACAAGGGATAAGTAAGTATTAATATATGAATGGTAGATTGCACTTATTAATACATATAGTGTTTATAGGTAAAATAATAAAAATAATTCTTGCTATAATATTTACATCAATAGTGATAATTAAAGAACCAAAAACTTATTTTCAATTAATTTATTTGAATCCTTTCCTTTTCGATGGTTTACAACAAATAGGTAGTAATTTGCAGTTCAGTCATTGGTTTGGTCATGACACTGAATCCATTTTAACACTGGCAAAAATGGTGAGGAGGACAGTTTTAAAGGTGACTGACAATGAAATCCAACCTGGGGGCAATCGTGGGCTCTTTTTGACAGTGGAACATGACTGACTATTAAATCAAACTTTGAAAACTGTGCAACAATCCATTCTGATACTGTTCAACCAAAGAAAAGAGTTGGTTCAACTCTTCTTCAGTGATATAACCGACATAAGTACAAGCAAATAAATAATGGTCTACAAAAAATTTCAAAAATCTAAAACATTTCGCTAATGGTTTGAGGTGTGGTAAATTTCAATATATCTAACAATTTTAAAGTTTTAATGTCTTTTTTTTTTTTTTTTTTTTTTTTTTTACAAAGGCATCACCACATTATCAAGGCCCAGAGGCCACTCACGGATAAGGGTTAAAGAGTGTACAGTAGAAATTGGTCAATATAGTAATCATTAGTAATGAAAATTTGGTAAATTTAATAACTTATATGGAACGGCTCATCAAGAACTTATTTACTTGAACACATCCATATTGTAGTCAGCCGGAAAGCAGGAAAACGGAAGACAATTCCACAGGCGTGCAGTTCTAAGAAAGAAGCTTTGTTCATGGAATCTACGTTTAGGTTTAGGCACAGATAAAGAGTGGGGGAAATTATTGATAGTGTTTACAGCTAGACGAGTGTTTCTTGTGAAAGTTTGGCGAGGGGGGACCATAGATTGAAGCTCAGTTGAACACTTTCCATGAAAATAACAATACATCAGAGACAAACTCGCAACATCTCTTCTGTGAGATAGAGGTTGCAAGGAGGAGAAAAGGACATCTCCTACGAGGCTACAAAGTCTATTTTGAACTCTATCAAGGCTGATGCTATTCTCTACCTATATAAGAGCCAGGTACGTCCAAGGATGGAATACTGTTGCCACATCTGGGCAGGAGCTGCTAGAAAGGACCTACCTTGATAGAGTTTTAATGTCTTCCAAAAACTAGATTAAAGAAAAATAATCCAATACACATGTTAGTATCTGGGGTTAAAAAATTAAAAAGAAACAAAGGATATGGTTTACAATTTTAATGGAAAGTTTGGATCAATTAGGTTTAAAAAATCAACCTTGTGATGAATTGGGGTGGGTGGGGGGAAAGATCCTTATTTAAAAATAAAAATGCCTACCAAAATATAATATAAATATTAACATATAAAATAACTATTCCTGTACAAAAGAAAAAGAATGCTTATATTTAAATCATAATTTAAATAGAAATCAAATAATCATAGACAATGAACTCATTCTAAAATGAGAATTTAGAAAACAATGCAAACATGATCTCTGCATTGTTTAAGTTTTGTAAAAAAAAAAATTTTTTTAAATTATTTCACTCCAAATAATGCGCAGTGTCACTTGGAAGTAAGGGGATAGTATTTGGGACGAAATCTACAGGGACAATAGATAGGGAGTTGAGCAGCAAGATGTCTGTTCACATTACACTTGAACTTCTACATGTCAGTACAGTTAGAAAAGCAGGAGACCAAGAGGGAATCCAAAGTGTAGTAGTTTGCTGGATTAGTGTTTGTGTGTGTGTGTGGGGGGGGGGGGTATTTACATCAAGAGGTACAAGTGCTTCAAGTTTGAAGCACATTCTATTAAAATACTTGTAAAGTAGGCACAGGGATGCAACATATCGGCGATAGAACAGAGATTGAAATTTGGTTGATAATGCAGGACCTATTATGTTGGAGACGTTTTTTGGACCCTATCTAAGTGCGAGACTAGTAGCAGATGCACCAGCTCAGATGCGACAACAGTACTACACGCAGGGATGAATTGTGACTTTGTAGAGATACAGGATACTCTCAGGTGTGAGTGATTTTTTAGCATGGTAGAGAAAGCCCACCTTCTTTGCACTAACGTTGGTAATGTCCTCAATTTGTTCCATGTTGCCTGGAGTTTGAATGAAGAGCTTTCAGTTTACATATTATTAGTCATGGCAATCAGTGGTTAAGAAAGTTTTTTGTAATTGTTGAAGGAAAGAAGATTAGTCTTAGCAGCATTGAATGTTACCATCCATTTACATCTCCATTCTCCTACAGACTGAAGGTCTTCCTCTAAGGTCTCAACCATATGTGTTCATTCATCTAATATATAAATGTCACCATTTGGCTCTATTTTCTTTAATTGTATCTTCTCCAAAACAGTAGGTCACAGAACGATGCAAGACAGCTTAAATTATTGCATTTTTTGTCAACCGTTCTTTTATGGATCTTTAGCTGGTTAAAATAGTTTTTATGGGGTCAAAATTGAAAGAAATCATAACTTGCCAAGCGTAAATCAATTAAAACTACTCTTATATGCATGCTTTAAAATTTTGCTTTCGGTTTTGATTCTAGCTGATGACACCAAAGTCACATTTTTTTTTTTTTACTTTTGAAGTTATGATTATATATTGGATACAATATCCTATGAAATAATTGATAGAGAATTGACTATTATAATATATACAAAATCTGAATTAATTAAAATATATTTTAAGTATATTTTACGACCGGGGAACGCCGAGTTCCCCCCACCAGTTTAATATATATCCCCTCCCCTGCTCTTAAAATCAATCTTCCCCTATATTAAAGGTTAACCTTGTAACAAAAAAAAACAAAAACAATTCAACTGGATTATCGGTTTGTTTACAGATATCATGTGTGCTGAAACTGAACCAGTGTTGACATGAAGGTATCCCTTATTTTTTGCTTATTTTGTGGGATCCTTAAATTCTAACTGGTCGGAAAGTTTGTGTCAGTTCTACACGCAAGTTGTAAACTGGTAGAATGGTTTGACTTGTTTATTGTGCATTAACATCAACCGCTCTTTATAAATGTTGAGAATCATTTTCCAGTGAATACAAAACAAGTTGTTTTATTATTCTAACTATAATTAATTCATGTCTTGTATAAAAAGATATAAAAATCTTTCTCTTGTTTTCTTTCTTTTTTTTATTTAATGATTTCTTGGTAATCAAAAAGTATTACAAGTTTATATGCATATAATAAAACAATTGTTTCCAACAAAGGAAATTAATTCTCGTGTTATGAATGGAGATCTGAACAAGAAAGTAAATCTTACTATTCTAATAAAATTGTAATTATGCATTCAGAAGCAATTTGTATTTTATAGTCAGATTTTTCTCTTTTACATAAAGTAGCTATCTATACATTTGTTGTGTCTAAAGTTCATTTTAATTTCTCTCAGTAATCAACAGGTACATTATCAAATGAAACAAAGCTTTATTTAGGTTGTTTTTTTATGTAGGTTTGGTTGTTTTTAAATCTTAATTCCATGATTAAAATATTTTGCCATTTTAGTAATTAATAACTGAAATTAAAATTTTCAATGAAATCATACAAGTCTAGTTTCCAATTTTAATTATTCTCAAATATAATCTCTACTAATCTATCAGACAAGACCTTCTGTACATCTTGTATAACTTTCATAAATACAATAAAATTATCAATAAAATGACAAAAAAAATTTGTTAAAAATCATTCAAAAATTTTTTACTGTATTTTGAATTATTTTTAAGCCCTCCACCCAGACAACGCTGGGTAACTACAGCTGGTAATACATACTATTTAAATATCTATATGCATAAATAGCTATTCTTCTGTGCATAGTACTAAGGGAGATAAGTTTGCTTGAATATATATTGAATTAAACATGTTGCAACAATGTTTACCTTGGTTGGGTTGTGCTGGGTTTTTCTCTAGTTTGCACCACATCCCATGCATGGCAGTCCGAAATAATTTTGCATAATTTTTCTATTTATTTGATTAGCAACAAATAAAAAAATTTAGAAACAAAGGAAGACATGGCTGAGTTCTCACATCCACAAATGGTTGGCCTTTGATGATGGAATTGCCATTAGCAATTCCATCATCAAATGCCAACCATTTGTATATATAAATTTTTTATTTGTTGCTAATCGAATAGTTAGAAAAATTTGCTTTAATAAATAAATGCAATTTGTAAAGCTCATTAATCATCGAAAAAAAAAAATATTATGCTTATGGATTATCCAGATTAATGCCAATATAATAATTCAAATGGATGCTCGTGCATTATAGGAACTGGAGGCTGGTAATTGTACATATCATGAATCAGATTTCTTGTAAATGTCTTCTCAGGTTATACAGCACCTGATGCCAACTCTGGAATATGCAGAGTGCCGTACAAAATGTTTGTAAACCCAATGAAATTATTGCACTGTTTTTTTAAATAGTATTTTCAAGTTGAATTCAATTTTATAATATTTTTGTTCATTAACTTGTTAGATGAAAGTACAGAATTGTTACAAAACACCCTCACCTCCCATGTTAAGAATGGCATTCTAAAAAAATGTTATTTCAACACAGTAACATAGATACACAAGTACCCATCATACTGAAATCCAGTTCATGATATTCAACAGTAACAACATCCAGTTCGTATAATGCACCAGTACCTTCTAATGACTATAGATTGAATTGAAATTAAAAAAATTTTTTGTAGTAAAAAAAATTAGTTACTTGTTACTATAAATAGAATAAAGACTAAAGTCAAAAGAAGCAAATACTACTATGGTCAAAATTATGAAGCACTTATAAAAAAGCTTAGATAATAGTTTAAACCTACGCATTTAAAAGTTAAGTATTGTACAGTACACAGTTGAGAGCAAATGTAAAATATTTAACAGTAGATTGTAGTATTTATTTGCTTTAAAGCATCTTTTAAGATTTTTGGCCGAGTTTCATATTAAATTCATTCCAATATTCAAAATCATTCAGTGTCATACTAAAAGTCGTTTTTTATTTTTCAGGTAATATTTGATTCCTGCCAATGCTATAATAGTATATTTAATTGAAAATGTCTCTAAAGAAGCAGCTTTCAGAGATTAAAAAGGCACAAATTGTTGCTTTATCTGGTGAAGGATATTCTCAGGTAGAAATTGCAAGAAAGATGGACTGTTCAAGAAAGAGAGTTCAAACAAAGATTAAAAGGTACAAGGCAACAAAGTCTTTCAAAAACAGAAAAGAACAAGGCAGTAAAATGTCTACAACTGCCAGGAAAGACAGATCTTTGAAAAGAGCATCCCTTGCAGATAGGAAGAAAAGTTCTTCAGAGCTTGCTGCTGAATTTAGGGACGATGCAAACAAAAACATATCAGCTTGAACAGCGCAAAGAAAGTTAGAAGCAGGATTAAAAGGATGTAAAATAAGGAAGAAGCCATACCCAGGCCAAGAAGAAGAAAAAAAACAAAAAAAAACAACGAATTTGCAAAAAAAAAAAAAAACATGAAAATTGGACACCTGATGATTGGACAAAAATTGTTTGGTCTGACGAAAGTAACTTTGAGGTCAGTTAACAGCTTTTATTTCCTAAACTTTGAAAGAAACAATTGAAATTTTTATGTGAATACACAGCCATAACATCTATTCAAAAATTGTAGCAAATTCTCATTTTTTCCATCAGATTTTTGGCACCCCTGGAGTGGTTTATATTAGCTGATGGAAAGGAGAGGTATTTCATCCTGATTGCGTGGTTCCAACTGTCAAATTTGGAGGAGAAAGCGTAAGGATTTGGGGTTGCATGGCTTCTTCAGGCACTGGACTGTTGTGCACATGAGAAGGCAGAATGAACTCCACAATTCATACTAACATGCTGAACCATGTTTACCAAATCTCTTTGACTAAAATATTTAATAATAACATTCCAATGATGTAATCTCCCAACAAGACAATAACCCATGCCATACATCAAAAGTTTCAATGGGTTAGTTTGAGAAAAAAGGGATTACAATGATGAAGTGGCACCCCAGACCTAAATCCCATTGAAACTTTGTGGTCCCATCTAGGGAAAAGTAAGAATGCACAAATGTTCATAAAAAAAAAAAAAAAGAATTAGAGGCCAAACTTCATAAAGAATGGCAGACAATAGATCCTACCACTGGCAACAATTTAGCCAATAAAATGCAAAAACGAATAAAAGCTGTTATAAAGGCAAAAGAAGGACATGCCAAATATTGATTGTTGTTAAAATAGATTTATTAATGTTTACTCCACTTAACCTTTAAATATATAAGTTTGAATTATAATTTCGATTTTTCATTGGTGCTCCATAATTTTGACCATGGATGTATATTAAAATAAAAAGAATCAAACATAAATTAGAAAAATAAAGATTCTTTTTTTTTCCCTACCAGCATAACATTGTATGCAAAACATGTAATTAACTCTTTATCTCTTAAAGATGACATCAAAACAATGTAATTCTGGTAAACCTGGAATATTCAAAAGAAAAGTCTTGATAAATTGAAATGATTTCAATGATTGCTAAATGAACACTCATAAAAATTCAACTTTATAGTTTGTACACATTCTTTGACAGCAAGCTGGTGGCTCTAAACATACCTGCTGGCTGGAAGAAATGCACAGGCAACCAACTGAAAATATGGATTGCAGTGGTAAAAGCAGATACGAAGCTTATCCCCACATTTTTGGTATTCATTGCTGGAATCAAAAATGGCTGGCATATGCCGACAATATCTAAATATGCTATGAAGTGAACTCATTTGAAGCTGGCTCATTCCACCCCAGGAGAATTACAACTACAAGTATAAAAGTTCAAAATTGACCTGAAACAAGTAACACACAGTATAAGATATAAACAGATTATAATGCTATCTTAATCTTATTGTAACTGATAACTCATATAAAATGGCCTAAAATTTTCAAATACAACTACTTCAATAATGGTGAATGGTTTGCTAGATTCAGAGTTCCTGATATAATACTGATAAGGTAATAATAGAACCCAATTCATTTCAGATTTTAAACTTAATTTAACATTTAACTCCTTCATTTCATCAATTAAGATCAAATGGACAGGTTGATAAATTTGTCGACACTTTTCGAGAGCATTAACACCCTAATATTTTTTAAGAGCCTCCAAACCCAACCAAAATACAAATTCTAGAAAGTTAACAGTAAAATTAACATTTGATTAACATTTTGACTTGAGAGCTGCAAACCCCGAGGTGAACAGGTCTTCAGAGGGTGAAGTTTCAACTCCTTCACTCTCAGACATAAAGATGCCATATTAAAAAGAGAACTGTTTTAGCGACTTTGAAACAGCAAGATGCAAATGCTGTCAGCCAGAAGACGGGGAAGTAAAAGTTCCCCTGGTGACTAGCTGCACTTCTAACAGATAAGCACAGAAGGAGAAATCAGCCATCAGTCAGTGCTAGCACTAATTCCAGTAACACTAAAAAGAAGCAGCATGGAAACCCCATTTAAGTAGAGACATCATAAAAACAGCTAAGAAAAATGGTAAGTAAGGCTTTATCATCATATGAAGTGTTATTCTGATGGACATTATCATTTGCCATTATCACATCAGGAAAATCCAAGATGGCCACCACAATACGATTCAAAGAAATTATTAACAAATATGGCTTGTAGCATATCAAATTAAAGGAAATTTTGTACAGATCAGAATTATGTTTTAAAGTACATTAAACTAATTAGCATAATTAAGTTTCATTTTAATGGCTTGAAGTAGAAGCAACATAAAAACAGTTACAAAAATGAAAGTAATGTGTTATCATCATGCAAAATATTCTTCTTATGGAAATTATCATTTGTCATCATTACACTGTAAAAATTCCAAGATGGCAACCAGGAAATCCAGGATGGCCACCACAACACAATTCAAAGAGATTATTAACAAAATATGGCATATCAAATGAAAGGAAATTTTGTACAGATTACAATTATGTTTTCAAGTACATTAAACTAATTAGGATAATTGAATTTCATTTTAATGGCTTCAAGTTGCTGTTACATGGTGGGTTTCTACCACTATTTTGAATAATTTATTTTTAAGTCATTGTCGAGACTTCGAGGTCATTTTTCTTGTTTTTATGTAATGCTCGATATGACTTGTTTTTTGAACACAATAAACATTTACAACATCAAAAATTTATTGAGGTAGGTAGAAGAGCAACTTGCCATTAGTATTTGTTATATATTTGTTTGTTGACCACTTTTCATACCTCTATGGATTGCAAAACAAACTGAGCAAATGTTATCATAGGCAAAGTAAGTTATTCTTTTACTTAACTCGATAAGTGGTTTGTGTTTTAACTCATTTAAGTGTTTTTTACCCAAGTAAAAAAGTGGCCATTGTGGTTATTCTTTTTCAAAGAATTTTTTTTTTTTTTTTAAATATTCTTTTCCTTTTCATAATTAAGAACCTATGTTTCCTAAATAATAACAAAAATAAAAAAAAATGAATACTTTATGTTCGTAAGTTAGTTGACGGACATTTTGTTTACAGATTTTTTGTGCGTGTCACGACACAAAAATTCTCATTGCGTTTGTCACTATTTCTATCAATGCATGCATAAAAAGTTTTTATCCAATTTTTTTCAAATTTTAGGACAAAAGAAATATATTCACTATTAAATAGCGTTTGACCACAGTTTCTATCTTTACTTATATTTGTACTACAAAGAGTCAACTTTGAGATATTCTAACTTTTGACTGAAAAGACGTACGTGTTGCATTCAAATTCTATAGCAAAGACAATTCTTTTCTCTGATTAGCTAACTAGAAACGTTGTTGATGGGTACAACTTGTGCTTCGAGTTTATTTGCAAACAGTGATCTACCACCAGCAGGCATGCTATGCTGGCATGTTTCGTTGTTAATAGTCGAATTTAAATAGCGTTTTCTTCGAATATACAAACAACAAAAATATTAAAATACCATTTTAAAGTAAATTTTATTGTGAATCCAATTATATAAGTTTTATTTTGATGGACATAGGAGAAATGTACTTATTACTGATTTAAAGACTATGAGTGTCAAATTAAGTAGTAGTGTGCACCTTGTCCAGCGCTGAAGAACGTTATGTTGTCTGGTATTGTTACTGCTAGTTTGTGTATCAGAAGATCAGCCGGGTATGAGTACGTGTTCTGTGCTTGAGCTTGGGGTATGCAGTTCTGAGTCTTTTTGGAACTCATCCCAGTTAATGGAAAGTTTTTGCTAGTTGAGTGAGGGAGTTTTGTCCCTGTTATTTTTTCCAGTATTAAAGATCCAAGACGACAACACCCCGCATTTGTCTTCGACCGCTCTCAAATTGTATTTATCAGAAGAATATCATTCGTTTCCAAAATATCTGTTTCAGTTCCTTTAACTTAAGCCCCACTCCCACTTTGAGATTGAACTGCTTGTTTTTGAATCCAAACAAACTAGAAAACAATAAATGGCCTATTCGTAGGAAGGTTTAAGAGGATCTTATTAACCTGCATCTTTTTTTTTTGACTCACTCACCATCATCTTTCACAATATTGCAAATATTCTTTTTGTAAATAAAAATCATTAAAACAATTGGGAATATTTTAAGTAAGGTAATTCATAGAGTAAATGTGGTATTATGGTGGCTATTGATGAACAAATGGAGAAAGAAGAAAAGGGTGAAAATGGATCTAGTCAAGAGTAATACAGAAGATAATTCCCCATGCCCTACATTTTAACAGATTTATACCTAATTTGTTTGTTGTATTTTTATTTTGTATGAATTTCTATCCCAGAGTGCTCCTTTTCAGAGAGCGAAACTTTCCCCACATTAAAAATCTTGTTTTTAACCGTTTCATGGGGAAACAAGTAAATAGGAACACTTGATCTAAAATTCTTTCTATAAAATGTCTTGAAAGTTTGGTGTGGACATTGTAATCTAACTTAGCCGAAATACACCAACTTGTTTCTGTTTGTAAAATGTATTGATTATAAAGATTTTTCTTTTGGGTTTAAGGTAATTTATAAACATTCAAATTAGATTAAAAAAAAAAAAAAGTTTAACAAATAGAAAAAGAAAACAAAGATAAGTAAACAGAGAGAAGAAATATCTAAACTCATAAAATTTTCTAACATATTCCAAGGGAAGAAACTGGGTAATAAAAATTATTCTTTCATCATTCATAGAATTAAAATTTTAATACGATTATCAAAATAAATAAGATTATAATATATCTTTCAAATATTAACAGATAAAAGAAATAGTATTTTTATGTTATTTCTGATAATTATGTATGAAGTAGACAAAAAAAAAACAAAGAAAAACAACCTTGAAGCTAGTTGTCACCTGTCCAAGTACATTTGTCAGTCTATGACAGAGTACTTTTTTTGCTACCAATTTGCAACTAAATAGATTGATTGTTTAAGCAAATTCCCTAATACATTTAAGTTCATTTCAATACAATTTGCAACAATTTTAATAACTATCCAAAACAGAAGTCAAAATGGGCAAATTGCTGTGGCTGGGATGATTTCATATTTAGCAAAGAGCTCCTCAATCAGAGAATTTACATTACGATTATTTTAGATTTGTGTTTAGCAAAGAAAATGCTAGTTCAAGCTTCTACTAGACAGCAGATCAAAGAAATTTTTATTATTTAGACTAGTATTTTCATCTTGATGCTATTTTCACATTTCAGTCAATGTAAACTTATAATATAAAAACAATCTTTCCCAAGAATTAAAGGATTCAGTTTGAAATTCCATATAGATTCTAGAGTTCAAATAATGCACTTTTTTTTTTTTTTTTTACAAAGGCATCACCACATTATCAAGGCCCAGAGACCACTCAAGGATAAGGGTTAAAGAGTGTACAGTAGAAATTGGTCAATATAGTAATCATTAGTAATGAAAATTTGGCAAATTTAATAACCTATACGGAACGGCCCATCAAGAACTTATTTACTTTAGATTTGAACACAACCATATTGTAGTCAGCCGGAAAGCAGGAAAACGGAAGACAATTCCACAGGCGTGCAGTTCTAAGAAAGAAGCTTTGTTCATGGAATCTACGTTTAGGTTTAGGCACAGATAAAGAGTGGGGGAAATTATTGATAGTATTTACAGCTAGACGAGTGTTTCTTGTGAAAGTTTGGCGAGGGGGGACCATAGATTGAAGCTCAGTTGAACACTTTCCATGAAAATAATGATACAGAGACAAACTCGCAACATCTCTTCTGTGAGATAGAGGTTGCAAGGAGGAGAAAAGGACATCTCCTACGAGGCTACGAAGTCTATTTTGAACTCTATCAAGGCAGGACAAGTCCTTTCTAGCAGCTCCTGCCCAGATGTGGCAACAGTATTCCATCCTTGGACGTACCTGGCTCTTATATAGATAGAGAATAGCATCAGCAGTGAGATATCTACTGGATCGATAGAAAGATCCCACCATTTTTCCAGCGGCCTTGGCAACAGATTTGATATACGTGTTCCATTTAAGATCAGGAGTAATGGTCAAGCCCAGAAGCTTGTCAAAACTTGAGGCCTCCTGAAGACGAGAGCCATTCATTTCAATTGATGACAAATGTGGATTAGAATGTTGATGATGTAAAGAGAGAAGCTTGGTTTTAGATGCATTAAAAGTAACCAGCCACTCCTTTCCCCATTGTACTACGTGCTCAAGATCAGAGGAGAGAGAATTGGAGAGAACTTGGTCGTTTACTGTCTTAGATGTGGTACCATAAATGGTAGTGTCGTCAGCATAAATGTCTACAAATGATGTAAGGATATGATTTGGAAGATCATTAATGTAGATCAGGAAAAGAGTTGGGCCCAGGATGGATCCCTGAGGGACACCGGCATTAATACTGTGAGCTTCTGATTTTTGCCCCTCAACTACTACTCTTATGAACCTATCAGAAAGAAATGATTTAATAATTGAGAAGACTTTTCCAGCTATACCATAGCTAGCGATCTTATGAAGTAAACCTTTATGCCATACCCTATCAAAGGCTTTAGATATGTCAAGAGCAATTGCCCTAGAAAGATTGCCACCGTCGAGAGATTTGCTAATCCTATGCGATATAACTGTAAGCACATCTGCTGTAGATCTAGCAGAACGGAAACCATATTGAGTGTCAATAAGAAGGTTATTTTTGTTGAGATGTTTGATTACTTCTGTATTTAACACAGATTCTAGCAACTTACTCATGACGCACAGGAGACTTATTGGCCTGTACTGAGAGGGGGATGAGCGATCACCTGAATTCTTAAATACAGGGCATACTGATGAGATTTTCCAGGGAGATGGGAAACTATTCTCCTTAAGACAACGTTTAAACAGTTTTGTAAGTATGGGCGCTAGTTCAGGTTGAAGTTTTTTGAGTACTATAATTGGAATACCATCAGGGCCAGTTGCTTTACTCGAATCAAGGTTTTTGATTAGCTTCGCAACATCACGTACAGATATACGTATATCACATAGCGTGTTTTCTGATACAGGAGGAAATATTGGGGGTTGGCGGTCTTGGTCGCAAAGGGTAGAATTAGCTGCAAAGTTCTTGACAAAGAGTTTGGCTTTGTCTGATGCTGACGAGATTACCTCAGGTCCATTGATAATAGTTGGGATGGAGCACACGCTTCTGTTCAGGATTCTGTTTGCTATTTGCCAAAACTAGTGGGATCCAAGCCGCTGCTCAGCTACTTTGGACTTAACAGATTGAGCATACAACTCTCTTGCGTTCCTTATTACTTTCTTACAATGGTTGCTGGCAGTCCTGAAAACGGCTTTAGTTTCCATACATCTATTACGTTTGATACAGTGGAAAAAGTGATTTCTGTGCGCAATGGCAGCAGCACATTACATTGGCCAAAACATTGTTAAAATAAAAGTAGTTCAAATAATCCAAATTAATTATCCTTATCTCAAGAATTCACTAAATCAAAAATAATCACATTTTTAACTCAAAACAATCAATCTAAAATTGTAGACACATGTTCAGAGCTATTGTTACAATCGACACAAATTTTCAAAACTCTTTGTTGAGATTCTGAATAATATGAAATATTTATGGGGAGAAAAAAAATAAAGAATATTGAAAATAAATAAGCAAACTTCTAAATTAATAATAAAATTGTTGAAGTTTAAAAATGTAATATCCCAGTAGGCAGCTCTAGGTTGGAATATCACAACGATTTTATAGAAAAGTTGAAAGAAAACCTGAAAGCACTTTGTATTACATTCAAGCAAGTTACATTAGTCCATAAGGAGTTGAATTCAACTATTACTGTTTGAGAACAACTTGGAGAATTAAGACGGCAAAGGTGTGATCTGTCATACCAATTATTTCATCTAATTTTTCTACATTCAAAATCTGCAAATGACCGGATTTAGGTCTCACATACGATAAACCTCAGAACTGACATAAGAAGTTGGATTGTACTGATAATGATGCATCCGTTATAACTTGAAAATGATTTTCATGTGAATTAAGTTAGAATTCATATGAAAATGTCAACCTTCTGTAGACATATTATGAATACACAAATTATGTAAAAACCTACAAAATATATTGGTGTAAATATGGAGAAAATACATTACAATATGAATAATGTAGGAAATAAAAGGCACCTATTTTTTTTTTTTTAATGGGGGATATAATGAAAAGTTGAAAGAAATTGTATTTGTCTTAAAAAAATTTTTTTTAGAAAAGTTTTTTTTTGACAAAATCAGCTTAAAATATATACATGTAAAACAATCAAGATGAAGACCAGAATTGAATTCCTAAAAAAAAAAAAAAAAAAAAAATCTTCTGACAAAAACTTTCTAACTTGCCATCAATGATTGCCAGGAACCTAATTAATGACGATTGCTTGAGATTCACTGTCATCCTGTATACAGATTTTAGAGTGTACAGCACCCACAGATGCTGTTGAGGTCAGCCGGTCAATGTATATGAACTCTAAAACCTTTCATATTGAAGGAGCACCAACAGATTTCCTAGTCACAGTACTCTCAATATTGTCTGACGGGCCTTAGACATTGCTGGTTTTCCAGTTGGTCTTGATAAACAGGGTTTCCTTTTGCAAACAGCAAGTCACTTATGTCAATGCTTTTACACTCATCAGTGACAGAATTGGCAACAAACCCTGAATATGCAGAAGCATCAAGAGAAAACTACACGTAATCAAAATATGCTGGGCTTCGACAGATTTGTTTCAACCGATTGCCGTGGAGTGGAGCGATAGGCCTTGCCATGCACAACTGCCTTAGTCCACAGTGACGTACCACACTGGGAATCATTGTTAATTGATTTTGTTTTACAAGTGCATCTCCATTGTTACTATTCATGAGAATGTCTTGAGCCTGCTCTTGACCTACCAACTCAGCAAGACATCTGATGAAATTTTCTGATATTGACATATTGGGTTTCAAAAAGGGACATTTTATGAATTATTATTTGTATCCCTATTTTTCTTCAATTTATATTAACTATGACTTAAAATTTGTTGTTACATTCCTAAAATTTTATTGACAGATATTTTCCTTTTTATATATTTTTTTTAATTTGCAATATATTTCAATTTCTGTTTAATTTGCATTAAAAGGGTAGTAAAGTTTGGTTTTTAAGTATAAAAGCACTAATTATTGCCAAGTCATAGATTGCATGAAAATTTGAATGAGTCATGTATGGGATTTTGTTTTATGGTATATTTTGTACCATCCACTATAGTAAACGATAACAAAAATTATGTTAACTAATAAAAGAAAATTTTATTGATGCTGGTTAAAATATTCTTTTTTAAAAATTAACTTCTTAAAAATCTAATATCAATGAACATTTGATTCAACCATAATTAGCAAGTTAAAACATTTATGAATCGAGTTAAAGAGTTTTTTTTAATGTTTTTGCTTAACATATAGTGAAAAAGGTTTTTTGGGGGGGCGGTTTCAGGATACTTTTCACTAAGGAAAAAAAATTTTTTCATTGAAAATTGCCCCTATATATTTTTAAGTATAGATGAAAACAGAAAACTGTATCACAAACATAACACTCATGTGACAAAATAGATTAAATTCAATTTTATAATTTATTCCATATAATTTTCAAAAAAATGAACATTTATGAAATGTTAATTTTTGTGATATTTTGAGATTGTGAATTATATAAAAAATTTAAGTTGAATATATATTGAAGCCCTGAGGCGAAGTTTGAAAATAAAATGGGCCAGCCAGAATGAGTTAGTGAAAGATGTTTGAATTTATTTAAGAACCACATTGACAGGTGCGCGGCCGGAAGTCGTCAAGCGTTACGACGACGAAGGTTTGTTTGTTATAAGCGAAGTAAAAAAAGAAAACAACGTTAAAACTAAGCGGGAAAAAAACACAAAAAAAAAATTAACGTAAGGCAAACGAACGATGAAAACAGAAAAACGAACACGTGAAAAATGGCTGTTTCGATATTAAAATTTTAAAAATCAAAAAAAAAAAAAAAAAAAAAAAACCCATCTCACACCACAATTCAAACCCAAAACGTTTAGATAATGAACCAAAGCCTTAATCAACTGAGCTAACGTGACGTACATGAAATTTGTTCGGTTTTTCAACTATTTAAAGTAAATCAGGTCACGACGTCATCTGACGCATGCGTAGAATCGGTCATTGTCACGAAAGGACTGTTTTTGTTGTTGGGGGGGGGGGAGAGTTAACGTTTTTGGCCAATTTTTCGATATTTTTCGAGCAAAGGATGGAGTTTCGAGATGTGATACTGAGTTTGTGAATTTTCGTCGCGTCTGTTATAAGTTTTTAGCAGACATACATACATTTTCGCTTTTATATATATATAGAAGATGGTTACCATGTTGTATTAAATTCTATACTAGGTTTGTTTAGTGGGTCACTGTCATCCAACATATGCACTCTTTCGAGTCGTTTCACTCGATAATTTTTACTTTGTCCTTCAAGAGTATAGGTCCTCCTTTTCCCTCCATATGTAGTCAGCCATACCCGACTTTTCAACATCTCTATTTATTATGGCTTTCAGTGGTCTTGTAACTTTATTCTTAGTGAATGACATGTCTCACCTTTGTATATTTTTTCAACACTTATATGGAATTATATACACAATGTTCTTCATCATGACCTTTTTCATTTGGGCGTGGGTGAGTGGGTGGGTGAGTGGGTGGGGGTCTTGACATGTACAAGATATTTTTGAACTGTCAAGTCAATCCTAAATACTGTCCTGATATCACATTGATATTTTTCTAACAAGCTCTTGATATATGACATACAAACTGGTGAGTTTTTGGGTGGTGGACTGATGCTTGGTCCAGATTTCTTGAAACTGATGTCATGCTCTCTGAATAGCTGTTTCAGTATAGGTTTTCTCTTAGTATCCATCTCCTCTTGATATGTATTGCTGTTGCTGCATACTGCCTTTGCTTAATATTGTAGGCAATGGATGATTAAGAGTGTCACTTTGAACTGAATTTTGTTAGTACTTTATTTAAGCACATCTGATTGAACACGACAGAGTTATTCTTTCCGATTTTTCTGGATATCTTTTCGATTCACTGAGCGGCCTTTTTTATTTCAATCGGCATGTTGTACAAAATGGCACTCAAAAGTTGTTATTAAGCCATATTCTACTTTATAGTACTTTATTTGTAACACCATGGATCCACGCATGGTTCAATCTTTAGTAAGGGCAATACTAAGGATACTTACGAAACTGTTTAAGCGCTGCCTTAAGGAGAAGTGCTTTCCGACCCCCTGGAAGACCTCATCAGTTTGCCCTGTATTTAAGAATTCAGGTGATAAGTCATCTCCCTCTCAGTACAGACCAATAAGTCTCCTGTGTGTTATGAGTAAGTTGATGGAATCTATATTAAATAGAGAAATAGTCAACCACCTCAGCAGAAACAACCTTCTTAGTGACACACAATATGGTTTCCGCTTTGCAAGATCTACCGCAGATGTGCTGACGGTTATATCTCACAGGATTAGTGAATCTCTTGACAAAGGCTTCCTTTCTAGGGCAATTGCTCTTGACATATCAAAAGCCTTCGACAAGGTATGGCATAAGGGTCTACTTCACAAGATTTCCAGCTACGGTATAACTGGAAATGTTTTCTCAATCATTAAATCATTTCTATCTGATAGGCTCATAAGAGTAGTGGTCGATGGACAAAAATCAGAGGCCTGCAGTATTAATGCTGGAGTCCCTCAGGGTTCAATCCTGGGGGCCCAACTTTCTTTCTGATCTACATCAATGACCTCCCTAAACACATACTTAAATCATTCGTTGACATCTATGCTGATAACATGACCATCTACGGCAACACATCAAAGGCTGTAAATGACAAAGTTCTCTCTGATTCTCTCTCCTCTGATCTCGAGCGCGTGGTTCAGTGGGGGAAGACGTGGCTGGTTACCTTTAATGCATCTAAAACCAAACTCTTATCCTTACATCATCAACGCTCTGATCCCCAGCTGGCATCAATTGGGATGGATGGCTCTCTGGGTTTGACCTTTACTCCGAATCTGAAATGGAACATGTACATCAAGTCTGTTGCCAAGGTCGCTGGAAAAATGGTGGGATCCTTCTACCGCTCCAGAAGATATCTCACTACTGATGCAATTCTCTATCTATATAAAAGCCAAGTACGTCCAAGGACGGAATACTGCTGCCATATCTGGGCAGGAGCTGCTAAAAAACAGCCTATCCTGCCTTGACAGAGTACAAAATAGACTTCGTGGCTTAGTGGGGGATGCCCTTTTCTCTACCTTGCAACCACTCTCCCACAGAAGAGACGTTGCGAGCCTTTCCTTGTTTTATCGTTATTTCCATGGCAGGTGCTCTTCTGAACTCCAATCTCTGGTCCCCCCTCACCAATCTTTCACGAAAAACACCCGTCTAGCCGAATCCACTGTGAAAAATTTCCCCCACTCTATATCTGTGCCTAAATCAAAATGTGGATTCCATGAACAAAGTTTCTTTCTTAGAACTGCACGCCTGTGGAACTGTTCAGTCTGCCTGCTTCCCACCTGACTACAACTTGGATGTGTTTAAGTCCAATGTTAACAAATTCCTAATGAACCGCCCCCTTAAGTAAACACTTCATCAAATCTCCACACTAACGTAATGTACTTGCAATAACCCTTATCCCTGAGTGGCTTCCGGGCCTTGATAAGTGGTGACCACTGTGTAAAAAACAAAAACAAAAAAACAAAAAATTGCACATTCCTTAAGACTTCTATCCTGTCATGGCTGAATGAGAGCATGCTACTCCCATGGATTAGATAAAGGTTTGTTTAAAATTCTGTACAGATTCCAGAGTTCAGCAAAATAGACCTGAAGTGAAGAAGATCGGGGGGGGGGGGGTTACACTGATCAAAATGCTGTGAGAATAACACTCAAGATAAGCACAGTAGTAAGAATAATCAAAGTAATCAATCGTCATCTAAAAAAACTTTAGAAACAATGGTGAACAGACAAAACAAGATTTATAGATTCTCTTTATGTTTTATTGACTGAGGCAATTATGATTGTGACATTGAAGTACATAATTGAAATATAGATATCTACTTTTTTTTGTATCTAGAGATTAAAATAGCATATTTGAAAGGAATGAGTTCTACAAAGTTTCAGATTTAAAATCATTTATTTATGAAAATAAATATTGAAAATATAACTTCCTGGTTTTAGGAAATTTTTTTTTAAAACATGAGATTGTTTACAATTTTAAATTTTGATGGTTATGAAATGTGCGGATACCTACTGAGCATCTTCCACATAAATTGCCAATACATATACAGATAGATAAAAAGAAACAAACCGAGTTATGTATTCATCAACGTTTCGTCTTTACTTCGAGACTTCCAGACGAAGTCTCAAGGTAAAGATGAAACGTTGATGAACAGATATCTCTGTTTCTTTTTATTTCTCTATTTCGTCGGAATACTATTTCGCTTATATATATATATATATATATATATATATATATATATATATATATATATATATGCCTTTATTATTAGAAAAGTATTCAAAGAACAAAAAATTATTCAGCATCATACTCCGACGAATGTAGAGAAGTACTCTCGAGACATTTTTTTCTTTTAATAATTATCAAGTAAATACACACAGATTCAGTAATTGTTGGAGGGTGAAAAAACACAAGCAAGAAGCGTACTAAATGACACACTAGTGGACTGGACATCTGCCAAAATAATGAAAGTCAAATAATAATAGACTTGAACCTGCTTCAACTCAACCTAAGATTCAATAATATTTTAATGAAAAGCTTCCGTAAGACTAAAATAAATAAAATTAAAAAGTCCTTCTTTCAGAGGGAGAATAGGGGAAGGGCTTGATTACAATTCTTCGTTTAAGAAACCGATTATTTACAGACAAATATAATCATAAATGGATTAACTAGAAAGAAAGGTTTTTATTATTAAAACTAAACGAACAAGAGGAGTGCATGCGAAAAGTTATGCCATTCATTAATAACACAAATGAACAAGAATAATTGACTAATTTCGAGAGTACTTCAAACTCGACAGTTTAATGGTTTTAAAATCACTTTCAGTGTTGATGATATTGTAAACAAAACGGTTGTATACGCTGTTCTGTTATCGCCCCCAATTCTTTTATAGCTCATTCTATACAATTGTCCATTTAAAATTACATTGCAATAATTTAAGTAAAACAATATTCATAAATATTTAATTCAATATCGATTTCTTTAAGAGGAAACATTTTTTTTTTTCATATATTAGTTTTACTTTTCATTTCCTGTTATTATTTGGACCCATCGTTTTCTCTGTATATGACTGAATTAGAGTTTGCTTTTTATTAACAAAACAAAATAACCTCTCTTAAAAAGACAATCGATATTAAATTAAATCTTCACGGAATTATAGAACTAATATTATGGAATGGCGTCTTTTGGGAAAGATAATTCGATTCGAGACGCTGAAAGTGGACACTACTTGTTTACTATATCGTGAAGCTTTGAAACGGGTTTTAAAGCTTTAAATTGAAAATCTTCTCTGGCTTGAATTAAAGACTTGAAAAAGAGAATTTGGGACGCTGAAAACGTAGATAGACAACAAAACAAGTCGGCCATTTTAATCGATTATTAGACTGACCGACAAACCAGTGATCATTTGAAAATAATTTTAAAGCTTTTAAAAACTGTCACCCAAAGTAATTTTTGATGTACTGAAATATCTGGCTTGGATTAGAGTATTTTTTTTTAAGGTCAAGCATTATGGTTCACTTTGAAAGGAAATCATTATTTTTCGCACGCATCCTCATCGTATCAAATAATAGAGAGATTGATTTCTTCATTAGATAAATAAATCACTTTTAAGTTAACGAAAAACAGGTTTCAAAAAGCAAAATTCAAATTAACTTTGATGGATGCTGTTTATTCTGGTTAGGAGGGGGGGTTCATTCATCGATTTTTGTTCGATAAGAGGATCATCATTAACAAGAACAATTCATTAAGTAAAGTTAGGGAATTTGTGGGGGGGGGAGTTTCTTCATTGACATAAAAAGGAGGGGGTATTACAAGATTGTAAATATATTTGCGGAAATAATTTGACGAAAAAAATCTTTTAAGTCTCAGTTCGAAATGTTACCATTATTTCGGCTACTGCTATAAAAAAAAAATGCGATATAAAAATGTAGGCATGCAGCAGTTTGTTTGAAAGCCTTTAAATGAAAAAAAAATTTTTTTTTTTTTTAGTGCTAATTCTGAAATTTTTAAGTAATTTTGTTCGAAAAGTTAACGTTTTCGTTCCACTTTATTTTATTAAACTGGAGTGTTGAGTCATAAAAACACGATGACTTCTCTCCTCCTCGCTAGCTACATAGCATACCAAGCAAGCAATCTGACAATTTGCTAACAAGCTAAGATGTACGAGGTGATAAATGAAAACATTGATGCCTAAACTTTTATTGGATAAAATATGCTTAAAGAGGGACTTTCTAAATTTGACAGAGAATAAAAAGAGGAACAAGAAACGGGCAAAAATGCGCCTATTTTACGTCAACGTTGGTCGTCGTACAAGAGACATTTGGCTTACGTCAGATTTCCATCTCAAAATGGCGACACAGTCACGTGACATCAATACCAACGGATTCCCAGCGAAATGGAAATTATTAACATCACAACATATACAACAGTTGATTGGTTTTTAAATGACATTAGAAGGATTCAATATTGCATTTATCGACATTGCAAGTAACAAGTGAATGCATTTTTTTAAATGAAAGTTTAAAAGCATGTCGTACTTAATCGCATTTGAGGAGGAATTGTAGAAAAAAGTAAACATTTTTCATCTAACCCTAGTGAAGAGCACTAGTGTCACGTGGTACTAGTACTAAAGGGAAATTTAAGAAATCACTTAAATATTGATGAAATATTTAAAATATATAATATCGATCAGAGTTAATTTGAGATTTTTAAAATTTTTATATAGCCATATATATATATATATATATATATATATATATATATCCCTGTTTTAGTTACATTGTGTTGACGTTAAAATAAATAAAAGCACAATAATTTAAGCATATATATATATATATATATATATATATATATATATATATATATATATATATATATATATATATGCGCACGCGCGCTTGTATAGATATTTTAAAGCTAGATTTCAATAAATCTTACCAATAAAAAAAAATTAAAATCTTGATACTTATGCAGAATACGGGCCGTACTGAAATAACATTTAGAAACCCATTCTTAACATGAGAATGGAGGAGGGCATTTTGTAACTTATGTACTTTCACCTAACAATTTAATATACAAAATACTATAAAAATTAAATAAATCCTAATAAATAGCATGGTCAATATACTGCATAGGTACCAAAAACTTACCTGTTTAAAATAAAAAAAAAAAAAAGTGGCATTTTTGCTGGAGAGATTCGATTTAGATTTTTCTTAAATGTTAA
Source organism: Euprymna scolopes (assembly GCF_053919585.1). Lineage (NCBI taxonomy): Eukaryota > Metazoa > Mollusca > Cephalopoda > Sepiida > Sepiolidae > Euprymna > Euprymna scolopes. The sequence continues at coordinate 95,064,264 of NC_136489.1, read as the reverse complement.
TTTATCTTTTATTCTTATATTCAAACGTTTCAGCCGACGTAGATTCCGATTTTCTTCAGGTGCATTTTTCCGAATTCGAGAAGCTACCAGTCGAATTTGGGAACCTGTACGTACTTTTGAATTTCACTTCGAAATTCGATCATTATTCCAGAGTTCTAAAATAGGTAAAGAAGATCGGAGGTTACATCGGCAGAGATGTCGTAAATATAACAACCAAGATGAAAATAGTATACCGAATTATACAAATTATAAAGCTTACTAAAAAAAAAAAAAAGAAGTTCCGAAACGTTAATAGAAAATAAAGCAATAAATCTATTAAATCAGTCATTTATTGTGAAGTTCTTGATATCGTGTTGACAAAACTAAAAAATAGTAAATATTTGGAGATGCCAAATATTTTTATGGGGAGAGAGATCATCATGGCGACTTAGAAAGAATGATTTAAAGCAACAGTTTAAAATATCGGCACATGTAAATCATCAGCTACTATTGGTTGTCCAAGTCGATCAGGTAAAACTCAATAACGAGTTTACGACAACAACGAAAGACGACCATACAAAGTTAAACTTGGGTTCCTGAAACGGAATAAAAACACTTATAAATTTATTTACATTGGATTTTTTTGACATATTTACACTGTTGCATCGTATATGCACTTGTAGATTGTTGCTTTTTATTTTATTTTGCAATTGTTTTCTTTATTTATTTTGCAGTTACGCAGCTAGATTTTATAATTTGTTGCATTTTATCTGGTAAAGTTTATGAAGCCGCCGCGAAAACAGAGATGGGGAAAATGCACTTCATTAACCTAGACCAATTAATCCTAAGCCCGTGGGGTGGAGTATTGTCACTAGGAGCTTAGGGTTAGTAATTGAGTTAATGAAGGTCACCAATTCTACAGATTCTCGAGCATCAGCTTTTTTTTTAAATTTTTTTTACAGAAATTACTTTTACATTTTACAAGAAAAAGCAGTATGCATGCATGGCTTCAATTATATAAAAATAAGACTAGATACTGATTTTTTAAAAATGACAAAAAAAAAAAAATGAAATTATGTATACATATCCACACAATAGAACAAAATATAAATAAATCAATAACTGTTTTTCGTTTCAGAAACTCGAATCTCATTTTGTGTGATTGCCTTTCGGCTGTTGTGATACGACGTTAACTCGTTACCGGATTTTGTCGAACATTATGAACAACCATGGGGTGGGGGCTGATCTATATAAGGGCTCCAAAATCTGAAATAAATGAAAATATGAACGTAAAACTTACATCGGTATGGTCTTTTATTGTTTGATGTGAAGATGTTTGTTGCGACATTGCGACTGATGATGAAGAAGACGAAGCCAGTTTTGTATTTGCGCTGCAAGTCGTAGTCGTGGTCGTCGTAGTCGTCATGTTTGGACCATGATTTAAACCCATCACGTTTTTAACAGCAGTGTTTTTCTTGTTTTTCCTACGTTTTGTTTTTTTGTTATCCACGGAACTCATCTTGTCGGAGTATTCAGCTTTCTTTTCAACATACAAAAAAAGACGCACGGGTAAAAAATCCACACGAGATCCAGCTGTGGAGTGAAAAGGGATATATATACATGCACCACAAAAAAAATCAGAGACGTGGGAGTCTAGAGGAAAATAATCAACAAAAAAATTATAGAAACTGAGAAAGCAGCTAAGATTAGTGTAGCCTGTTTTGTTACTGTAGTGACTGATAGTGCTGGTAACACAATTCTTGCCGTTGCAGACCGCCAAAATTATACATCATCCTTATAAAATAAACAACCACAGGGTTCGATTAATATCATCCCATGTCAATATGGCGGATACTAGTGCTATCTTCCCATAATGCATAGCGTCAACTGGCACGGTTTCTAATGGGATAAATGTTTGGATTTTTTAATCTACGGATGGCTAGAAGAAACAAAATAACTTTCTTAGATAGATTCTGTCACAATTGTTACTGTTTCATATATGTTAATTAACAGAATATTACAACTTGGTTATTTAGATTTACAAACTACTTATAAGCTCGAAAACCACTAAATAAAATTGCATGAGAACTTACCGTGTGTCTGTGTGCGCGTGTTTCTCGCCTCTACGTGGCTTACACAATATTTGTTTAATTAATTATTAATTGAATGTTTACTGAAATAAAAAAATGCATTAGCATAAAATAAAACAATTTTTTTTTAAAATGACATTAGAAAACAATTTAATTAAAAAGCTGCATCCACCAGAATGCATTTTGATTTCTTTGTAAACAAGGCAGGCATTTTAATCTGCTATTATTAGTTGAGGGAAAAAGAATCAATTACTTCATGATCAAAAAGCCATGTTCGTGATTCTTCAAAATTTGAATGAAATTTTAAAGCATTTAAAACTGTCAGATAGAAAGTTATTTCTGACTTTAAAATCGTTAGCCAATTAAAAAATAATAATTTTTGAAATCACCAGTTTTGGAGTTTTACTTTAGGGTATTTAGTAATGGGAGAAGTATTTTTGGGATGAGCCGGATTCAGAGAAATGTTTTCAGTGAAAAAGTTTTTTTTTGTTTTTGTTTTTTTTTACATGGGGGTCACCACTTATCAAGGCCTGGAGACCACTCAGGGATAAGGGTTATTGCGTGTACCAATGAGATAGTATTGTAGTAATCATTAGTATTGGAGATTTGATAGAGTGTCTTACTTAAGGAGGCGGTTTGTCAGGAATTTGTTTATGTTGGATTTGAAGACATCCAGGTTGTAGTCAGGTGGGAAACAGGCAAACGGAAGAGAGTTCCACAGTCGTGCACTTCTTAGAAAGAAGCTCTGCTCATGGAATCTACGTTTGGATTTAGCCACAGATAAAGAGTGGGGAAAATTATTGACAGTAGTTTCAACCAGACATTACCGGTTTTATAATCAAATGTAAGAAAAATGAGAGACATGTTATACAGTAAACAAAACAAAATAATGAGTTAAGAAGGCATATATTCACAAAATTTATACATGTTTAAAATGGAAGTTTACAGCAAAAGGAAAAACATAGACTGTTCATAAATATTTTTAGAGTTTGTGTAAAAATGAAGGCTTGATTAGCTGATATATTGAAGAAGTCTGAATCGATGATTTAAGAGCTTTGCTTTACAAGGGGCAGGAAAATCACAATTGAGACTTCTCTGCTCATTTAAATAAATTATAATTTATTGAAAATTGTTTATAAGAGTCAATGTTCATTTGATTTCGTATTAGTAAGAGAGTTTAGTGAGAAATATTGGAATTATTTCAAAGAACAAAGTTTATACAGATTGGCAGACAACAATAAGTCAATGAGTTGTGTGTGTCTGCGTGTTCATTAATGTTTGTTGCATGTGTGAATAGAGAGAGATTTCGCAGATGGAAGCACCCAACAGAGTGGTGCATAATAACACTGATATGTAGACTCAGGTCAACTGGGTTCCACTGGTGTATTGAAGAAAAATCTGGCTATTTAAAGGATTTAGGTGGCTCCCAGGAGGACCATTTCAAATAAATTCAGAAAGTTTTCTGATTGGTCTTAAATATAATTATTTGTTTTTATTCAGGATAGTGTATGCGTAATTGACATGTGCACAAACCAGTTTGCACATTTTGATTTCGGATATCAATGAGTAAACATCGGTCACTACAGATATAAACAGTTTCAGCTGAGAATCAAACCTGACAAGATGCTGTGCTGTTTTTCATCAGTACTTGGTGGGAGACGAGATACAGATTCTCATTCAAGATTAACAGACTTGAACTCAATTACATGTACATAATACACACTGTCTGATCCAACCTACCTTGCTGCCATACAATCTTGTGTTTCTGTGTGAAAGAAGCTGTTCAATAGAGTTGATTTAATTGTAGAAAGATGCTGACATTTTATATAGAACTCTGATGACCTTTTCTTCTTCATCTCAAGCGAGCCAATGCTAAATACAGATGCTAGAACAAAATGACTATCTTCAATCTCCAGCATGCATCTCATGTCACCAACAAGCTCTCACTCGACACTTCCATCATGGGAAAGCAGACGACACACAAATACCGAAAAATTTAGAACTAAATAATAAATAATGGAGATTTTTAGTATTTGTTTGTCTCAATCTACAACTATACCATTCTACAATGTTTTAATGCTTAAGTCAGTTTACTATATTATCTCAGACTAATATACTATCTTCCAATGCTCAATTCAGGAGAGAGGGCAGTGTAGTACCTGTTCTGTTTTTTGTTATACCATTCTCTAACACATTACTTCCTACTTTTTTTTTGAGCCAGTAGACGATAATATCTATTTTGTTGTCATGAAACCATCCTTTTTTTTGGGGGGGGGGGGGGTAGTGAACTATATGTTTGTGGGTGGCTTAGTGTATTATGTTTATTTTTTTTTTTTTACAAAGGAGTCACCACTTATCAAGGCTTAGAGACCACTCCAGAATAAGGGTTAATAAGTGTAGTAGTTTGCAGGGAAAATCGTGGCTTACCTGACTAGTGTGGATCTTGTGTTCATTTGCTAAAGGAAAAAAATAATTTAAAAAAAAAGCTAAAATGACGGCGTCACTTTTGTATTTGATGATCACGTGTGAGTAACACAAATTCTATGCAAATTAGATTATACAAAATGCCTAAAAAGAAATGGTAAAAAGAAAGACCGAGTTGAAAGACAGCATGTTATGCTAACAGACGTGTGTATCATCAGGATTATTGTGACTCAAAAGATTGAAGGTGGGACAAAACACGACTTTACAACTCCACTGAAATCAATTTTCAAACTAGAAGCTATTTCGGGTTTATATTACCTTTCGGCGATGGAGGGCAAGATTTTGATGTCTGGTTGATTCTGGAGTTTAGTGATGCTGCAGCTGATATGCCCATTATCGATCAATAAATGAGCGAAAATGTGGAACTTGTGTGTGAGCTTTGCACTATGAAAAATGTTGAGTGTGTCCTGCCATTGAGATTGCAAGGTCGAGTTCTGGCTATATACAGGCAACTTAGTACAGAGCAGAAAACAGATCTAGAACAGATCAAGCAAGCCCTTATAACTACATATGCTACTGATACATTTAATGCATATGACTGGTTTGTCACTTGACAACTTCGCCCTGATGTGACGGTGGACAAATTTTTTGCTGAGCTGTGACACCTGGCCTGGTTGGTTAGTGGACCATTGCTGAATGTTGGTTAACATGCGCTTTCATTTCTGGATTACCACATGTCAGACATATATTACGTGCTTCATCCAGAATGGAAACAATGAGTGCGGAACAACTGTTGACCTCATGATTGACAATGAAGACCCTGCAGAATTGACTGCCACCACCTCCATCAGACGAACACTTTCAGAATCCAAATTGCATAATAACGATAGAAAATTTGCTTGCTACAGGTGTAGTGGTCCCAACCACTTGGCAAAGGACTGCTTACTTAATCACCAAGAGAGGCTGAACAGTCAGATGCACAAAGTTCATTGTGAGATATGTTGCTTCAAATGCAATGGCCTTTGACATATAGTATCGCAGTGCCAGGGAAATGCCGAAGGGGAGGAGGCATTAGCATTAATCTCCTCCCTGACCAACTGAACACTAAGAAGCTCCCCTCCATGAAAGTATGTATAGATAAGCAAGAGTGCAAAGCATTGACTGATTCTGGGTGCTTGCGGACTCTAGTGAGGAAAGCCGTGTGTCACTGTTGGAAGCAGAAGTCAGCAGGAGTACTAACAGCTGACGGAAGGACATTGAATTGACCAGGATATGGCAAAATAACTGTAGAGGTTGGCCAAGTTTTAGTTGTCGACATTAAGGTGTTGGTCATGGATAAACAGCTGTTGGGCTTTGATCTACTGTTGGGGATTGATGCGATCAAGAATCTCTGTGAAGTTTTTCTAACGGAATCAGGCAAAGCATGTTTCAGAGGCCTAAACAGATGTGCTGCTATCTCAATCGATGAGCTGCACTTTAGTGTGACTTATGATCACAGTAGCAAAGAATGGAGTGAATTGTGAAAATGGTCGAATGGTTACTCTCCCAGTAAACTGAGTAACAGTGTGCAAGAATAAACAGTGCCTTGTCATGACATGGATGCCTATGAGAACGAGATCCAACAGTGGTGGCAGAATGGACGACTGCCAATGCAGAAGCGTGCATGCAAAAACTAAGAGAGTGGCAGCGAAAAGGAGTCAATGTGTCACATGGGTCTATGAAATTCATATCTTCAAATCCATGACAACAAGGCACAATGGCCATTTCAAACAGTTATTTTGTGGGGCCAGTGCTTCTGTCTTACACAGTTGGATTTGGCCTGAATGTGGCGGCACTTATTATGAAGTCTGTTATAGATGCTATGGTATTTGAAGACCATGCGATCAAAAGCACCACATCAGCATATGTTGATGATATTTTCATTAATGAAAGTCTAGTTCCTGCGGTGCATGGGCAACATTTTTTAGACTATGATTGCATTTTCAAGGATCCGGTATGACTGAGAGATGGAGCCAGAGTTCTTGGCTTGCAAATCTGGGAAAAAGATGACACTCTTCAATGGAAATGAGGAAGTTCAATTCTGGAAATCCCTAATAAATTGACTCGCCGGCACATATTTTCTGTCTGTGGGAAATTTGTTGGTCACTTCCCCATATGTGGATGGCTCTGGGTGGGCAGTTGCATTTATCAAGCATCTAGCAACTGCAGTAACAAAGGGCTGGGATGACAAAATCAAAAACGCCTCTTTCTGTTACATATTGGCAGATCCTGTTGGAGGAGACTGATGTGTGGACAGTAAAGAAATTACAGTCTGAGTGGATGCGAGTTGCATAGCCACAGGAGTGGCATTGAAAATGAATGGGACGGTCATTGAGGATGTGTGTTGGCTATGTCCAACTAACGATGCTCAGCATATCAATCTAGCTGAAAATGCTGCACTCAAAGGAGTCAATTTGGCTCTTCAGTGAGAAGCGACAGTGTTACATTTGGTCACTGATTTGTCACGCAAGCACCAGTGCATTTCTGATACTTTAACTGAACACGAAAGCAGCTAGTGAGATGCTAATCAGGCAATGGTGAGGAACCTTACAATTATTGGCGAAAAAATATGGATTGACCATTGATGTAAAACTCGTGAAGTCCTGTCAGAACCACACAGATAGTCTCGCCAGAGCAGTACGTAGGCTGACTCAAGGAAGAAAGAGAGCTGGTGCTTGGGAATTGCAAACCAGCAGGACAACTGGATGAGGACCAGGTGACTGACATCCATCATCAAAGTGGACATATAGATGTGAAGCGAACTTAATATTTTGCCAGGTCGATTGACCTTCAAGAGTCCAAAGAGATTGCTAAATCTGTTGTGAAAGCTGTCAATCAATAGACTCAGCACCTGTTCACTGAAATAAAGGAAAACGGAGTGGGAAGAACAACTGGAGCAAATTAGTGATGGAGATAACCCCCCACAATGGTTAGAATTTTCTAACTATCATCATCTGTGGCCCCTCTAGATTTGCAATATGGTGGCCAATGCATCCGATAGATGCACCCCCTGTTATCTGACAGTTGGAGAATATTTTCCTTGAGCGAGGCTCGCTGATGGAAATACTGACTGACAATACCATTGCTTTCACCAGTAAAGAGTTTGGGGAATTTGCAAAAAATTAAGATCTACATCTGCAGTTTCAATATGCCTACGAAATTGTAGAATAAAGTCATAGGACCATTAAGACTATTGCAGCCAGAAAGAATTGTTCAATATTGGAGGTGGTCTACTAGTACAACATTACTCCAAAAGATGATATTTCACCTTCCATCGCACCAGCTGAAGTGCTACATAGATATCATGTTTGAATCAAAAGTGTTGAACCTAACCCACTATCCAAACCAGAGGTGACTGGAGGGATATACAAAAAAGGAGACATCGCTTGGATTAAAAATTTGCATGACAGGTGCACAAAAAAAAATATATATATATAACATGGGTTGCGTTACTGAAGTGATCAGTCCGCAGTTTGTGAAAGTTGATGGGGTGTCTCGCCACATTAAAGACTTTTGACCAGTAATATGGATGCACTTATCAAGGGAAAAACGTGATTCTCAGCATAGTGAGTGGCTAATCTATCTGAATTCAGATCTGCTTGACAATTATTCCGATGCTATTAACCTCCCAACTTATTCTCTTTATTTATCTAATTTGTGTGAGGGCGTCCGGCTTTGCTTTACAGTTTTGATTTGGGTTTCGATTCTAGCTGATGGCACCTAAATACGTTTTTTTTTTTTACTTTTGAAATCACAACTATATAATAATATATACTAAATCTAGACAAATTAAAATATCATATTTATGTGTATCTTACGACCCCCCCCCCCCGCTAGTCTTATATAAAAAAAAAATCACAGCAATTTTTTAAAGATAGGTTTTGAGGGGATTAAAGGATCGGGAGTCATCAACTTGGTCTATTCAAGCACCATAATGCCCCATTCACTATATGGATGTAAATTCTTTAAAATATCCCCAGATGTTTTGATGTAAAAGTATTTGTGATGCATTCTTTTTTAAGAAAATAAAATAAATGTGTTTTTTTGTTTTTTTTAAGACAATTCATTGTAATTGAGTGGTAGTTCATGATATTTACGATGTTTGACTGAAAGGGAATGGGAAGCCTTACTGTTAGATATTGCTAGGGCAATGCTGAAAGATGTGCTAGTCTGTGATTATTATAATCGTTATAATTTTTGTAAAAATTAAAAAAAAAAATAATGCTATCATAGTGAAATAAATATTTATAGATTAAATTATTTATGCTAAGATGTTTTAAAAGAAAAGAATGTTAGAACACAAACAATAATTTAAAAATAGTTTGACCTCTAGAGTCTGATGTAGTCTTACGTAGAGGCCACTTAAAGTTACATTGACTTAATGTAAAGCTTGAAAAACATGGATGATTTTTTAAAAGGATCGGAAGTGAGAGAGAGCAGATGGAGTCAGAGTTGAGAGAGGGAGAAAGACAGTCCATGAATGGTGATGGCTCCCAGAGGAATGCATTAGTCTAGGACCAGCTTCCAATGGAGAAACATCAGTAAATAAAGTTGCTGAAAAGACAACCCGAGATGTGTTGATTCATTGGGATGAATCTTTCTTTACCGAGGATTCGTCAAAGAAGATTAAAGACAGACTAGGTATGTTTCTCCGGTTGGCTCTATGTTACAACCCCAGAGAACTGTTATTTGCCCTTTTCCGTTGAAATGTTACATGTCCGTTGTTAAACTGTATCTGTTAAGATATCAACACTGTTGTAAGTGTTATATATGCGTTAATCCAATGAACAATAGAAAAACTAGATTAGACACACACACATGACTGTGACATATATATATACAAACGTATATACCGTTAGGCAATGCACGAGTTTAGACACATGTATATCATATATACTCCCCCAGTATACAAAATTAGAAACACCGAAAAATAAAGAAAAATAACAATAATAAATGAACCAAATAAAATGCTAATTATGTTTATGTAAGTGAGGTCCCTCCCAACCCAGATAATATCTGAAATGCTCACTGTTTTTTGGTTATCACCTCATGGGAGTGAGCAATGTTTAAGGATAAAAAAAAATGAGGATGAAGTCTTTTTGGGATATGCTGTGACCTTTATAGTAAGTACCGTTGGGCATGGTGGGGAAAGGGCATTTTAGAGATATACTAACACCTAAAATAACAAGTGAAACATGCATGGCCCCCCGTGAGTGCACAGTGAGCGAGGCATAAAAAAAATGACTAAGTTCAGCATTTGCACCCTCCTCCATTTAGCCCCAAAAAGTCTCAAGGGGACGTCAAATCTTGGTGAAAATGAACAAACGGTGCAGTTTTAGGCCTTAACATATATAAATTTGACTTCTGCACCATGCAAAAGAGAAATGACTAAGTCCATCATTTGCGCCCCCCATTTAGCCCCAAAAGTCCCTAAAGCCTTAACATATTTAAATTTGAGTTCAGTGCCATGTAAAACTGCTAAATAGACACACAGAGAAAATTTTGGACAAATATGGTAATAGTCCCAAAAATGGAGTGTTTTTATTAACCCTAAAAGAGCTATTGTGAAGTATAGACAAACAAAATTATATAGAAATCAGTTTGTTACAATTTTTCAGAAAATTTTATAAAAATCCAAGGCATTAATTAGCACAAAAGTGTCAATTTTAGCCATTTTAACCTTAAATGCACCCCTAGGGAGGTAACCGGAGTTTTCCCGGAAAATCCGTTCTGTTACATTTTTACTCATATCATGTTTCATATTTTTACAAAATTTTAAAAAATTTCAAAGGCTTAGTTATTAAGAAAAGTGCGGACAGACGAACGGACAAACAGACGAGGATGAATTTACAAGTCCACCCTCCTTTTGTCGGGGGACCAATAATGTGAGCAGAAATGGTTGATTAGTAATTAATTAAAGTAAAAATATATAAATAAAATAAAAACGATATGGTGAAAAAGTAAAAGAATACAGAATGAAAATAGGCCCGGTCAACGCCGTGTAGAAAAAGATAGTAGCCAATAAGTATGAATAAGAAAGTGTATTTTAACATTACAAAATCAATTTCGTAGGTAATAAAATAAGCAAATGAAAAAAGCAACAACACATTACGCGAAAAAATACCCGCTCATTATAGAAGGTGAATAAATACAGAGTAACCCGAATATAAGAGACCCGAATATAAGAAAAACGGATATAAGAGAGATTTTCTCTGGTCACAAATTAGAGCCTGTGTTAATGTTCAGTGTAACCCGGATATAAGAACCCTGGGTATAAGTGTAACCCGGATATAAGAAAGCTCCAGGGGCCCGAAACAAAGTCTCTTATATCCGGATTACACTGCAGATAAAAACTTCAGGTTAAACTGTGATAATCAGTATCATCTTGCTTGTAACGCATCTAAAAAACGAGAGTTCTTGTATGGTTGCATAGGGAGAGTGGGGTAATAGTCGTTATAAAAGACGTGTGTGTGTGTGCAGTCAGCACCAACCCTATTCAGGGTTTAACCTTCGGAGGAAGTTTCATGGGAGTATGAAATTCACAAGCGGTCCCCAGTCGCATGTATATCCCTGTTAGGGGAGATGACAATGTTAGGTTTTTGCAACTTTTTGCAGGGAGGTATCGACGTCCTCCTACATACAGCACCTGGACTTCCCAAATTGGTCACCCAATGACAAGGCTCAACGTTGCTTAACTTCGGTGATCTGACGGGAACCGGTGTGTCAACGTAATCATGCCATATATATATAAAAGACATGGTAGAAAATCGCTTCGTGCAATACTTCCTTTTGATTGGTCGAATTTAAGTAAAAAAAAAAAAAAAATGGCGATATACTCTCATGTAAGTAAATTTTAAATTGTTTTTTTGTTTTAAACTACTTTAAAATTTAATATAGTAATCTAATTTATAAAACTCACTATATCTGTCTGATTCTAACTAATTGCACTCAAATACTTTTTTTTTTTTTACTTTGGAAATCACAGCTCTATAAGAATATATATGAAATCTGGACAAATTAAAATATCATATTTAAGCGTATTTTACGACCGGGTAAAGCCTGCCCCCCCCCCCCGCTAGTTTAGCATAAGATGAAATTGGAATTGCAGTTACATGTTTTTGCAGATTTTGGTTAGCTCAAGAAGCACCATTTATTTAACAGTTTTGTTACTTTGTATGAACGTAAATGGCGATCAACTCTGAATTTAGAATTTTGAAGCTAACGCTCCTGTTGAATGGCGGGAAAAAATTGTAACTATAAAAATGATTATCTCTGGGTAAATCATTGGTTGGAAATTATTTACACCGAAAATTAGTCTCGGTTTGGCTTTTATCACTCCCAGACAACTTATTTTGGCAAATGTTGAGATCGACGGTCTAAACAGAATGCGACAAGGAATTGTAAATAGGCATTTTATTTTTTATTAGATAAAGAACCATTACTATTTAAAAACATGTCTAGAATCATAGAGATTTGAACAAAATTGGGAGTTTTACTATAGCCGGAAGTTTTTTTTGGTTTTTTTCACTCAAGATGAAGAAAAGTAACAAGAAAATTGATGAAAATAAAAACTGAATAAATTACAATATTTTTTAATCTATCAAATATTCAAACAAGGAATTAAGGTAATGTCCAAGATCAGTGCTCGGAAAAACCAAGCTACCAGAAGTGGATACAGAACAGAATCAGTCAGGGAGTCAAGACACGAAAAACGAAACCATATATTTATTTTAAAAAATTATGATTCTAGTACAGGTTATCGCCGAAAATCGAGACGCCATTTTTTTCGGACACCTGTCGTCAGAATCAGAGGGAGAAATCAGTATTTTAAAATATGATCGGAGCATGAAATAAATAACAAAAAAATTAAACTAGATATTAATTACTTCCGGAAAGAACTATGAAAAAAAAATAAATACAGAAAGTGAAAGAGAACATATATTCGTAATGGTTTAATTGAAAATGTTTCGATTTAATTAATAAAAATGGGAAAGTTTTTCATGAAACGTATATATTTTTTTATTATTAAAAACAGTAAATGAAAAGGACATATTCATAATTGTTTAACTGGATGCTTTTTGTTTTTTGCTTAACTGGAAATAAATTTCGGTAACAGGAAAAAAATACATATTTTTATGTTTTTTTTTTAACTGGGAAGTAGGTACTGTTCTTTAATCAAATCCAAAATACTTTTCAGCAGACTGGCTTTAAACTTCTGTCGCTGCATGAATTTGGCTAGATATGACTCCGCCATATGCGTGTGAGTACCGCATTCTAATTTACTCCTTTTCTTGGCCTCATGCCACATATGCTCAACATGGTTTGTGGTTGCACTTGTGGTTGGGTCCACAAAATTATACCGGTGATTCACACGCAAATGGTGGAATCCTTCCTGAGCCAGATTATCATAGGCTTTCCAACAATTTGACACTTTTGTCGTTCCTCGTCTTATGAACTGCTTTATTACTGGGATTAATGTTCTCGCATCTCTACGTGGAACGGTTACTAGAAAACCCAATCTCGTGGCATGTTCATATCCATAAAAAACTGGCGTGGTGGCCGGCCAGTGTGATATTTTTGTTTTGAAAAACTTTCATCTATCCCAACTGTGCATCCCTTGCCACCAATTAGCTGAGGATGCCGTATAAAATATTCTATGCACAAGTCACACATGTACCAGTCTGCAATTGTCACAGGCAACTGCATCTGGCACTCGACATTGACCGTTTTGTAAGTTACATGTTGTTTGCCCCAGAGATATATAAATAAAACTAATCTTTTACTAGGTACATGTGACCCTGCAAATAAACTGCCATGCCTAATTGTTTTGGTCCTGTTGCATTGTGACTGGGGACACCACCATTTGGAACCATTACGGAATTCCTTTGCAGATACCATTCACATTTCCTTCTCACAAGAACGATTGGGCATTACAACTGGTATTGCATCTGGCTTGAGCTGGAGAATGGCAATACCCGGCAGTTTACCGAATTGATCATCAAACATCTCCTTATAGTTTTCTCTATGTTGACTGCTGCGGCACAGTGGAAGTTTTTTTTGTTTTATCTTCACAAGGCCCATTTGTATGTTCGCCTGCAGGTCAAGTAGTGGTTGGCAGTCATCTTCATCTTTGAATATTACAAATTCTACTGAGTATGTTTGTTGTGTTTTGGGTTTTTTTGTTTTTCTTTGGCATACACAGAGTGATTTTATCAGAGATTTGTTCTACATTGATAATACCCCTTTAGAGTTGTAAGCCATGTTTAGTTTCAAAACAGTTTCCGATGATTAGATGTTCTATACAAGTCCTGGAGGTGACTGGTTTGCATTAGACAGAACAGTTTCCGATGGTTAGTTGTTCTATACAAGTCCTGGAGGTGACTGGTTCGTAGTAGACAGTTCTCAAATTGGAATCCACAGAGCAAAAGATTCTTCCCGGGTTGACACGAAGAAAAAATATGCAAAGTTACTACAGAAAAGGTTTAATTTTTATGGAGCAATTCTGGTTTCTGATTGGTTGGTAGTGGAACATAAATTAATTTGATTCGTCAATTCCTAGCAGCATCGTTTATAAATAGAATCTTCCAACTGTGAGGAACCATACCCTCTCATTAGTTATCTTTTGTTGTGTGCGGTACGTTATTCTCTTGCGATTTTTCTCCTTCTTACTGTTATTTCTTTTATTTCATTACCATCGGATTTTTTTTCTACACAACGCTTTTTTCCCCTGCCTTTTTACTGTTATTTTTTAACAGTCTTGTGGACTTTTTTTATTAACCGTTTGTTAACGGTCTGGCTATGGCCGCCTCCGCGATCCAGACGCCTATCGTCGTTGATATGATGAAGTCAGAAAACGTTACACCTTCCGCTCCAAACCCCTGGACTAAACCACTGAAAGTGGATATCAACGTGAACGAGTTTGTTGAAAAGGTGAAACAATGCCTGAACCTCGTCACCGAAACCGGACTAATTGTTAATTTACCAAAGTTGGAAGAAATCCACAAAAAATGCTTGACACTATCCATAGTGGATCAGAACACAAAGAAAGTGATAAGATCAACCACGGATATTATCATCAAACTTTTGGCATCAGCAGGTTTCAGACCCTTACGCATCATAAAGTGTAAGGGTTACAACACTTGGAGTGTGCTATTCAATACAACAGAAGAATGCCTAATTATTTCACAAAAGGAAATAATTACACAGCACTATGCCTTAAGATCAGAGTATATGGGGAAACAGTGAACTACAGTCTCAGTGTTCCACATACCACACCTTATAGGAGAACACCTCGGCGCTTTCTTTCTAAAATTTGGAGAAATGGTTTCTATACAGGTGGATGACTTCCACTGTGTATGTTTGTTCGACATATTACTAGACAAAGACAACTTCACGAACACCCCTTTCTTCCTCGAAGTGGGGGAGGAGAAATTGCCAATTATAGTAGCAGGCAGGCGATCAACCTGCTGGAACTGCAGTGAAATTGGGCACCTTACATCCGAGTGCCCCCTGAAGAAACCCCCACCAAACCCTAAAAGACTAGTTGAGCAGCATTTGGGAATCCAAATATCAACAAGAGAAACGAGCACAAACAACTCGGACGAGATCCTCAAAGGAGAACCCTGGCAGATCGCTCCTGGAAAGAAAAGCCCTGGCCGCCTGAGCCTCGACCAAATGAGAGAGGAGGCAATGTTAAAAAAACGACCCAGGCAAAGCAAAATACATTGAGATAATTAATTTAAAAAAAAAACTAGATTTTCAATGACCAACATCTAAATCTCCTTGTAAACCCCTCTCCCTTAAACCAAGTCCCAAACCCATAACCAACCCTATCACTCTCCCACAAAGTTGAAAACTCACTCCCCTATCAAAATGCCCCCGCCTGTCACATCTCCTGTCCCTCACAAACTTCCAAAGTTAATACCCCTAAACCCGGTAAAAAAGCAACACAAACTCTCTTCTCTTGTTCCCTCTACCTTTGTGTCCTCCCACAATACTCCTCCTGCATCCCCTGAAAAAAGCCCCTCCTAGAAAACAACAAAAAAAAGACCCTCTACCTCCCTGGTAAAGACATCTGCATCATAAATGATGCAGCTATGAACAATCATAAAAACTTTAAAGGTGCAGACCTCACTAAGCTAATCGAGTTCAGGGAGGTAGCGGGACACCTATTGATGTCCTTTCAAATTTCCCCAAACAAAACGAGTCCTGATTGTTATCCAAAAAAAAAAAGAGGAAGCCAAGGACCTCTGGACAATGTTAGAAGAGGCTAACAAGGTTTTTAATCTTTTCCTTAACTGTTTTTAAAGATTCGGATATATGAAACCTTAAGAAATGTTGTGTTGGGAGGGTCTCGGTAAAAATGCACCCCTCCCTGTATAGAATAGCTAAACTAACCTATCCTTTGCATGTCGGCAGTATCTCTTCTGATGGACTCATCGATACTCAGATGGGTACCTATTCCCTCACGAGAGCCGTCACCATGCTTACGACTGCAATGTTCCTTTCTGGTTCTTAACTCTAAGGCACAATCATGGATCTCAAGCTTGCTAGTTTGAATGTCCGAGGGCTAAAGGCCGACTCATGAAAATTGCACTTGAGTTTGGACCTGCAGCACCTCAGAGTGAATATTTGTTGCGTGCAGGAAACCCACCTTATTCCTGATGGCCATTTGCGTATGCTGTCTAAGACCTTTTGGGCTTACTCAGCGTACTTTAATTCTCACTCAAAAAGGTTTCCTGGCTAGTTAAAAGGTTTTTAGATGTATCATGTGACCCATGTTACATGGATCTGGAGGGAAGACTATGTTTTTTGGATGTTACCATAAAGGGTGGGGCATTTCGTTTTATTGGGATTTATGTGCCCAATAGCCACATTGAGCTGGTTGCCTTTTTTCGGCGAATCAAGCAGTTCATGGATACTTCTCAAACGGTTATCTTAGCGGGAGACTGGAACGCGGCCCTGGATCCCAATTTAGATCGATTTGGGTTAATGTCTAGGGGTAATAACAGAGATCGGGATACTGTATTATTTCATGAATTTTTGGATAAGTTTGATCTTATCGACAAATTCCGAAATGAAAAGCTCCGTGACTTAGTGTGGACTTGGACAAGTAGATGTGGCTCCAGTCGGATACAGCTCTTGAGCTATATTGACCGGTTCTTAGGCGATTTGACGTAGGAGTATTGAATTGTCCAAGTTTCCACAATATAGTTTACTCGGATCACAGACTTGTTCATGTGCAGGTAAACTTAGATAGACCTAAACCTAGATTAGCCGGTTATTGGAAGCTGAACACATCATTATTCAACATGGCAGGCTTCCGTGACGGGCTACTACTAACCCTAAAGCAGGAACTGATGGGAGCAACTAGAGATGTTTAGGTCTCATTTCTAGGAGCTTTTTTCCATGGAACCCGGTCTGTCATTAGAACAGTTTGACACCTATTTGGCTGACTTTTCTCGTCTTTCGATGACTGAAGCAGCTAGGTGCGAAGGTGGCATAGTGGAGGATAAAGTCATTGAAGCCTTAAAGTGGATCGGCCTTAATAAGTCATCGGGTCCACCCTATGAAGTGTATTTGAGGTTGTCGCATATCTTTGTTCCCTTGCTGATGGTTTTATTTAACTCATGGTTTAGGAACGGCTCAATCCCCAAATACTTTACTATAGGTGTCGTAAAGCTTGTTTGCAAAAACAAAGATGGTGGAGATGGGTTAGGTAATTATCGGCCCTTAACGATGATTAATGCTGAGTTAAAGATTTGGCCAAGATTCTCGCAAATCATTTGCAGCTTGTCCTGGCTCATCTTATTAGCCCCGAGCAAATGTATGCCATGAAGGGCAGGACAATCCAGGACAGCTTGCACATGATACGCTTGATAATAGAAAAAGTTGACACTGAGTCCAGATCAGTCCAAAGCATTCGATAGGGTTGACCATCGATATTTGGGGGCTGTTTTGTTGGCGGCTGGTTTTGGCCCGCAATTTCGCTTGTGGGTCCTCTTTCTCTATGCTAAACCCACAGTGATTGTAGAAGTGAATAGGAGGAGATCGAGACCCTTCAGTTTGTCACGTTCAATTCGTCAGGGGTGCCCGCTATCACTAATGCTATATGTGCTTGCGATCAAGCCTTTTTTGGGCAGGCTAAGGGTGAATCCGGTCCTACGTGGAATTGCTTTGCCAGGTGTGGATGCCCAGGTAAAGTACACTGCCTACACTGACGATGTAACTGTGCTTATAATGAGCAATGCTGAGATTAGTGTCGTTGGTGTAGAAATCAGATTGTATGAAACGGTAACAGGGGCCAAAATTAACTGCGACAAGTCTTTGGGTTTGTGCATTGGTGCCTGGAGGGGTATGCCTCTTCAGGGACCCTTTAGCTGGAGCAACGGGCCTTGCAAGATACTTGGCATCTGGTTTGGTCCTGACCTCTAGCTGGAGAAAAATTGGTCGGAGGTTCTGAAAGCGGTATGGTCCGCAGCCGCGCTTTAGATCAGTAGAAACCTTTCATTAAAGGGGAGAGCGGAGGTGTGTAATACTCACATCTAACCAATCTTTATTTATCATCTATCAGTTCTTCCTATCCCATCAGATACTCTGCTATATTTGCAGAGGGCTCTTTTCAACTTCTTATGGCTTAGAAAGGCTGCTATGGTCTTTCGCAATATCTGTTATATCCATCCTTCTGGTCTAGGTATGCCAAACATGGAGATTTGGCTCCACACTCTACGGCTCTACTACCTGCACACAAAGTAGGGAAAACAGTGGCCTCTGGATGGCGGACACCAAGAAAGCCTTTCTGGCTTTGAGGGAGGGGGGTGCACGAGTCCGAGGCGGTGGGGCACACAGGTTGCCCCAAGGTGAATGCCCCTTCTATTGCAAGTGCCAGTGCGCGCTGAAGTTTCTTTCAAGAGTGAAGGAAAGCCTCTCTAGCGCTCTGCTGTTGTCTTGAAAGGCATTATATCAGGTTTTAGTGAGGGCATCCATAAGGGATCTTATCGGTGAGGGGCTCCCTTTGATAAAGGGGCAGCTCCACTCAATCTGGCTTGGGCGCCTGAGTCGGGATGTCCTGCTAACGATGAGGCCTCCTTGGCCTGGCTGGTAATTCAGGATGCTCTCTGGGTCGTTAAGAGACTTCATTCAGCTGGATTGGCAGTTTTGCCTATTTGTAAACGGTGTGAAGTCAAGACTTTATGTCACACCTTTGTTTATTGTCACATTGTGGTGCCACTGATTGAGTTTGTTACAGGTCTCATGGTTTGCATACTGAAAACATTGTCACTAACTTTGGTTCCTATCAATCTCTGTAGCAATTGGGCACCGACAACGGATAGGTTTAGAAAAGAAATTTGTCTGATCTTGTTAGCAGTTATAAGAGGTGTGATTTGGAACACACTATGAGAGTGGTCTATGGATCTGAGGACTTCGCTCCCTTCGACCTTATAAGAATCTTCCATTATTATTTGAAGGTTTGTATCAAGGCCAAGAGAGTTAGACTCTCTTTGTCAGACTTTGTTGAAAGGTCGGTGTCAGTTGTGCATGTCTATCGGGTGAGAGAAGCAAGTCTTGACTGGTTCTTGGATCTGCCTTGGTGGCTACTTCGTTGGGTCTGGAGGACCCCCAGAAGACATTTGTCTTGGAGTTCGCCTTTCCATCAAGATGGAAGTGGGCTTCATCTGAGATCCAAAGGAGTTTAAGGAAACTTGGTGTCTCCTCGATCTTCTTGAGCATCTTGACTGACATAGCCCTTCTCTGCTTCTTGTCTGAAGCTGTAAGGGTCTGCAGCGTCTGTATTCTGTATGAGTAAGCCCTGATATCGTTCACCAGCACTCTCCTGCAAGTTTCATGGGACATACCGAGGGACTGATTTCGCTTACGCACAGAGCGTTTCGGACTCTGCTGGAGAGGCTCTCTCACTCTTTCGACCAGCTCGGCTGTTCGCTTCTTGGGACGTCCCAAGTGGCTTGGATGGTTCTCTCTGGCAGCGTTGAGGTTCTCCATGGTCCCATACTTCTCGAAGTGGTCCACCTAGTTCTGAATTCTGCTTTTGGATGGAGCCTTTTCACATTCGAACTGATGCATGAAACTGTCCTGGGTTTTCTTAAACGAGCCTGTCTTGTAGTAAAATTTAACACAGTGTATTCTTTGTCCCAGCTCCCACTGGGGTCTTGGTGTACTCACAGTCGTTGATTCTGCCATGTCCTGTAAAATAAGGGCAATCGGTGAATAAATAATGGAGATATCATACCAAGTGTACACGAGGCCCATTTTTTTTTTTGAGTCACCCTGTGGAAATATACATTATTTTCTTATAGTATTTAGTGGGGCAGTTGTATCCCAGCTAATTATTTATCTTTTAGAACCCTCGATGGGGTTGCTACAAGTATATACCAATCCTTATTTAAGAAGCTCAACATAATTACAGAGCAATATAATGAATGAATGTCTATATTCCAAAGTTCATGATGTTGACCATCTTACAATTTATTCCTTTGATTCAGTTGACATTTACAATTCTTGACAGTATCTGCTTCATAGCACAAAATCAATTTTGATGGATTGATTGTTGCTATTTCTTCTAATGAGTTTAGGGCAAAATGTATTCACTGATTGATATAATAATTACATGATTGATTTTGTGCTCTGAAACGGACACTGTCAAGAATTGTAAATGTCAACTGAATAAAAGGAATAAATTGTAAGATGGTCGACATCATGAACTTTGGAATATAGACTATTGTCATCTATTCATTATATATATATATATATATATATATACTTGCATGGGTGCCTGGCATTGCCTGGGTGTTTGGAGGTGTATGTTGAGCAAAAAAAAAAGTGGTAGTAGGAAGGCAGGCGAGAGACATAGGTTTTAATTAAGGCTAGACAATCAAAAAGAGGGGATGACTTTCGAAAAAAGCGACCCCTCCCGTCCAGTTGAAGGTGAAGATATTAATGTTTTTAGCCAATTTTTCGATGTTTGTCGTCTGAAAAGTCGAGCCTCAAAAACAATACTGATCTTGTGAAAATCCGTCGCCTGCGTCGAAAGTTTTAGGCAGACATGCAAACATGCTTACATAGATTTATATATTGGTAGCTCAAATTTTCGACCCCAACCGATTAAAAAGCTGGCCCTATCTCTGAATACCCTTTATGTAAAATTTCAAATGTTTAGACAAAAAATTGTCTGATTAATTTGGTAGAGACCGCAGAGGTCAAATTTTTTTAACTTTGACCCCTATTATGACCCCTTAA
This sequence comes from Euprymna scolopes, assembly GCF_053919585.1. NCBI lineage: Eukaryota > Metazoa > Mollusca > Cephalopoda > Sepiida > Sepiolidae > Euprymna > Euprymna scolopes. The sequence continues at coordinate 95,043,478 of NC_136489.1, read as the reverse complement.
CATTTATTGTTTTGGGCTCAAATCAAGTTATTGAGTTAGATCCATGTCCAAGGAACCTATATCTAAAATTTCAATTTTTTATACCGAAAATTGGCACAGGATTTTGGTAGAGTTCTCAAAGGTCAAAACGTTGAACTTTGACCCCTTAACAGAAAAATTTCTGGCCGAAAATGGATTACAAAGATTTTCCCAAATCTTAATACCCTGTACATTAAATTTCGAGTCTGTAGACTGAAAATTGACAGAGTTATTGTGTAAGGAAATATACACAGACTGGCACACAGATTGTGAGAAAATAAAAATAAAAATAAAAAAAGAAGATTGCTTACTTGGTGGCGCCGGCCTCGAGGGCGGAATTCTAATCTGAGTGGTTGAAAGGACGAGTCTCTTATAGACTTGGAGGAGTAGGGGGAGGCACAATTCTTCTGTTATAAAAGAATTGTGTCTCTGACTAGTACCAGTTCTGTTAATGACTTACTGGTGAACGGTTGGCGCAACTTAGTTACTCGCTGCTCGCCGTACTACAATACTTGTTACCTGACCCAGTAGGGGGGGGTCGCATAGGGCATCCTTTGCAACCCCTCGGAGCTTACGCTATCACCGGGTAATCTACTTTACCCTCTAAATAGTTTTTTTTTCCACGTCTTGCAAAGGATTGCTGCTTTACTCTTTCGTTGGTTAACTACTGTCATGAACGTCATGAAAGAGCAGCTCCTACGCAGAAGGGAGTCATTGACTCAGAAGATTCAGGGACAACTGAAGATGTGTCGTGATGGAGTTAGGCCATCGGCGTACTCATTCTTAAGGACGGAGATTCGATAATTCATTGTCGAGTTAGAGACTTGTATCACACAGTTGGAGTTAGGCTCCTTTGATGAGAGTACACCTGCCGAGATTGAGGGTGCTTGGCTGCCTCAACTGAAGGATTATTATGAAGACTTGGGCGATTTGGATCAAGCATACCGACAGCAAGAGCCTAGCCCTTACTTGGAATCTGCCTTTGAGTTCTCAAGGGCTTCTGCAACTACCGGGAGAGGTTCTTCCTTCATTGTTAAACCCCCACGTATACAGATCACAGGGCCTACATTTAGCGGACAGGAAATGGAGTCCGACCGCATGAGTTTCAGAAACTTCTTGACTAGGTTTGAGAACTGCGTGATCAGCATGGCCAATGATACCGAGAAGTTGAACTTCTTGAAGTGTTCACTCTCATACAGAGCCTTGAGGCTGGTAAATCACCTGAGTTGCACTGACACCAATTACCAACGAGCCATGGCTATATTGAAGAGGGAGTATCTGGACCTGGATGAAATCATTGACCAAATATTCCAGGATATTCTAGACTATGTTCCGAAGAAAGGTGGAGCCCTTTTTGAGCTGGGGGATTTCATTTCCAGGACGGCATCGCTGTTGGAAGAGCTGGGGAATTCCTTTTCCTGTGACTTTTCTGCAGACGATTCTGGCGGAGCCAGACTGATGGCTAAGATTCTATTTAGGAAATTTCCTCTCGAATTGAAAGGGGAGATAATAGCGCTAACAGATAGACGGGTGCCGCCTTTGTCTTCCATATTGAGACTAACTGGAGAAGCAATAAAGAGATTGCAGATTAAGGGCAGTGCCTCCACTGCATTTACATCAACAGTAAGACAGAATACGTCTCAAAAGTTTGGTAGGGGGAATGCTATTACTCCTTCTTTTCATGTGGATGTGAACAATGCAATTTCAACCAGGTATTTTCGCATGTTGCCACCCATTCTCTCAGTTACATTCTCTTGTGGAACAAAGACAGTGTCAGTGAATTGCCTACTGGACACGGGTAGCGGGCGGACATATCTGGCGGCAGATGTACTGAGAACTTTGTGCCCAATCGAAATCCTTGATGTCAATTGTCAGCTGAGATTGTCTACCTTTCTAGGTGAGTGTCAGTGTGGGTTCACAGAGGTAGTCCTGGGAGTTGACTTGGGTTCTGGAAGGACTGTGACATCTCCTGTCTTGGTAGCCGATGGTATGGACTTGTCGGTTCGAGTGGCCAACTTGGAATCTCTATTGTGTGTCTTTCAGGATGCAAAATATGCTTTGGCCGGCCAGTTTGAGACCGGAATGGATTATCGCTGAACGAAGCAGCATATTCTGGTGTTAACTTAACAGGGGACATCTTCAAGTTGTTGTTGGCCTTTAGAGCCAACAATTATGTGCTACTAGCAGACATTCGCCGAGCATTCCTAATGATTCAGCTTAAGCTGGAGACAGATAGGAACCGGTTTTGCTTTTTTCTTAAGCAAGGAGATTGTTTGCACTGCTTCCGCTATACCACCTTGATATTCGGATTTATCTCAAGCCCATTTGTGTTGGGGTGCATCTTAAAATTGCATGCGGCAAAATACCCACAGGATGCTTGCCGCAGAATGATGGAGGACCGGTTTTATGTGGATAACCTTGTAGCATCCCTGGCAGACGCAAGTGAGCTTACTACATTGCATTCCCTTGTTAGAGAGCGTTTGCTGGAAGGTGGCTTTGTTATCCAGTCATGCAACTCAAACAATCAGGCGCTCCACACAAGGATGAAGGAGGATGGTACTCTAAGTATCCATGAAGAGGAGTAGGAGAGAGTACTGGGCTACCGATACTCCCCACATTCGGAAGAGTTGTATGTCGCTCCGGTAAAGTTCAATCCTGACGTGACAACTAAGAGAGGTGTTCTTTCTGAGTCAGCTAAGGTCTTCGATCCATTGTCCCTATGTCTCCCGGTTACTATCCGCAGTAGAGTGCTAATCAGGTCCATGTGGAAGAATAATGCAGGTTTGGATGATCCACTCCAGCTGGCAATCTTGAGCGATTGGAGAGAGCTAGCCAGGGACCTTTCAGGATTGAGTGACTTCCGTTTTTTGTGCAAGGCGCTTATGGCAGGGCTGCCTGGAGATATGTACCTGTTTTGCGACACGTCCAAGGAAGCATATGGGTTTGCCGTGTATATCGTACAAAATGGTCGGTCATCCTAATTATTTGCGAAAGCTAAGGTGGCACCTATGAAGGACAAGACTTTGCCTGTGTTGGAACTAATGGCCGTTTTCCTCGCCTTCAAGTGTCTCCCCACAATCCTGGGCAATTGTGAAGGATTTGTCCCCGAGAATTTGTGTATAGCCACGGATGCACAGGTGGTCTTGTCCTGGATTTTATCTCAAAACATGGCTAGCAAAAATGTTTTTGCAAAAAATAGACTTAAAGACATTCTGCAGATGAAAGTGGAGTTGGAGTCTCGCTATGGCTTGAATTCAGCGAATTGTTCTTTAATCCATGATCAGGAGTACACTTCCGCCATACCTTTTCAGAGGTTTTCCTCATTCTCTGGTTTACTGACTGTTACTGCCTTGGTGTTTAAGTTCCTAGCCATCCGATTTAATCGACAATGGGACTACAACTCTAAGGCAGCGATCTACCTTATGAAGACAGTGCAACGGCAATAATTTCCCGTGGAAGTGGAGTACCTAAAGGAGCCGAGTGGTAAACCCATGCCAGTTAGGGTTCGTGCTCTGGATCTTTTTCTGGACACTTTTATATATATATATATATATATATATATATATATATATATATATAAATGTTAGTATAAAAGGAAATTTATTAATGTATACAGTTCAAATCTAATCAAATGGGAATCAATTTTCAAAAGCAAAAATATCCAGTAAAGTTATTCATGGGGTAATGAATTTAAAATTATCTCTTTCCATAATTTTATAACAATTTCGGGACAAAATAACTTTTACACATGTTTCTGTTATGGGTAGTTCCGGCTGACCTAGCGCCCCTTACATCAGAAAGTCGAAGGAACCGAAATCTGAAAGAGAAAAAAAATCAGAATATGCGTGTGTGTGCGTGTAGCGTGTATTTTGTAGCACAAACATGCTTCCATAGATAACGTCGACAACTATTTCTGTTTTTTAAACACAACTCTGTTTATCTCCCTTTATTTACAGTTATCTCCCTTTTTTGCCAAAAACTAAAACTCTTTAGTAAATAAGAATCACTAATCTTGTTTTTTATCATCCTAACATTCTATTTTTTTTCTCTCTGTGTTTAGTGAGTTATCTCATTTTACGTTTTCTCTCTCTCTTTTTTTTTTTTTACCCGATTACCCTTGTTCTTGCACTGAAAACATATAGCATACCGAAGCGAAAATGTAATTACGTTTTTTGTTGTTGTTTTAGAAAATATTCCGCAAAATACTATATTTTCATTCATTAAATTAATGATTCTGAATGATTATTGACGTGTTGTATTTTTTTTTTTCTATAATTGAACGAATTCGACTTTTTCGTGAATATAATAAGCCCTACCAGAATTTTTATAGATTTTTTTTTCTTTTCGTTGTCAAATTCAATTAGAATTTAAAAACAAGATTAATGGAAATTTAAAAACAAAACAAAAGCATTAGGTGCATATTTTAACCGACTAAATCATTATTTTCACGAGCTTTTTCCTATATTAACAACAACAATCTAACCAAATTGAATTATTTATTTTATTTAATAATTATTATTAAGGTATAATCTGTTTATTAAATTTATTAATTAAACTGAATTGTTATAAAATATAACTACTTGGTACTTATGCAGTCAGTACTGTGTTGAAATAATAAGACTGACTTTTTCCATTTAAAAATTTAATTATTTCGGTTTTGTTAATAAAATTTTATTTTTATATAAAAAAAACTTTCCTTTTTTTTTAATTAAGTAAAGTACGATTGTAGAATTTATTTCTTTTTCGATTACTTTCGATTGTATTGGCGTGTGCAAAATTTTAAAAAAGTGTACTTGTACAGTTTAGTGAAGAGATTAAAAAATGAAAATATCAAAAAAAGGTTATATTGCACGTATATGTTATGGAACGAAGTTCTCCCCCCCCCAAAAAAAAAACAAACAATTTCACTTAATTTCATCAAGAAGTTTTTTTTTGTTTTGTTTTTTTTTTCAGCGAAAAAACGATTTGTTATGATACCGAGCAAAAGGTTCGATTTTTAAGAAGAAAAGCTAGAATTAAAGATGGGGAGGGGTTTCGGCGCTTTACATGGAGTTATCTCTCCGTGGCGTGTTCAGTAAATTTCACAATGGTTGACTTCAACACGTTCTCATAAGAACGTGTTTTTCCGCCGTAAAAAAACAAAAACAAAAAAACTACTCGATCAAATTAAATGAAATTTTTTTGTTTCGGAGATCTTCAGTCCAAAACGGATACGTACAATATAACCTTTTTCGATATTTTCATTTTTTAATGTCTTGACTAAACTGTACAAGTACAAAAAAATAAGATTAAAACGGAACGAAATTTAAATTTCCGTTCCATTTTCAAAACAACCCCAAAACAGAGCGCTCTCGATAAGTTTTACCAATAATTTCTGAATTTGAGTAGAGATGTGGGGTTTGTATTACTGTACACAGAGATTCGAAAAGGTTGTCAAAAAATAAATATATAACAAATAAATCTTATCAACGGCAAGATAAGTTACTTTTCTACCTAATTGGATATTTTTTAGTGTTTTTATTTAATGTAACATGTTTATTCAGCTCGAAAAACATAGTGTTTACCGATGTATTGGAAAGTTAAAAATGGCGACCGACTCTCTCTTTGACATGGTAAGTTTGGGAAAAGGAGTTAAAAATAAAAAACTAGACAAAATACTGTTAAAAACTCGCTCAATATTTGTTACTGTGACATAGGCTAACATATTCGGTGGGTTTTTAACAGTATTTTGTCTAGTTCTTTATTTTAAACTCCTTTTCGCAAACTTACCGCGTCAAAGAGAGTGTCGGGCGCCATTTTTAACTTTCCAATACATCGGTAAACACTGTATGTTTTTTGAGCTAAATAAACATGTTATATTAAATAAAAACACTAAAAACATATCCAGTTAGGTAGAAAAGTAACTTATCTTGCCTTTGATAACATTTATTTGTTATATATTTATTTTTGACAACTTTTTCGAAAGGACAGATTCGACCTGAAGCTGATACCCGAGTTCGACCGATCCCTAGCTGATCCTTTGGTGGTTTAATGGCTGGAGAAGGCCGAGTGTGTTTGTCGGGTGTGCAAAATTAAGGATCCAGATATGGTCATCCCATTGAGGCTCACTAAGGGGGCTTATGCCATGTACCAGCAGTTCGGGGATGAGGTGACAATAGAGCAGATAAAACAAGCATTGTACGGAGCATTCGGTGCGGACCCTTTTGTTGCCTGGAGGCAATTCTCTAAACGTCGGCTTGGGTCAGGGGAGACTGTGGACGTCTACCTGGCTGACCTGAAAAGCTTGCTGCTCCTTTTGGCGGTATAAGCGATCGAATATTGGCATGCGCCTTTTTGTCTGGGCTCCTGGATGACGCCAGTCGGCTGTTGCGGGCGTCGATGAAGCTCAATGAGCTTGGGTTGGAGGAGTTGTTGGCTAGAGCCAGAAACATCCTAAAGGACGATGTAGAGCAGGTCTCGGCAGCAGTTGACGCACTGGAATCACCTACAGAGAGCCCACGGTGCTACAAATGTGGTGGACCCAACCACATCGCCAGAGACTGCAGAAGCGGTGCAAAGCGCACCCCGAACTATGGAGCATGGAAACGAGGACGCTGTCACCGATGCGACAAGCCAGGCCACGTAGCATGGAATTGTCGGGGAAACGAGCAAGGGGAGGAAGCCGTGGCGCCAGCACCCTCCCCAAAGCAACACTGAACAAGGCGCCTCCTGTAGTGACAGTACGAGTTGATGGGTGTAGGCGCTCAGCACTGGTTGACACCGGATGCACCTAAACTCTCATAAACAAGAAATGTTGCACCGCATGGACGAAACAGAAGGTCCCAGTATTAACCATTGGTGGAGGCACGGCTCGCTGATGTGTTGTGGGGTGAGCGTTGTCCATGTAAGCATTGGCGATGCCCCCCCCCATGGTGGTCGACAGGGAGCTTCTTGGATACGACCTTCTCCTTGGAATGGACACTGTTACACAGCTGGATGCAATCACTGTGGACGGAACTGGTGATGTGAGGTTTTCCCAACACAAGGAACAGGTCTGCGCGGCAATCACTCTTGATGAACCCAACTTCCACGCAGAATACGACAAGGGCACAAACACGTGGACCGTGTCCTGGAAGTGGTCGGGCGACCAGCCAACAGTGTCCTTGCAGAATCGGCTGACAGAGTATCCGTCTCCTGCGTGGCTCAAGGGGCAGTACGAGGCAGAACTCCAGGTTTGGATGGATAATAGTCGGTTGGTTCCTTACCCAGAGGATGAGCTCAGGCCACCAAGAGGGCTGATCCCCCTGATGGCTGTCAGGCAAGAGAATAAACAGAAGGTCCGACCCATCATGATTACCGAGAACTCAATGAACACATCGACCCACACACGGCGGGGACTGACGTCTGTGCACATAAACTGAGGGAGTGGCGGCAGCAGGGGGTGTACACAGCAATCCCAGACCTGCGAAGAGCATACCTGCAGATACGCGTGGAGAAACTGCTGTGGTCGTTCTAGACAGTCGCGATCAAAGGAACTCGCTATTGTTTGACCAGGCTGGGGTTCAGCCTGAATGTGGCCTCGAACATTATGACAGCGATTATGCAGGCGATCCGGTGTCAGGATGAAGTTGGGCAACAGGCAATGTCGTCGTATATTGAAGACATTTTTGTGAACGAGAGCCTCATGTCTGCCCAGGTGGTGAAAGAACACCTTGAGAGCTTTGGGCTGTTGTGCAAGGAGCCAGAGCGCCTGCAAGATGGAATGAAAGTTCTTGGCTTGCATGTGAGAGGCAGCGCAGACAGACTCCGCTGGGGAAGAGGTGGTGACATACCGGAAGTTCCATCAAACATCACGCGTCGGAGCGTTTCTTCCAGCTACGGAAAACTGGTGGGCCACTTCCCTGTGTGTGAGTGGCTCCGGGTGGTGGCCATAAAGCGACGTGCGACTTCCATGTCAACAGGATGGGACGATGAGGTGCGCGATCCCTCCCTGCGAAGCATGCTGGTCGAAGGTCGAAGTTGTGGCCGGAGTGTCCGAGGACGACCCCGTGCGAGGGATCTGGTGTGTCGATGGGAGTGAGTTTACAGTTTGTGTGGACATCAGCTCATTTGCCCTTGGCGTTGCTCTTGCAGTCAACAGATTTATCGTAGAAGATACCTGCTGGCTCGGCCAGAGAATGACACTGGGCACATAAACCTGGCTGAGCTTGATGCTACACTCAAAGGGGTAAATCTGGCGCTTCGGTGGCAGGCCAGAGTGCTACACATCATCACAGACTCTACGTGTGTGCATCGGTGCCTAGTCGATGCCTTGAGCGGGAAAGCACAGTTGACAACGAAGGCATCGGCCGAAATGCTAATACGAAGATAACTTGCTACCCTGACCGAGATCATCAACGAATTCAACCTGGTCGTAGATGTGACACTGGTGCAGTCCTGTCAGAATCGCACCGATCGCCTGACCAGAGTGCCACGCCATTGGCTGAAGCTGCCGAAAGAAGTGGACGAACCAGCACCTGTGAATTGCCTCGCGATTGGGTGTCAGCTTAGCCTGGACTGTGTTACTGATGTCCATTGCCAAAGCAGGCACCCTGGTGTAAACCGAACACTTTACTTCGCCAGGCTGGTGGACCCCCATGTGTCAAAGAGAGACGTGAAATCTGTTGTGCGGAGCTGCGAGACCTGTTGGTCGATCGACCCAGCACCCATCCGGTGGAAGAAGGGAAAACTGAGTATGAGAGGAAATTGGAACAGGCTCGCAATGGACGTAACTCACCACAATGGCGGGCAATTTTCGACGCTCATCAATTGCGGACCATCTAGATTTGAATTGTGGCGGCCCCTTTGCCAGGAGGACTCGGTTGCCATTGTCCGACAATGGCACTGCGTTTGTTAGCGAGCAGTTCAAACAGTTCGCAGACAGCTGGGGTATACGCCTGCGATTTCGGTGCACCCATGTGCCCAGCGGAAATGGAATTATCAAGAGAAACCACAGGATTGTAAAGACCATCGCAGCTAGGAAGGAGTGTACAGTGCCTGAGGTGGTCTATTGGTATAATTTCACCCTCTACCGCGCCAGCCGAAGCACTGCACGGGTACCACGTCAGGGTGGAGACCAGCCCACTACCCGAGCCGGAGGCGATGAGAGAAAGGGGGATGCCGTCTGGGTTAAGAACTCCCATGGCAAGTGCATCACACGCTATGGAACCGGGCGTGTAACTGAGGTGATCAGCCCACAATCAGTGCGGGTTGACGGGGTGCCCCATCACTTCAAGGATCTTCGATTGACATCACACGCACAGCCGCCATTTGGTGATGAGAGTGAGACTGGATCCAAGACCAGTGAACCGTCATTTTGGGTTACGTCAGACAGCGACCCAGAGATTTGCAGCCTTAGGTTCACCGACCCTGAAACTGAGAATGAAAGCACAGGCGAGGACGAAGCCCCCGGTCCCCCTTTCAAAAGAAGCACCCGAAGAAAAAGGCCACCGCATCCCTGCCCTCTCTGTGATGATGATATCAGGAGGGAGTGTGGCAAAAATTGTGGGAATGTAGACTTACCTCTTAAATAGCCTCGGTGTGCACTTTGCCGATGCAGCATCATGATGCTAAAAAGGGTCCAAGATGGTGCCTGTGGCGTTATATAACAATGCAGTCTTGCTGAATCTTGTGTGCTCTCGCGCACATATGCAAATATGCAAATTTGGAGGACTCTGTCTTTTATAAAAACAGGCCACTGGAGCAGATGAGACAGATGTGAAAACGAGTCTACAGAAAGTACTGACAGACGACGCTGCTGCAGTGAGCTGAAGTTTTGTGTGCTCTTTTTCTTTGCAACGTCACTATGTGTTACAGTAATACAAACCCAAAGTATTTAAACTGTCGAATAGAAAGTCATTTCTGGCTTTAACATTTTTAACAAATCCTCATAATTGTAAAAATAAATATATGAATAAATGGGCCGCAATATAGATTAAAACATTATCTGAATAAAAGTAGTTGGTTCTCCTTTACTTTTTGTCTCCCAATTTTTCGTCTGCAAAATTTTAATTGCATGTGTCAGAAATTTGACAATTGCATCATGCCTATCATTGTATTGTTTTGGACCAATCAAATTGGTTGATTTTATTTTCTACGAAGAGTTGCACTTTCTTGGGCTTTTTGTATTTTGCGTTTGCTTTCCGTTTCAGCTAAGAACTTGACCTGAACTGACACAAGGAATCCGTTCCAGTTCACCACCCATAGCCGAATTCAAGAAGAAGGACTCTGAAACTTAACCCTTGCAGGAGGTATGGAGCCTCCAACTTTCATCTCTTTGAGACAGTTTATCTTATGCCTAAATAATTAGGCTCATTCCTAAGAGTCCGTTAGAAACTCAAATTAATTTATTTCATGTCTAAATATAGGCACATCATCATTAAGTCCATCAAGAAGCTTTTATTGGCAAGAATTGCCACATTAACATTTCATGGACTTCTGCACTATGCTGAGAGTGTGAATATTGGATCCTTTACATCATAAGGAAACTTGTCGACCATTTCTGTGGCTGCAAACACATATCTTCAAATACAGAATGAACCAGCATATAGTTCCTGTAGAAGAAATAAAGATTAACACCTTACGAGGTTGATAACAGCTCTGTTCAGAGGCAAAAAATAGGCATTCCTTTTTTGCAACCAAGGATAAATAAGATTTGTATTGAATTTTAAAGGTATGCCTTTGTTGTTAATTGTCCGGTTTTGCCACTGTTCAAGGAGCAAAAAACGGTAAGATAAAATAGGTTACATATGATTACGATGTAGCGAGAATAAAATAAACCATTCATTCAAGTGCCGCTTACGATATTAACAATCATTTTATGGTAAAACTTGCGAAGAATACTCTGTTTTACGGTTGTTGTAAAAATGAAACGTAAATTTAAATTCCGTTCCATTTTAATCTTTTTTTTTTTTTATTGTGTCTCCCCAAAAACGAAAGTAATCGAAAGAATAACATTCAATGATCATACTAAACAAAACTTTTTTTTTTATAAAAATGAAATTTTATTAACAAAAACGAAATAATTTTTAAACAAAAAAAGTCAATTTGGTATTTTCCAACTTACCGTTCACACTGGAAATGTCTACTTTTATAGGTTTTCGTATATGCTTACAGCAAATAAACACCCCAATCTCCCCATGTTAAGAACGGCCTTCGGAATAGACAATCCCAACCTCCCATGTTAACGACTTTTGGAATAGACACCCCAACCTTGTCAGCATACCCAAAAGCCTATAAAAGTTGGCATGTCGAATGTGAACGATGAGTTGGACATAATGTAAAAAGGTACTGAATTTAAAACGGAACGAAATTTAAATTTCTGTTCCATTTTTACAACAACCGTAAAATAGAGCATTCTCCGCAAGTTTTACCATGATTTTTTTGTTAAATAATTTATTTTAAACGATTTATGATGGAAAAAGATGGACGGTATCTATTTAACTTTGTGGCCTTCAAAACTGAGTTTGACATATTTAAAAGTGGAGGTGCTATTGCGTTTATTGATCCGTGCTATTTTTTTAAAAAAATAGTATGCTCAAGTTTAATTAAAGTTTTATGATATCTGTTTTTATTAAATTGTAAGTTTAAAGTACAGAATAGGTACAAAACATCATCCCCTTCCCATGTTAAGAATGGCTTTCTAAATAATAATGTTATTATTTCAGCACGGATCAATAAGTGCGCTAGTACAAAAGTGAGAATTGAAATGTAATTTACTGCATGAATATCAGTTTTAAGGCAAGATTTGCACATTATGGTTAATTTTTGCTGCTGAAAATAAACGTTTAGTGATAGTAAAAAATGGTGGAATAAAGACAGAGGGACATAGTTTTGAAGCCGATTTATCAAATTTTTTTTTGTAGGTTTCCGACTACTTTTTTTATTTTATTTGAAAGATTAAGGTAAAAACTAAAGTTTATTTCTAAAAGGAAAAAATATTTGTGCACGTAAAAAAAAAAACCTATGAAAAATGTTTTATGGTGAGCAAACTAATTCAGCTAAATTTTGAAGTTAAATAAATTCATTGTAAAAATCCTTTAAAAGATAAATATTAGTTTTCTGGGTCTATTTCAAAGATAATTAGTAAAGTAAAGTCCTAAGATATTGAATTAAATGATAACCCCCCCCCCAAAAAAAAAACACCTTGTTTGTACAAAAAATAGCTTAATTAGCTCTCAAAAGTGAGAAATTCTTGCTTCGTTCAACTAAAAGAAAACAAAGTCATCACATACATAGCTTATACTGAAGCCAAAAATTTGAGACAGTCGAAAGACTGTTTGAAAATGACGTTCGGCAGTTATAGGGAGTGCTGTTTTTCTTTTTTCTTCCAGATGTGCATCCGTACATTTCTCTCAGGAACGTTTGTTTATTTTTTACCATTTTTTAATTTAATTTTTATCTGTTTTTGTTTTTAAATTAAAAAAAAAAGTTTTATTTTTCAAGATTACATAAAAATTATGTTACGCTGAATGTTTCACATTAATCCAAGCAAGAAAAATATTAGAATCGTTCATATAAAAATTATGCGAAACCTGTAATTAAAAAAAAAAAGTAGAAATATTTTTTGCAATTATTTTTATTTGTTTGAAAATATTAAATAAACAATGGACAATTCAATGATAATATCGGTAGTTTGAAAAATTAATTTTTCTTTGAGTTATATCGAACACATTAATATGGACTTTATGGGCTTTTTTCGTGATGTTCCTGTAAAAATTAAATATGTTTTTAGTTGTTACAATTTACGAATGCTTTATTAGGCATTTCCTTTTTTTTTTGCAATGAAGAACAAATAAAATTTGTGTCGAATTTTAGAGGTATACTTTGTTATATATGTTGTTAATTTTTTGCCACTGTCTTGGACCAAAACCAGGTGGGAAGAAATATCTTGCAATATAAGTGATAATATGATTTTTAATATCATAGATCCATAACAAACGGCACTTGAATGAAAGGTTTATTTTATTCTTGCTACACCATAATCACGTGATTAAAATTTTGCAGATGAAAAATTGGGAGACAAAAAGCCAAGGAGAACCATCTTTGCTTTTAAATTGTTGGGTGAAAGTACAGAATAGTTTTAAAAAATGTTCCCTCTCCCCATGTTAAGAATGATTTTCTAAATAATAATTATTTCGGTACAGCATGTATTCTGCATAAGTACTGATTTCACTTGCAGTTTAACAAGTTTTCGATCATCTGATAATCAACAGGAAACAGCTCTGTGATTATTGGCAGATGACTTCATTACTAGCACGAAAATGAATGATGATGATAATGACTTTATTGAAAATGTTTTCATTTTGTTAAAAGAAAAAATTATTCATATACTAATTCTATTTATTTCACAACAGAATTTAAAAGAAATATCTTAGTTAAAATGCGATTTATTGCTACAAGTGCATTTTTATTGTAAAAAAAAAAAAAAAAAAAAACTGCATGTATTTTTGTCTTTTTTTCTCAACTCCATTCCTTTATCTCTCTATTAATAGCATTCTATATGCATATGCTTCTCACCTCTACGTGATTTACACGTTATTGTTTTTTTTAGTAACTGACGTTTTAGTATTTATTTAGGGTTGAGTTAAAAAACTCAGTACACAAAGTTAAGATGCCAGAAGTGGACTCTGTTTAGCTAAAATATGGAACGGAAGTCACTAAACATGAAACGAAATACAAAACTATATGGAAATAATTTATTTCTCTTCCCTGCGGCCTCTTTCCCACAGAAGAGACGTTACGAACCTGTCTCTGCTTTATTGTTATTTTCATGGCAAGTGCTCGTCTGAGCTCCAATCCATGGTCCCCTCTCGCCAAACTTTCACAAAAAAAACACTCGTCTACCTGAAACCACTCTCAATAATTTCCCCCACTTTTTATCTGTGCTAAAACCAAAACGTAGATTCCATGAACAAAGTTTCTTTCTTAAAACTGCATGCCTGTGAAACTCTCTTCCATTTCCTTGCTTTCCGGCTGACTACAATATGGTTATAAACAAGTTCAAACAATCCAATTTACCAAATTTCCACTACTGACGATTACTACGATATTGCTCCATTGGCATTCATTAACCCTTATCCTCGAGTGGCCTCCGGGCCTTGATAAGTGGTGACTCTTTTGTGAAAAAAAAAATTTCTTTAGTTTTAACACTTCTTGTGTTATCTATCTATATAATTATAAAACTCAAATGACCTTGTAATGGGTGTTGTAACCCCACATCCGGTTTACGACTTCCGGTTGCGCATGCGTACATAAACATAAACCCATAACAGCATAAACAAATAAACATAAGTCGCTACTTTTGCAGAATTTGACCTGTGCACTGAAATATTAACGTTATTATTTAGAAATTATTATTTAACATGGGAATGGTGGGGATGTTTTGCAACTATTCTGTATTACAACTATACTGTCGCAATTTTCTTACAAATAAATCAACTTTGGCCCGTTGACAACCATATGAACAATTTATAATGGCGATTTCCCGACCGCCTTCCTTTTTTTTCTTAAATTTATTCTCAATTTTTTAATACACCTTTCTTAAAAACATTCATACATTTTCTTCTACACTACCAACATAAATAAATAACCCTGAAAATGTTTTTAAATTTGCGCTACAAATAAATAATCAACGTGACAATAAAACGTATTGTTTTACTGTGTATGTTTTCAGCGTCCCAATTGTTTTTTTTGTGTTTAGATTAAAAGATATATCAAAATTTAAATTTAACTTTAAGTATGATGGTATCTGTTCAATGGACATTTACCTATAAGTATGGCAAACCACTTATAATTCAATGGCTGTAAGTTTTTTTTTTTTTCAAAAATAAACAATTATAACCGGAACTACCCATAGCAATCTATCTATATCCTTTTTTCATTTTAATATACTTTCATAGAAATGTTTCTGTTATGTCACAAAAAACTTTTCTTTACGTCAGAAGTGTCACGCTCATACATTAATTCCATAGCTAATATAACATACTCACCCATCGGCTCATAGGTAGTCTAGTCTATATCTATCTATATCTATTATATATATAAAAGTGAATGTGTCTGTGTGTGTCTGTGTACATTTTCCTATGCAATAACTCTGTCAATTTTTAGTTTACAGACTCGAATTTTGATATACAGGGTATTGAAATTTGAGAAAATCTTTGTAATCGGTTATCGGCCAGAAATTTGGCTGTTAAGGGGTCAAAATTCAATGACTTGACCTTTCAGAACTCAACCAAACTCCTCCGCCAATTTTGGATCTAAACACTTGAAATTTTAGATATAGGTTCCTTGGACATGGATCAAACCTTTTAATTTGATTTGCGCCCAAAACAATAAATGTTAAGTAAATGTTATAATAGGGGTCAACGTTTTAAAAAATTTGATCTCTGCGGTCTCTACCAAATTAACCAGACAATTTCTGGTTTAAACATTTGAAATTTTACATAAAGGGTATTCAAAGATAGGGCAAGCGTTTGAATCGGTTTGGGTTGAAAATTTGAGTTACCAATATATAAATGTATGTATGTATGTATGTATGTTTGCATGTCTGCCTAAAACTTTCGACAGAAGCGACAGATTTTTACAAGATTAGTATCGTTTTTAAGCTCGACCCTTCAGATGATAAATACCGAAAAATTGGCAAAAAACATTAATTTCTTCACCCTCAACTGGGCACTTTTCTATAGGGAGGGGTCGCTTTTTTCATTGATATTTTCGAAAGTCATCCCTCTTTTCGATTGTCTAGCCTTAATTTAAGCCTATGTCACTTCTGGTTTGACGGTGGTCGTAACAGCAAAGACGTAAGGGTTTTTTCCCTGTTCTTTTCCTCCTTCTTGGTACGGGTTCGAGCCTGCCTTCCTACTACCACTTTTTATTTTTTTTTTTGCTCAACATACACCTCCAAACACCCGGGCAACGCTGGGCTGAAATGCTAGTATATCTATAAAAATTAAAATGTGTGTGTGTGTGTGTGTGTGTGTGTGTGCATTTCACTACCAAATAACTCTGTCAATTTTCAGTCTAGAGACTCGAGATTTGACATAAGGGGTATTGAGATTTGGGAAAATCTTTTTAATCAGCATTCAGCCAGAAATTTGGCTGTCAAGGGGTCAAAGTTCAACGATTTGATCTTTGAAAACTCTACCAAACTACTCCGCCAATTTTGGGTTTAAACACTTGAAATTTTAAATGTAGGTTACTTGGGAATGGATCAAACCTTTTAATTTGATTTGAGCTCCAAAAAATAAATGTTGAGGGGTAAAAATTGGGGTCCAAGTTATAAAAAATTTGACCTCTGTGATTGATCTCTGCCAAATTACTCAGCCAATTTCTGGTCTAAACATTTGAAATTTTACATCAAGGGTATTCAGAGATAGAGCAAGCTTTTTAATCGGTTTGGATTGAAAATTTGAGCTGTCAAGGGGTCAAAGTTCAAAAGATTTCACCCTTGCGGTGTTTAGCAAACTAATCAGCCAAATTTGGCCCTAAACATTTAAAATTTATATATAACAGGTATTCATTTAAAATTTATACATAACGGGCAAGCATTTTAATCAGTTTTGGGGCGAAAATTTGGCTGCGAAAAGGTCAAAGTTGAAAGAATTGACCTTTGTAAATTCTACCAAATTTCCCAGCCAATTTTAGGTCTAAACACTTGAACTTTTAGATGTAGGTAACTTGAACATGGGTAAAACTTTTTTATTTTGACTTGAAACCAAAATAATAAATGTTAAGGGGTCAAAATCGTGGTCAAAGTTTTAAAAAATTGACCTCTGCGATCTCTATGAAATTACTTTTGGTCTAAACATTTGAAATTTTATATAAAGTGTATTCACACATAGGGCAAGTTATGAACAGTTGATAGGGCCCAAGCAAAGTCGGATTGAATTCCTACTCATGAAACAAAAGTAAAAAAAAAAATAAAGTTTTTTTTTTTTTCATGTTTCATGATAAAAGTCTTTCCATATAGCTTCGTATTTCGTTTCATGTTTAGTGAATTCTTTTCCATATTTAGCTAAATCGAGTCCACTTCCAAGTTTGGAATTATCGTTATTATAATTTTCTGGATGAAGCTTATGCTAATAAGAAAGTTTGGAATTTTTTACCTAAGGTGTTGAACTCTTTTTTTTTTTTATCCTGTATTTGCTTTAAGTTTTTTTATTAAGTTTTGTTAACGCCTCTTTTTTCTCATGTCTATACGAGGGGTGTGCAATAAGTAATGCCCCTGGCCCACTGCCCATAGCAGTAGAGCAACGAAACTTGGCATAGTTATTAGTCTTTCTCTACATAGGAACCACCCAAAGTTATGCATTTTTCCCATCGTTTGTAGCAGCTCTGGAGACCGTTTTTGTAGAACACCCCAAGTTGGTCCTCCAACCACGACGTGACTTCAGAAATCAAGGCTGCATCATCTGGGAAACGTTTTCCTTTCATAAACAACTTCATGGCTGGGAAGAGGTGAAAGTCAGAGGGTGCAAGATCAGGAGAGTAGACAGGATGGGCGAGGATTTCATAACCACACGCCCGTGCTTCTGATCTGGCAACATGCGTTGTAGACCAGAGCATTGTCCTGCAGGAGGAGGGTACCTTTGCTGATCTTGCCCCACCTCTTGATTTTGATAGCTTCCCTTAATTTCCTCAAAAGTGAAGCATAATAGGCTCCTGCAATTGTGGTACCCTTTACCAGGAAATCTGTCATCACTACTCAGTCCTGGTCCCAGAAGACTGTGAGCATGACCTTGCCAGCAGAGGGCTGCACCCTTGCCTTCTTTGGAGGTGGTGAGTCCAAGTGCTTCCACTGCATTGACTGGACTTTGGTCTCTGGATCATAGTGATGGACCCAGGTTTCATCCTGTGTAATCAGTCTTTTGAAAAACTTTGACTCATCTTCTTGGCACATCTTCAAATTCATCCTCGAGCACTCTTGCTTCTGGAATGGTGTGGGCAACCTGGGAATAAATAAAAAATAAATTCAATCATTTTTTTTTTTACTACTGAAAACCATAACTTTAGTAATGGTGTTTTTTGTTTAAACAAAATAATACATTTCCACTAAGATTCAAATAAAAATAATGTGTTTATTACATTCCATGATCATTATTTGATAAATACTGAAAAGTTGATTATAATTAGTTAATTTCCTGATTTTTGGTGAATTTTTAAGTAAAAGGAGAGGTCAAAATGTTTGTACATTTTGAGAATCAGCTATTCATTTTGTATGTATCTACTAATATAAAGTACTTATTTAAAAAAATTAATAATAATAAAAAAAAATGACTTGGGTGCGTGCCATTATCTAAATCGAAACTAGAACATTTAACACTCCAATGGCGTCCCTGTTTGAACTACCGACAAATAAATATATATAAAAAAAGATTTAAAATTAAACCACTTTAAGCTATGAATGAATTTGCGCATGCTCAAAAGGAATAGAAATATATCGGCAAGTTCAAATCAACATTTTGCATTCCAATTTGCCAACATATTTCTGTACATGTTATTCATCCATCCAATTAAAGATTTTACTTGTTATAAACCATCCTTGGTGTATAATGACTAGGGCTAGGACAACATTTTCATTGTTTGGACTCTCGAGTGTGTATTCATTGATATCTGTAGAGGACTAGGATATATAAATCCTAATCCCGTTACAAAAGAAAATAATGAAACGGATGGAAAGAAGGAAACAAAAACTTCATTTCTGGATAAGATAAACGTGTTGTTTATTTACTGTTGAAAGAATTAATGTTTTAGATATAACATGTGTTCATGTCCGCGCGGGTGTAACCATCGTTTGTTGCGGGACTGGTGGTGTAGAAAGAAAAGGAAATGTGTGTTCATCTCACTATCGTTTGTTCGCGCGTGGGAAGAGAAGTGAGTAATATAGTAGAAATGAGAATGATAGTCCAGCGTGTAGACAAAGAAAAGGATAGAGGGTTGACATCAGTTAGCAGTCAGCTACGCGAAGGTATTCACAGGGACAAGTTGTATATATAGAGAGAGAAAGAGTGAGAATGTCAATCCAGGTTATGGAGATAGAAAGCGTATAAAGTGTACGTACTGTTTGTTAGCTTTTTGTCCCACATAGTAGCAAGTGGGCACGCGCATGCCGAAAAGGCACGCTGTCGATCTGTAGACCGCACAGCTCGAAAGCTGGTCCGAAAAAGGAAGAAGCTGCTTATTGCTCTTTCTTTTATAGGTGTTTCCGGTGGTCTTTTGCACATGTGTGGATTTCCTCTGAATGGGGAAGTGACGTTGTTCATACGTGCGTATATGTGAGTACATGTGTGTACGTTAGCGTGAGTGTATGTACGCGAACGTGAATATGTGTACGTGTGTGGACGTGGGCGCGTATGTTTGTGTGCGCGTATGTATATGACAAGTAATATAGCTTGAGATGTGAACGCATGTTTTTGTGTGAGACTAGAAAAGGCTCGCGCAATACTCCCCTTCCTAGGAAAAAAAAATAATCCAGTGTATATATATATATATATATATATATATATATATATATTTATTTTTTTTTTGTAAGTAATGTTTTCGGCAATTGACTGTTCATCCTGTTTTTTGGGGTTTTTTTTTCTGTTGGCAGGGTTGTTTAAAAAACATCAAACGTCAAAAACGGAGTGTTTTTATGAAAAAAAGTATTCACTTACGCGTGGAAAGGCATTTACACTTTTTTAGGGTGACATTTGTTTGTTTGGTTTTTGTTGTGTTGACATATGCAACGAGTTGCTTGGAAAGTGAAGTGAATTGTTCATTTGAAAGGAAAATTTTTGTTTTGACGTGGTGTGTCCAGTTGACGGTATCTTCGCAAGTGAGTCTGCGATAGTGTGTGCATCGTTTGGACGGGCACGAGTTACGCATTTGTTCTTGTTGAACGATAGTGTCCGGTTGCCGGCTGTCAACGAAACTTCCAAGTTGTGAGTTTATCAGCGTGCGTGGTGCATCTCAACTCGTATTGTTGATTCAACTTCTTCCTATGTGTTGATAGGGATGTCCTGTAATTGTTTCTTTGTTGTTGCGTCTGCTGTGCGGGAGGGAATGTGTATAGGCCTATGTGATTTTGCTCCTCGCGTTTGTTGCAGGGTAATGTCAGGAAACCATGAAAAATGTTTGTCGAACTCAAATTTTTCTTTAAATTCGCTATGAAGTCAACAGCTCTGTGTTCGTTTTCTGCCGAGTCTGACAAGGGGTTCCGTCATTGTTGTTCGTTGAGGTCCTTGTCGGTAGCAGTTAACTTATTTTTCTTTGTTGAAAAGTTCGTTTTTTTCTTTATCAAATAAAAATACGCGTCTCACTCAAAACAATTCCTTTCAAAAAAGTAGAGTCACCATGCTTGTTCGTTTCAAGTCAGTCGGGTGCTAGTTTGTTGTGAGACTTGTGGCATAGGAGGAAATGCGTGTTCCTCTCGCGTTCGAGTGTCACCATTTTGTGGTGGTGGTGAAAAATAGGGAAAATGAATTGAATTGAGAAAGAGACGAAGTACGTGTTAAATTGAATTAAATGAACTAGGATTTATTTTGTGAAGAAACAAATGCAAGAAAAGGGTACTACACGTGTTTAGTTTGGCGTGCTTCTCGCTGTTAACTGGTGAGAAGGAAGGTCTATAGTTTGGTGTGCGTCTCTCGTTGTTAGCTGGTGATAGGGAAAGTTTATTGTTGTAGAGAGAGAGAGAGAGAGTCTGTGTGTATGAGTGTTTCGTTCAAACGCATCCATTTCATTTTAAAATAACGGGGTCACCATCGTTAGTAGAAAGTCAGGATATATATATATATATACATCCTAATCCCGTTAATAAAGAAAATAATGAAACGGATGGAAAGAAGGAAACAAAGACTTAATTTCTGGATAAGATAAACGTGTCGTTTATTTACTGTTGAAAGAATGAATGTTTTAGATATAACATGTGTTCATGTCTGCGCGGGTGTAACCATCGTTTGTTGCGGGACTGGTGGTGTAGAAAGAAAAGAAAATGTGTGTTCATCTCACTATCATTTGTTCGCGCGTGGAAAGAGAAGTGAGTAATATAGTAGAAATGAGAATGATAGTCCAGCGTGTAGACAAAGACAAAGGATAGAGGGTTGACATCAGTTAGCAGTCAGCTACGCGAAGGTATTCTCAGGGACAAGTTGTATATATAGAGAGAGAAAGAGTGAGAATGTCAATCCAGGTTATGGAGATAGAAAGCGTATAAAGTGTACGTACTGTTTGTTAGCTTTTTGTCCCACATAGTAGCAAGTGGGCACGCGCATGCCGAAAAGGCACGCTGTCGATCTGTAGACCGCACAGCTCGAAAGCTGGTCCGAAAAAGGAAGAAGCTGCTTATTGCTCTTTCTATTATATGTGTTTCCGGTGGTCTTTTGCACATGTGTGGATTTCCTCTGAATGGGGAAGTGACGTTGTCCATACGTGCATGTATGTGAGTACATGTGTGTACATACGTGTGAATGTGAGTGTATGTACGCGAACGTGAATATGTGTATGTGTGTGGACGTGGGCGCGTATGTTTGTGTGCGTGTATGTATATGACAAGTAATATAGCTTGAGATGTGAACGCATGTTTTTGTGTGAGACTAGAAAAGGCTCGCGCATATCTTATATTCTTTTATATAGAGTGATGTGGTCCTCGATTGATATATACTTGAGAGTCAAAACAATGATAAGAATATTGTCTTGTCATAGCCCTAATGATTAATTACTATTTCCTGTTAATTTCTGTGTTAAAATATTTTCACGCAGATACACACACATACAAACATGTACTGTTTTATAGAGATTTAAATCATTTTGTATTGAATAGTTTTTTTTTGTTTTTTTTCTGTAATTTCACAAATCGAAAATGAATTTATGAGAGTTGGCAACTAATTTCATTGCAATAAACCACACCATGTCAAAAGGATATGAAAGAAAGGTGAAAAAAAAGAGAAAGGGACGGTTTATTTGATACATACTTGACCGAATTTATGTAGTGACAAAAATGTTGGACAGAGCTGTTCATCACTACGCTATCTTAGGAATGAATCTACATGATATCCTTTGCCCATCAGAATTTTACACACACACACACACAAACAAACAAACAAACAAACAAAAAACTGTTTTTTTCTGTTTTTGTTTTAAGCATTTTATATTGTGTCTTTACTTTTTGATTGCTGTTGTAACTCGTTACCGGATTTTATTGAACAAATATTGTCCGCCATAGGACCCAACACATACAAGTACCAACATTTTTTTATATTGTTACTATTTCTAAATCATTTTTAACACACACATATATATGAATGATCTTGCTCCAAATGTAGTAGTTATTAATTTACTAGCTGACCCGTACTCTGGTGTTGCTCAGGGAAAATAGATTAACTAAAAAAAAATGTCATCTGGCATCCACAATTTTTAAATGAAAATTATCAGAGGAATTACAGTTGGAAATTGAAGTTTATGGACCGTCCTGAAATAACATTACTATTTAGAAACCCATTCTTAGCATATTAACTATTCTGTACTGTCACCTAACAATTTAATAAACAAAAGATACTGTAAAAACTTAATTTAACTTGAAAATCCTACGGTCTGTTAACTACAGAAATACTAAAATAGTATTAATCTATGAATTAATACCGTAGTACCCTTAACGTACATATGTACATGTGTCAGGTTTTCCAGATTATAAATTATTCGATTGGGAGATCCTATTTATTAAAAAGGAGGATAGGTGATAACATACTACGAACATTAAATTAATATTTTGATATGCTAATTTAACATTCATGGTAATTTATCACCTTCTATCCTCTTTTTCAATAAATAGGATCTTCCGATCACCAAAGACGCAATATAAAAAAAAAAATTAAATAAATAATAAATGATGTCATGCTTGGGCTGTACGAGAAGCTAAAATACATCTTCTTGGTCTTCTGGCTAGAACCCAACGGTAGTATATGTTCTGTCTAAAGATAGTATAATGATATCGTGGGGTTTCCATTCCCACTGGGCGTCCATACAATGGAAATACGTTACAGACTCCTATAAGGATATTGGAGATAAACCGTAATAACAAAATATATTCTGACATTACATTAACCAAATTGCTTTGATAGATAATTTTGCAGTTTTAACAAAAGGGCTACAATAATATCATGTGGTCTCCATTCATGCTGTACATCCACAGAATGCCCAGCAGTAATATATTACATATGAAAGATGCCGCTGTGGAATTTCCATAGGTCCCGCTAGTTTTTACTGATACTATTATGCATGTACATTAACAGAGAAATGGGCATAAGGTGTTAGTTTTGTTTTTTTGTTTGTTTGTTTTTGTGTGTATTTTTTTTTTTTACTTCTGCAGTTTACAGATCATGGTATTTTTAATATAATTTTCAAATTAAATGTAAATTTGATGATATCTTTTGTTTATTAAATTGTTAGGTGGAAGTACAGAGTAGTTAACATGTTAAGCATGTGTTTCTAAATAATAACATTATTATTTCAGAAGGGACTGTAAACTGCAGAAGTACAGATTAAAATCCATTCTTAACATAGTAATTGTTCTGTACTTTCGCGTATCTATTTACTAAACATTAAAAACTAAAATTTACTGCAGAAATTTAATTTAACTTGAAAATCCTATCCAAAAAATAGTCAGTAAATTGCAGAAGTACCAAAATATGAGGTACTCCTGCAGTTTACAGACCGTGCTGAAATAATATAATTTAGAAACTTATTCTTAGCATCTTAATTGTTCTGTCCTGTCATCTAAAAATATAATAAACCAAAGATACTGTAAAAATTGCATTTAACTTTAAAATCGTATCTAAAAAAAATACCACGGGCTGCACACTTCAGAAGTAACAGAAAATGATACACTCTCTCATCTGAAACATTACCATTGTTTCTTTTTATTGATTTTATTTATATTCCCCATTACAATTGCGCAGAATAGTCAACAGGGAAAAGTGTAAATAAAAACGGTCAACAGATAATGTTACCAAAGGCAATAGCAATTACTTTTCTATCTACCTGCCTAAATTTTTGATAAATGATGAGATCACCGATCTAAAGTTAAAAAAGAATTCAATAAAATTTGTGTGTGTGTGTATGTGTGTGTCATGCACAGACGGACTGTTTTGCTGTATTACAGTTCTTCAGTTTGGCTAGACAAGCAACTATCTCAAGCCAAGATTGAAACTAAACTGCCTAGGTGACAGTCAATATTGGAGTTAAAATCAATTTAATACTACATATGACTACGTAGGATCCCATATATATAAGCTCACATGCCTCCCCATAGTGTCTTACAATACATAGTAGTTTACATAGCACTGTAGAGAACCTACATGTAAGTTGAGTTGCTAGATCGGCAGACATCATAGTAGAAATGTAATATAGTCCTAGTTAGTCTTAAGTATGAACCTGTATTTTGTCCCGGGTTAGTTTCTGGTGGGAGACGAGATAGGCAATATTATATTTTGTCAGATCCATATCTCCGTTAGAACTGTTGATTTGGCAGGCACCCAGCCTTGGGTGGAAATTAGTATCGCCGTATATGCAGTGATGTGCTGATCACCAAGATATGAGTTTGGATATGCCTGTTTTTTGCCAAGTCACAATATATTGCACAAGGAATTGCATATACATATAAGAGAAAATAGATCATTTGTCATGTAACTACTAAGTTACTATATCGACAAGGAAAGGATGAAAGTGGAGTATCAGTTCTTTACTGCAAGTATAGAAATCTTTCACAAGTAATGCAGATTTGATTTTTGTAAGTATTTTAAAAAATAAAATAACGGTAAAAGTTCAGTTTAGTTAACAATTCAGAAATGATAAAGCAAAAATAAGAAATAAGTAATTTAAAACAAATTGAGTATAATTAAATTCTGTATCGACCTGTAATTTTTTTTTTTTTTTTTTTTCAACTTCGGAATTTTATTTCTCATTGTGTAGTTCATTAGCACACACAAAAAAAGCACCATTTCAGTAAAGGCTCACGTGGTCAGACATTTTAGTTTTAGTATAAGCCATACAAACACAGAAAACAAATTCTGAACAACAAAAAAAACTTACAGTTTTAATACATTAAAACTATATGGGTCGATAGATAGTTGAATTCTACTGAGTTTGGTATATAAGTTTTTTTTTTTTTTGTTGTTTTTTTTTAAATGATTTTTCAATTGTTTAACACACTACAATTTTTATCAAAATAACATTAAGTGATAAGAATTGTAAAGATATGATTAACTGTAAAAGAAGCAACAGGTTTATTTCTTACTTTTTAAGTGAATTTCGAAAAATATTGCACCTGCTTATGAATAGTTTCGTACAGTGAAATATGGCTTCATACAGTGAACAAAACGTAATTGTTTTGTTATAAAGTAATCGTCTTTTTGTTTTAGTGGTTGTTCAAAATGTGCTTTCCAGTCTATATACTTGTTAAATCTACTTTTTGTCACTGGTCCACAATATATACAAACTGGCAGCGAGTAAAACACAACACAGTTGATCTATAAAATAATAAATTGTTTTTTTTTTTTTTAATTTTTTTTTTTTACACAGTGATCGCCACTTATCAAGGCCCGGAAGCCACTCAGGGATAAGGGTTATTGCAAGTACATTACGTTAGTGTGGAGATTTGATGGAGTGTTTACTTAAGGGGCGGTTCATTAGGAATTTGTTAACATTAGACTTGAAGACATCCAAGTTGTAGTCCGGAGGGAAGCAGGCAGACGGAACAGAGTTCCACAGGCGTGCATTTCACACTGACAATTAGGTTTGGATTTAAAGTTATTACTGATGTTTTGACGTTTCTGAAGTGCATGGGGCTGGTGCGTGGTTGGGTCGGATGTTGACGGTGAAGAAATGTGTCAGACTTGCTCCTCTCAGGTCGACTGTATCTGTTCTCTCTCACTCCCGATCTCTGACTGATCAAATCATACATGTCTTTTCCAAGCTCTACCCTGAGTCCATGGTTTGATTTTTATTTATTGAAAGCGCCAATTGAAAATATAAACAGTGATGAAATATTCAGGCTGAGGAGTTTGGTCAATATTAAATTTTCTTGCTTATATGTCACTATTTCAAATTTTAAATTTTCTTGCTTATATGTCACTATTTCGAATTTGTGGCTGTGGGTCGCTGTCAGTGGATTGTTTCTCTTGTACAAAACTGTCATAAACAATGTTTTAAATGTAATTTAGGCAGTTTCAAACTGATATAATTGCAGACTAAAATAAATTAAAAGAAAAAAGAAATGATTTCTTTTTAATTCCAATTATCTAATAGTTTTCAACAATTGAATAAAAATTCCATTTTTACTTGATATTTAATTTTCATTCAAAAAATTATTTGAATAAATTTGAATAAATTTTGATTTAAAAAATTTTACCTTAAAAAATGTGACTTTTTTTTTCTTTTAATCATGATGTTTGGTGCAGGAGATGGCGGCTTGTGTTCTGAATTTGGAATAGCAATATGTGAGCAAGAAAATTCAAAATTGCCAAAGTCTAATGTGAGACATTTCTCAGACACAATTAGAATAAAGTAAACAGATGATCTATGGGGATGAACATATGCACAAACATGAAAGACAGCCAATTAGTAACGACCACTGCAAAGTCGTCTGCATGAAAGCAATTTATTTTTGTATATGCGATTGCCATACTTTGCACGTTAAAAATGGGATGGATGTAAATAAGAATGAAGTCTATTTGTGCTGCATACGTTTATTGCCCACTGACAATGATTAAAGTCTACAAAAGACAAAAATGCAACAGTTAATCAAGAGCAGTAAACATGGTAATTCTATATCCCCCCCCCAGTCTTTGTGTTGCATATAAGTTTGAGCAGTGGCTCCCACATTCACAAAGACTGACACCAAAAATGTCAATAATGAGGTGAACGTTAGACATATAGATCCGAATGCTGAATCAGAATTTCTGTGAGGTCAGGCACTTGAGCATCATCCACTGAATCCAGAGTGCTTTTAAGCCACAAAGGAGGGAAGGCTTCAGAAGGGGTGATTCTCATGATAGTAAATGAGGGAGTAGAAGGTCCATAGCTGCAGTCCGTTTTTTTTTTTTTTTCCTGAGATTTTTAGTGTTGGACATGGCTGAGGAAGCTTCACTGATTGGATAGCAGAAAAGATAGTCCTGCTGTAAACAGACACAAGCCAACGTGTTTAGTGGATTGCATAGTTGCAATGCATACAAAAGAACATATTTGTCACAAGTGAGAATTGTTTAACTAAGATAAATCATCCAAGACATGGAAACTATCTCTGAGTTTGGATTTGACCACCAAGAATTTGATTTCTCTGCAGACCCCCCCCCTCCAAAAATACTTACTGTCTCTTTAAACAGAGGTGTCATGCTGAGAGCAAGGTTCTTAGGTTCTTGAGAAAAATAATGGTTGGCTAGATACAGGACTCCTTAGACAGTGGTATTTTTACATTTATAGATTGACAGATTATCCATTTCAAGTGGATGCTGGCTAGTCATTATCTCAAGTGATCCTTTCTGTTATGGATCCAGGAATATCTATATATATATATTCAAGCAAATGTATAGTGGGGTCCAGTTTGGCTTTCTGGAGTCTGACAG
Source organism: Euprymna scolopes (assembly GCF_053919585.1). Classification (NCBI taxonomy): domain Eukaryota; kingdom Metazoa; phylum Mollusca; class Cephalopoda; order Sepiida; family Sepiolidae; genus Euprymna; species Euprymna scolopes. Next base: position 95,015,843 of record NC_136489.1, on the reverse strand, counting down.
TCAGTTGGATTTGTGTGCCTCTCCAAGCAAGATGAGTCCTTGGGTTCTAAGTTTTGTGTTTTCATTTGATCAAACTAAAATGTTTCATTTGCAAATCTGTTATTCAAAAAAAGAAAATAATTCTTATTCTAACCTCCAAAAGAATAAAACTTTATTTGTTTGAAATGGGAGTTGTAATTTTATTTGGAAGGAGAATTTTTACAGCACTAATTGAGACCAAATTGGCACCATGACCGATTTCAGAATCAAATGACTTTGGACTAGTGCAACAAACAGATTATCATGGCCTGTGCAATAAACGCACACAGCACTCGTTTATGCTGCACCATATTGTCCCCTTCTCCACATTTGCATATGGTTGGATCAGTTTTATATTTGCTCATAGCAGCTCTTGATCGTCCCTCTTATGTAGCTGTATTCATGTTCCATTTCAGAGAACTTTCTGAAACTTTTATTTGGTTTATCCCTCCAAAGCGTTGGGGTCTTTTCCTGGTGGCACTGCTTGTAGGTTTATAATTGATTAATCAAACTGAACTGTTGAAATCTAAACCTAGCAACTCGGCCATTGATTTGTGCATCTCATTTTTAATATCTCAAGTCTTTATTTATCATTTCATTTTGCTTCAGTTAAAGTTGTAAAAAATTAGGAGACCCCCAATTGATCTCTGTATGATATACATAGATATTCGAATATTCCAGTAAACTTCTTCTTTACATATCAGATATTAAGTCAGTAAATAAGTTAAGAACATCAATTTTCCTCTCCCCAATTGACTAGTTAAATATTTTATAGTATACCTTTCTTTTGGTCTCTTGTTCTTACTGGATTCCAAGACAAGAATAGAGAACTATTTTCAGTAGCAGTCATAGAGAACTATCTTCTCTGGTGAATCTATGCCACCCTCTGAGTTCTCTAGCCACAGGCTGACCAATCAGCTAACAGGGCGCATTGATTCACTTGCTCTCTAAAAGTCTGAAGGGAACGTCAGCAGTCAGATCCGGATCGCCAGTGTAGCAACATCTATCCCCTTTCGTCCACCGGACATCCCGCTATAGCATTGACAGTCTATTTGAGACAACTGCTATCCAGCCGGGGACGACACGGTACTGACCGACCTTAAAAGAACTTTCTTTTTATTCTTCCCTTTTTAGCAGCCTGACCTGCCACTTCCTGCTACAAATAAGATACTCTTCATTGTTGTTGTTTAAAAAAGAAGTTTGTGTTTCTTTTATGCCTTGTTCTTTGCTTTAATTATTAGGAAGGTAAAACCAACCCACCTCTCCTAAAAATACATCTGGTCTGGTGGAATATCCAATTTAGTGATGTTAGCCAGGAGATTTTATTTGGGCCACAAATATTATATGATTTTGAATATTTAGTTAGGGCTGATTTGTAGGGAAAATTATCCTCATGCGAGATTGTCCTGACAAACCCGTGTACGAAAAGACCTTAGACACTCGAGGATATTGTCCAGTAGGCATTCGAATTCTTTTACGCTTTCTTATTTTTCTTTTATTTTTGTGTGTGCGTGTGTACACATGCATGATTCTTGTTATATGATGTTGCTTATTGTTCATACATCTTCATGTGTTCAGAACTTATTAACAAGTCAATCCAATCCACTTTCTTGTTATGCGTTACAAAATCTTATCAACCAGTCGATTCCAAAGGATATGGGTAACTGTAAGTCTGAAGGCAAGAGATACTAATATCGGTCATTCATGTTATTTGCGCAAACAACAGTACCATGACAATGTTCAAAACTGACTTCAAAACCTAATAGGTGATGTCCTTTTCTCTTCCCTGCAACCTCTTTCCCCACAAAAGAGATGTTGTATGCCTATCTCTATTCTATTGTTATTTTCATAACAAGCGCTCGTTTCAGCACCAATCTATGGTCCTCCATCCTTGCCAAACTTTTGTAAAAAGAAAAAAGCACTCGACTAGCTACAACCACTATCAACAATTTCCCCCACTCTCTAACTGTGCCTAAATCTAAATGCAGATTCCATGAACAAAGCTTCTTTGTTAGAACTGCCCACCTGTGGAACTCTGCTTTTCGGTTTACTACAATATGGTAGTCTTCAAGTCCAATGTAAACAAGTTCTTGTTGAGCTGTCCTCTTAAATCATCAAATTCTACCCAATATCCATCACCTTACATTCATTCCCTATCTTCGAGTAGTCTTTGGGCCTTGATAAGTGGTGACTCCTTTGTAAAAAAAAAAAGAAAAAAAAAAAAAAAAGAAAAAAAAAGAAAAGCGAATGAAAAGCAGCCTGCGATACAGAGTTCCATAGGCTGGCAGGAAAACATTTTGTTCATGGAATTTGCATTTAAATTTAGACACAGGTATAGAGTGGGGGTGGGGTTGGAGGTGGGGATGAGACAGTGCTTAAGCCAGAAAGTCTTTAAAAATCGTCTTAAGTTTTAAAATTGATAGTCATAAATTTATACATGAAAAAATTGAACACATGTGAGAAAACTGCATTAGTTTATTTTTACCATTTTTTTTTTTTTTTATCCCTGATAGATTTTTAGTGTCTTTTATATAAGAAAGGCTAAGTGCAAAATTTCACGTTTCTCTTTGGTTTTGGAGCACAGCTGAACTGTAAAACCTTGTTTGGGAGAAAGGATTAGAATGTGCCTCTTTATATATTCATACTACTGCTGGTAAATTTTTTTATGTTTGTGATTGATCAACAGAAGGCGGATGGAATTGGCATTATTTCTGTCATGTATGCCAAATCTTAGGAAGTGATTATTTTCGTTTAAGTCTTTCAGTGTTTGGAATTTCAAACTTATGTGCAGAATGTGCCTTAGCACTACAACTGATTCTTCAATCCTAGTAAGTTATCCAGATGGTAGCTTCTCTTGCAAAGAAAATTTGATAATCTGTATTATTTGGATTATTCGAACTACTGTTCTCTGATGTTATTCTCCCAGCATATCAGCAAATGTTATGTCCGACCTTTTAAGGATCATCTTGTTGAACTTGGAGAATCTGTACTGAATTTCAAACAGAAACTTTTATTCAATTCATGGGGGTAGCTTGCTCTTGTTCTGTCAGTCATAAATGGATAGAATTCTTAAGTAATTATGTTGTTGTATTCATTCTATTTCCCACACTGAGGATTAAACTTTCAGAAGACTGTCACTTGGAACTAATTTTTACTTAGCACTTTTATCAGTTGTGTCATGTACTTCTACCCAGTCACGGCTGACAGAATGAGAGCAAGCTACCTCCGTGAATTAAATAATGGGTTCTTTTTTCATTTTGTACAGATTCCAGATTTCAACAAGATGTAACTGTAGAAAGCTGAAGGTTCCAAAACGTTGTGAGAATAACATCTGAAATGCAAACAGTAATCTGAACAATACAAATTATCAATCCTCATCTAAAAAAATTCTGAAATATAACAATTGGAGTATCGTTGTGTAGTAGAATTGACGTGTAGTAGAAATTCACCCCCTCCCATCTCTCTCTGTTACTCTTTCGTTATTGTTGATTGACTTCTATTTTACACTAGCAGGAGCACCCAACCTTGCCGAGATTGAATGAAGCTCAATGAATGTTCCAATCCTCCCATACTTTTATTGTCATCCAAATTGGTAAAATCGCCCATTTTTCAATCCAATGGATTGATTGCCTGCTTTTGTCAAGAACCCTTCATGCTGTACTGGAAGAAAGCTTCACATGCCTCCTTGCAGTGACGTAGTCCACAATATATTGTAGTCTACATGGGACTGTAGAGAATTTACTGTTGATTTTATAAAATTATTTTTATATAAAAACTTGAATTAAAGTTTAAAGTGCAAAAGTCAAGTATAGTTCAATTGTGCTCTAAACAGAAGCATTCATTTCAAACATGCCCCTGTCTTATCAAAACATCTACTGTTGATTTTATATGCCAGGCCTGTCTGCTTATCCGGTGATGAAACTTCTCTTGTGATGTTGGGCTGTATCAGAGTGTTAACTTTTATCAAAGTCAGACTGTTCCTTCTCTAATCAAATTTATTCAATTATCGATTTTTAATACTTATCAGAGGCATTCCAATACAAAATCTAGACACAAAGTGCATTTGTGTAAATTTTTATAAAAATCGTCCCAGCCGTTTTGGAGTCCATAGAAACTCGCTCACAAACAGTGCCATTTATATATAAGTAGAGATAAAGATATTCACATTTAGAACAGTAAAACAAAATTAGAATACTAGAACAGTAGAAGAACAAGTAATACAATAATAGAAAAGAACATGTCATGAAATCAGTTTATTCACTTTCATTGACACTCTCATCCATTGAAAAGATCTGCAGGAGCATAATTTTTGTGGCTCAAAATAATCCAGCGACATGGCATTTGTGATCCTTTATAAAACTATGTGTTTCTCTATTATTGTTGCATTTTGGTCAGGTAACAAAACTTTTTATTATATCTTGCATAATATAATCAATAATTAAAAAGCAAATGATTTCATGTGATACCATAGTGATAGGCTTTGTCAAAATCGGTCTGTTCTTATGCTGACGTTGTTATGGTTAAGTTTTTCAAATCATTACAAATATGCGATTTTACAGGATTATATAATACATAGTTCATGTTGCTCTAAAGGGATATAGATGATGATGATTTTTATTTTATTCTTTTAGCGATCACTGATTCATCATTTTATATCTACAACATGTATATATATAGAAGACAAAACGGCTGGGCATGTTTTTGTATGTCCAACAAAGGCTTTTTTCGCTGGGGTTCTCGGGGGGGGGTACTATGTCTTAGAACTTTTTATATACTCTCTAGATTATAATATCTACGATTTGCAAAGGGACATCATATCTACATTTATTTTGAATGACTTTTATAAAATTCACACTATTCCATCCTCTCGCATGTTTTTTGTATAAAAGCAAAACTGAATCAAAAACGAAGGCAGCTTCTTGGCCTTTTGTGCTGGGACGTCCAGAGAGCAATCAGCTTTGATCAATGTCGGGGAAACCCTTCATATCAGACAATTGCTATTCATTTGGACACTCCCTTTTTGTGGGGAGCTGGTTTTCCCCAACATCGTGGGGAAACAAACAAATAAATGAAACGGCGGAAAGCTGAACTGGCCTCCAGCCAACATTCGTATTTTGCAAGTCAACTTTTTGATTGACATTGATAAATTTCAATGCTTTTCACATCCTATGCCTCGTAGCATCACCGTAAGATGCTACATTTTCTTCCACTTTCTTCTCCGTCTTCGGGTTCGAAATACTTTTTTTTTTCTTTTACACCTACACACACCCGGGCAACGCCAGGTACCCCCCGCTAGTTTTATATATACAGCATTTTATATCTTCATCATTTTATATCTACAACACTTATTTTATAAGAAAATATACTGTATTGAGGACATGCGTTGCATGGGGAGAAATGAAATGAGAATGGTAGAATGGATGTGCAATGAGAGTCTTAAAGACAGGCTTAGATCTGATGGGATCAGGAGGATTCTATCTGGACAGTACAGAGAGATATGTATAGAAGACGAAACTTTGATGGTATGGTCACATTGAAAGAATGAATAAATGTTCTTGGGTTTGTAGATGTAGAACAGTGAAAGTAGTAGGTCAAGTACATAGGGGAAAGCTAAGGAAAACGTGGGAGAAAATGATAAAAATAGACTTGAGAGAAGGAGAAATAATTAAGACTATCGTTTTTATATTGAGTGTTATTTTTGCAACGTATTGGTCGATGTAACCTCCAATCTTCTTCAGGTGTCCTTCTTAAACAATAGGATCATGCAGGTGTTGATTGATGGACGTTCATCCAAGCAGCATAACATTAATGCGGGAGTGCGTCAAGGGTCGATCCTTGAACCACTGTTATTCCTGATATTCATTAATGACCGCTCCGATAATATTGTGCCTGAGATGGGTATAATACAATGCTCTATAACGTGCATAGGGGAAGACTGGATGTACACAAATCTAAGACAATGGCTGAATCCTTAGAAAATGACCTCCAAACTGTAGTAGAATGGGGACATAAATGGATGGTAACATTTAATGCTAGTAAGACTAAGCTGCTCTCCTTTAACAATTACAAGAAGCCACTCCAACCACCAATATCCTTGACAAATAACTCCCTATTTGAAAATTCTTCCTTCAAACTCTTCATTTAACATTCACAGGAAATATGAACTGGAACAAATACATTGAGGACATTGCAAAAGTTACTGCAAGGATGGTGGGCTCCCTCTATTGTGCTAGAAAACTACTCACACCTGAAAGTATCCTGTACCTCTACAAGGCCACCATTCGCTCATGTACAGAGTATTGTTGCCACATCTTGGCTGGTGCATCTACCACTAGTCTCTTCCTCTTGGATAGGGTTCAAAAAAGGGTCTCTAATCTAATAGGTCCCACTTTATCAACTAGTCTCCAACCCCTGTCCCATCACTGCAATGTTGCATCCCTTGCTTGTTTTACAAGTATTTTAATAGAATGTGCTCTGATGAACACATTGCACTTGTACCCCCTCGATGTACATATCCTGAATAAACTGGCTTAGCAACAAAATCACACTCCTTCAACTGTTGAGGTTCCTAAATGCCGGAGGGCTTTCTACTCTAATAGCTTCTTCCCTTGAACACCTAGACTTTGGAATTCCCTTCCTGCTACCTGTTTCCCTGACTGTACCATAAACCAAATGTAACATAAACCAGCATCTTGTTAATCTTTCCTAGGCATGATCCCAAATAGTAACCCCTTGCCTCCAAGTGGTGATATGCCTTGTTTGGCATGAAGGTGAGTAAAAATAAAAATCTTGTCAAACTTGGGAATCTTTCCATTGAATTTGTGAATCTGCACAGAATTTTGAACGAAATATATATTTAATTCAGTATAGATAACATTCAAAATACAATTGCAAATTATTTAAGACTTCTGCCCAGTCATGGCTGATAAAATGAGAGCATATCCCCCCATGGATTTAATAAAGGGTTCTGTTCAGAAATCTGTGTAGATTCCTGAGTTCGACAGAAAGGTTCCAGACAAGATACATGTGAAGAAGGTCGGAGATTATGTCAACCCAAATATTGTACAAATAACACTTAAGATCATCATCATATCGTATTAAGCTGAAGATTCTATTGTTGGCATTGGTTTCCATGATATTTTTTCTGGTCAGAATTTTTTCTAGAAAGACATCGTTTACTTAGAGGAAGGACCACACTCAGGTTGCTAACATCCTGAGTGAACATGGTTTTGTGAGACCCGCTGGATTTGAATTTTGAACACTCGCCCATCATAACCACTCGCCCATCATAACCTCATCTCAAGATGAGAATAGTAATCCAAATAATGAGAATTATCAATCCCCATCTCAAAAATTCAGAAACTAAAGACCGGGCCAGAAATATATTAGTTTAGAGGTCAATCTCTTAAGGCTGTCGGATACTTGCCAGCATGTGAAATGGTAGAGCTTTACTTATTTGTACACAAATGCTGAAATTTATTAAGTTAAATGTAAAACAGTTCAGGTAGCAAGGTCAGTTCACAGAGAAAAGCCGGGGTAAACATGGGAGGAAGCGATAAAATTGTACACAAATGACTAAAACTATCAAACAAATTTCTCAGAAAACTTTTCCATATTCCAAAATAGACTTTCAATCTTAAATATCTCTTTTGCGCAATGTTTATTTTCAAACAGGTTTTGAATAGCAAGATTTAAAATTGCTTAACAATTTTATGTCTGTGAATTAACTCAAATTAGTTGAAAACATTAAAAAAAAGTTTGCATATATATATATAAATATAACAAGATCTGTGCACTGGTGTCACCCTGGGAAAATTGAAGAATCTAAGAAACTACTACTCCTAAAGCCCATGTAAGTAGTGTTAATCAAAATTTTAACTATCTATAAGTATTTTTTTATTTCATTATTAAACTTCTTTTTCTTTTTTCTTTTTTTTTTGCTGTAGAATACACATTAGCATGGCTAAGTGTCTGCAAAGCTCTATGATCTTGGGCCATGGTGTTTTCTTGGTTTATGTTCATGTTTGTTCTCAAATGTCTATGCATCTTTTCTATTGTCTACTTTTCGAGCAGCTTCTTTGCCTTGAATGCATATTTTGTATAGCTCTGGGCTAGAATGCTTGTTATGACCAAACAATTTCACATTTGGTAATACAGGATATTGATGGGATGCCAGTACGTTTTGCAACTCTACGATACTGATTTGATCAGATAGTTTATAATCAGTAATGAAAGATATTGATGTGAATTTGGAAAGTTTATAATTTCTGACATAATTTTACAGTCGGATTGATACATTCAAGGTTATATAAGATTACAGGAAGGCATGTGTATTATAGATTCATGCTTTGATTTTGAATGCTAGTGCGGTTTTATTTCTTGTGAAAGTGGCTCAACCTAAGTCGATTTTGTGATTTACAGCCGTTTGCTCGGCATTAGATGAAGCCAGCTTGTATACAACAAACTGTAACTTGTTCGATTTGTTGATGTTAAGAAGAGCTTTGTTATTTTATTTATTTTTTTAAAATTTCTTTTGAGTACTTCACAGATAACTGCAAATTAGATCTGGAGTTACTGGTTGCAGCTATGTCATAGTTCAAATTAGACAAAAACAAAATGGCCACCAATTAAAAAACCAGAGCTAGATTGTTTTGTTTTCCAAATAATTGATTCCATAATGATTCCAAATAAAAATATTGAAAGGACATCATCTTGCTTTACACTCTTGAGGATTCAGATTGGGCATGATGTGTCTCTATCAGTTTTAATTGCAGGAGTCGAATTAGCACAGGTCATTTTTAGGAACTGTATCGATTGTTTATTCAGATTTGTTTCCTCAAAAAACTTACAAAGAGAAAGATGGAAGTCGGATGCTATCAAACACTTTAGTAAAATCAATAAAAGCATTGAACACAAAATTATTGAATTCTGTGGGCTACTGTATTATCTGTTTAAAGGCAATAATTTGCTACAATGATACCTCTCCCTTATTTGTATGCAGCTTGAGAAATTGGAAATGATGCATAAAGATCTTGATTATATTAGACCATTACCTTCCCAAAAGTCACCTTGTATGATGAACTTTCCATTGGCCACCACCACAAAGGAGCACCGAAGAAACGGTACAAAGACTGTCTGAAGAAATCTCTTGGTGCCTGTCACACCGACTACCACCAGTGGTTAACCCTTACAGCAGACCAAAGTGTTTGGCGACACACTATCCATCAAGCAGTCTTCTCCTTTGAGAACACTCGGCGGGCTTGTCTGGAGGACAGAAGATGCAGGAGGAAGGAGCGCCAACTAGCCCCAGCTCCAAACCCAGACCAGATTCTAACCTGGAGCTGTTGTGGGTGAGTCTGCTTATCCTGCATTGAACACATTAGCCACGATCGTTTCTGCAGAAAGCGTGGACAAGCCCCTTCCTAGATGTTTGTTTACCATGCCAAGCCATGATTAGCATTACACTGTATTGATACAAATCATTAGCACAAATCCTCGCCTGTTCCCTGTAGGGGAGAGGAAAAGAGACCTCCAAAATGTATATGTTCCATAAAACCTACGAGACTTACCACATAATTTTTTTTTTTTTGATGTCACTATTGAGGAGCAACTGTTTTCTAAACTGCATTGTTTCTATTGTTTTATGGACATCTGCTGTTTGATTTGGTTGCCACGTGGTGATTCCTAATTCACATTGTGATACTATAGACTGCCTTCCTCCTCTACAGCCAAGACCACTAGAAAAGATTAGCTTAGAAAATGGACAATAAAAAGACTGGTAAATCCATTGAACTCGCCAGATGAATGATGCCATAATTATTTGATAGTTTTTGGAGTGGCCAGATAACCATGGAGAAAGTAAGTTAAGACAAAAAAAAAAAAATGGTGTGACCAATTCAGCTAAAGGATAACTGAACATCTAGAATTTCTTGTCAAGAGTAAATATATTTGGATGTTGTTAGCAGATCAGTTCAAGGAACTCACCAAGAAAGTCTGAGTCTATTATGAAAGGAGAATTGAACAAAAAAGATTGTCAACTGGACAATGATTAGTAGTTTTTGGATCCTAGCCATGATGGTATTGCACACACACACATCGTAGTGTTTTTCAGTTTCGACATACTATGGATACCTACGTGCGTGGAATTTTTGTAGCAAGAGTTGCGCAATCCTAACCACACCTATCCTGAGTTGGCGTTGTTAAATACTAGTTGCAACTGGGCGTACAGGATGACTGAAAACAGTGCTGAGATAAGCAGAGTGCACATACAGTGCCTAGAATTCCCAAATGGTCACATATCTGTTACTAGCTAGGCTTAACGTTGCTTAACTTTGTGATCTGACGAGAACCAGTGTATCGACATGATTATGCCGTATATATACATGCACATGATGATTGCAACGTCTCTTGTCAGACGAGTGCCACTCCCTCAGACATTTAAAATCCATGAGCCCAAATGCCTGAGGGAGTATCTATACAAAGATGATGTTACAGAGTCTTAGCTTTGTACGACAGCTAAGTCTCTCTCTCGGTTCAAAATGTTGAGATCCAGCAACAAGCAAGAGCAAGATAGCCAGCAACAAATTAAACTGCAGACCAGCTTAATGCGGGTAATGGTCTTCTGCTTTATGGTTTTTTAAATCAGAGATTTGCTTCTCCTAGAAAGGTTGCCTTCACCACGGCTTACGGGAGCCCTCTCCACCCCAATACACATTCACACACACACAAATATACACGGTGCTAGTTGGCCGTTGACCCAGCAAAAAGAGTTCATTCGCCCTTTGGAAGGTCTTGTTTTTAATCCTTCAGAGAGACTAGCCGCCCTTCTCACCAAACAAGTCTGGTGGGGGAACCAGTTTAGTCGCCGGTGACCCGACCATGAGGCAGGTAGTACTGGATTACATAGTACCAGTAGCACATGACATGACCTGACATAAACATGCACATACATGATGATTTTAACGTCTTGTCAGACGAGTGCCACTCCCTCAGACATTTAAAATCCATGAGCCCAAATACCTGAGGGAGTATCTATACAAAGATGATGTTACAGAGTCTTAGCTTTGTACGACAGCTAAGTCTCTCTCTCGGTTCAAAATGTTGAGATCCAGCAACAAGCAAGAGCAAGATAGCCAGCAACAAATTAAACTGCAGACCAGCTTAATGCGGGTAATGGTCTTCTGCTGTATGGTTTTTTAAATCAGAGATTTGCTTCTCCTAGAAAGGTTGCCTTCACCACGGCTTACGGGAGCCCTCTCCACCCCAATACACATATACACACACACAAATATACACGGTGCTAGTTGGCCGTTGACCCAGAAAAAGAGTTCATTCGCCCTTTGGAAGGTCTTGTTTTTAATCCTTCAGGGAGACTAGCCGCCCTCCTCACCAAACAAGTCTGGTGGGGGAACCAGTTTAGTCGCCGGTGACCCGACTATGAGGCAGGTAGTACTGGGTTACATGGTACCAGTAGCATATGACATGACCTGACATACATACATACATACATACATACATACATACACTGAACCAACTAAGTTATCCTTACAACTTATCTTGTGTCGTTTTTACCATAGCATAACCATTGAAATAAAAATAAAAGTCGGGCTGCAAACATCACATAAATAGTAAGTATTCAATTCAGATTATAAAATAAACTTTTGAATATGATTTTTTTTTATATTAATCTTATTCATCATAAAGCTATGCAGGTTCTCTTATGTTTAGGCGACTTTGTTTAAGTGAGTTTGTCATAGAGATTTTGTAAGAAGAAAGTTTTTCAATTATACCTTTTAATTCCTTCTACTGCACCTTTCCCTCTCCAAGACAACCCAATTTTTTCTGCACTAAATGTTTCTAACAGCTCCGGGTAGATTTTCCTCTGCCGTTTAATTTGTATTTGACTAACAATGCCATGGAAATTACATAATTTTTTTTTTTTTTAAAGTTTTAATTCTATCTATTTGCAAGATCACATATGACATATTTGGTGTATATATTTGTATTAAATATTTGTAAATTCAAGAAGGTTTCATAAATATTTTAAAATTCCGAGTTATGGCTGCTGCTGCTGCTGCTGCTGCTGCTTTTAAACAAATTTAGGGATCCACAGACTGTTGGCATTATGAACAGGAAGACCTAACGTTACCTGGGTGGAGACATTGACGCATGGAGAGTTTAAAGAAAAATAATTCAAAATATAATTGATAAAACTATTTAATTTGTATCTATACTAGCAGGCTGCCTGGCATTGCCTGATTATAAAATATGCATAAATATTATGTTTTTTATTATTATGCGGATTTCTTATTTATTATCATAGAGCCAATTCTCTATTGATTATTATCCAATGTATAGTAATGATTTTAAAAGTTACAAAAGAAATATGACTTGGGTATGATCCACAAGAATCAAAACCAGAACATTTGGCGCTCCAGCCTTAGTTTTTGTTTATCTCTCCTGCATCATTACCTTCTGAGCTATGAAATATATGAAAGGTTAAAAATTAAGTAAGTTGTAAGTTGCTGGAATCCATATTAAATAAAGAAGTAGTCAACCACCTCAGCAGAAATAACCTTCTTAGTGACATACAATATGGTTTCCATTCTGCTAGATCTACAGCAGATATGTATATCTCATAGGAGGTTATATCTTATAGGATTAGTGAATCTCTCGACAAAGGCTTCCTTTCTAGGACAATTGCTCTTGACATATCAAAGGCCTTCGATAAGGTATGGCATAAGGGCCTACTTCACAAGATTTCCAGCTACGGTATAACTGGAAATGTTTTCTCAATTATTAAATCATTTCTCTCTGATAGGCTCATAAGAGTAGTGGTTGATGGACAGAAATCAGAGGCCCACAGTATTAATGCTGGAGTCCCTCATCTCTTCCTGATCTACATTAATGATCACCCAAAACACATACTTAAATCATTCGTTGACATCTATGCTGATGACACGACCATCTATTGCAACTGATCAAAGGCTGTAAATCAAATGACAAAGTTTTCTCTGATTCTCTCTCCTCTGATCTTGAGCGCGTGGTACAATGGGGGAAAAGGTGGCTGGTAATTTTTAATGCATCTAAAATCAAGCTTCTATCTTTACATCATCAACGCTCTGATCCCAATCTGGCATCAATTGAAATGGATGGCTCTTGTCTTGGGGAGGCTCCATGTTTTGACAAGCTTCTGGGTTTGACCTTTACTCCTGATCTGAAATGGAACACGTACATCAAGTCTGTTGCCAAGATTGCTGGAAAAATAGTGGGATCCTTCTACCACTCCAGTAGATATCTCACTACTGATGCAATTCTCTATCTATATAAAAGCCAAGTACATCCAAGGATGGAGTACTGCTGCCATATCTGGGCAGGAGATGCTAAAAGCAGCTTATCCTGCCTTGACAGAGTACAAAATAGACTTTGTGGCTTAGTGGGGAATGCCCTTTTCTCTTCCCTGCAACCTTTCTCCCCCAGAAGAGACTTAAGAGCCTGTCTTTGTTTTATCATTATTTCCATGGCAAGTGCTCGTCTGAGCTCCAATCTCTGCCCCCCCTCGCCAATCTTTCCTGAAAAACACCTGTCTAGCTGAAACCACTGTCAATAATTTCCCCCACTTTTTATCTGTATCTAAATCAAAACGTAGATTCCATGAACAAAGCTTCTTTCTTAGAACTGCACGCCTGTGGAACTCTCTTCCGTTTGCCTGTTTCCCACCTGACTACAACCTGGATGTCTTCAAATCCAACATAAACAAATTCCTGACAAACCGCCCTCTTAAGTAAGACACTCTATCAAATCTCCAATACTAATGATTACTACAATACTATCTCATTGATTACTGTACACGCAATAACCCTTATCCCCGAGTAGCCTCCAGGCCTTGATGTCAAAAAAAAAAAAAAAATTAAGAGACTTTGAGCCATGAATATGTATATTTCGTGCATGTGTAAAAGTAACAGCAGGAGTAATGTTTTATTTGACTTACCCTGCCATGATCAACTGTTTTATTTCAATTTTGACCCCTTAGCAGCAATGTTCACCGGCTTGAAACCAAATGAAAAGTGTGCTACAGATCCAAATACCCTATATATCAAATTTGTCTCTGTAGACCAGAGGAGTTTGATAGAGATTTATGCACACACACCGACAGGGTTATTTATATGTAAAACATTTCCGTGTACTAGAACATTTTCATCTCAAATTCTATGCAGTTATGCAGAATGTAGAAACTATGCATAAATAAAATTCAGCATAATAGTGAAATGACACCAATAATCTAATAAGAAACCATAAAAATGAATAATTAATTAACGCTCATTTTTCAAAGGAATATGCAAATTAGGGCACTTGTTTAGTTTAATGAAGACATTAAAAAAAATGAAAATATTGAAAAAAAAATTTTATTGTACGAACTCATTATGGAATAAAGTTTTCATAAAAAAAATCACTTAATTTGATCAAGTAGTTTTTTTTACAGAGGAAAATTAAATGTTAATGCGATCGATTGTGTAGCGTCCACCTTGCGTATTTTGTGGACGAGGAGGAGGGGCGCCAGGAAAGATAACTCCAATCACTGCTTAAAGTTTGTAAAAATTTGACGAGATTTTGTTTTAAACATGGGCAGAAAAAATACCTAGATAAATATTTTAGTTTTTTTCACTTATTTTACAGAGTTTCTCTGTCCTTTTTTAATCCTTTTTTCATTTTGAACTTTGTTAATCACTTTTTCGTTTACAGGCACCCCATTCCTTGTGTGTGAAATAGGTAAGATGGACGCAACGTGATTGATCACATTTAAATTTGATTTTCCTCTGTAAAAAACAAACTACTTGATCAAATTAAGTGATTTTTTTTGTACGAAAACTTTATTCCATAACAAGTGAGTACAATATAACTTTTTTTCAATATTTTCATTTTTTAATGTCTTGATTACATTAAACAAGTACCCAAATTAGTTAACTTTCATGTAGTTGCACGCATATCCATAACTGAGTATATTAAAAAGTTAGTTTAAATAACTTTTAAATAGAAAAAGTAGGCTTTTAATATCAATATCAAAGCAAGAGAAAAAATCAACTTTATATATATATATATATATATATACAGCCACTCTGATGAGTCGTAGACGACGAAACACGTGTCAGTGGATAATTACATTTTAAAAATAATATATATATATATATATATATATATATATATAGAGAGAGAGAGAGAGAGAGAGCTGTTCCAGTATATTATTGATAGAATGGTTTTACTCGCTTTTATCAATTTTTGAAACTCAAAAATCTATTTGAATATTTTCGACTTTTATTTTAATTTTACTTTGAATATTTTCGACTTTTATTTTTCGAGATTCACTTTACTCCATTGTTTTTGAAATTTATTTCTTACAATAAAAAAAAATAATAATAATTAAATTTTATTTTTATTTTGAGAAAAGATTTGAACAAGTTTTAATCATAGAAAGAATATTTATTTCAAAATGGCATTTATTGCAAATGTTAAAAGTTTATAAAATGGGTTGGGTAATTAATGAAACGGGTTTACAAGAGACACAAAGACTGTGTTCTCAAGACGAAGGATTCTTCTTTTTTGTTTTTCTGTCTTTCTGTTGGACAGCAGCTGTTGATTATGTAATTAGTGTCTTCTTTTAGCTTGATAATGTTTGGTTAGGGCAATCTGAAATACATGTTTGTTCCTCTCATTACAGGGTGACAATCTTATGTACAAAGTAAAAAAAAACAAAAAAACTTGGTGCAAGTAAAAAGGAAATAAAATCTTGTAGGTCAAGAGATTTTATTTTTATGCTTCTTGTCTCAGACATTTTTTCTCTCTCGATTTTAATCTTACTTTTTGTTTTTTCAAAGTTTTTTTTTCTTTTTTTCTTTTATTCAATTGTCATTTCAAAAATGTTTACTAAAAATGAACTAAGAATATTCAACCTCGATTTTTGGCTTCCTATGAATGGCGGCCATATTGGTCAAGAAATATTTCCTGTAAAGTTACGAAGAAGATTATGAGTTCATCCCTATATATAATAAAAGAGGCGCAGTTTTCACCTCTGGACCAAAATACCGTAGGTTTACAACAACAGATGCCACATACAAATTTCTTATGTCTAGCCTATTAGCCACTATCTTATGTAAGATACTTTTCTGACACATCCAGGTGTTTGAATAAAATCCCAGATTCCTTCCGAGGAGCTACACTAGCACTATTGCATTAACCTACAGAAGAAGTAGTCCTAATTTTTCCCCTATTGCTGAAGTCCTGTTACTGATCCCCATAAACACCACATGGATTTATACACATGGTATGGATATTGTGGTTACACCCTTCATAACTGATTCATAAACTAATAGTCCAAATGTTAAATTCCCATCCGTCGATTGGAAAATAATAAATTCTCCCTTATAACATTCCTGCTATTCTGATTGGCTTATATCAGACCGATCACTTATTCCAGATTACAATTCTATTAACTAAACCGAACATGAAAGCTGTTATCCAACATGGTGTCTACCGATACAATAGGCCGGTGTTTTGGAATAAATAAAGTGATTACTGAACAGCACACAGGTATTTGCTTCTCACTCCCTCTCTCCTTCTCTCTCTCTAAATGTGTTTAGAGGGAGAGAGAGATAGACAGAAACAGATCAGAGCGAGAGTTATATCTGTTTTGTTTACATTCGACCACTGTACTGAAACAAGAGAGAGAGAGAGAGAGAGAGAGAGAGAGAGAGAAAATCATCGTCATGGACTGACCTCATTACATTACTGCATCCCGTTAGTTGGTTTAAATTGAGAAAAACATAATGTTATTTCGATGCAGTCATGGTGGAGCAGTCAATATTGGATCCGCGTTGCAACCTACGTGTTGCACGTTTACACCCATGTAATGGATTTATTTTTATTTTTTTTTGTTTTAAGTTTTAACATTTAAACAGGACTACGCCTTGTGATAAATACGTAGAACTTTTCGTATTTTTTTTCTCCATTTTCCTCAGTTATTTTTATTATAAAATTCAAACAGTTTTTTTTACTTTATTTCTGCTTTTTATTTGTTTTTTTTTTTTGGTATTGAAATGAAACGATAAACCTTCATTTGTTTTTGATGTTTTCTTTTAGTTATTTATGAGGTTTATTTTATTTTTTCGAGAGGAGGGCACACTCCCACTGGGCAATGACGGTTAGCATGTACTGCTAGTTTTTAATAATTAACTTTATTCATACAAACAAAAAAAAACCTAGTACAAGGCAAATTTATCTTTAGTTGACCTTTGATAACTAAATATTTTTGTTTATTAGCCAAATAGAAAAATTACTGGCCAAATTTACATGATTTTTGGAATATTACATCTTTGTTCCGTGATGAGTACATACATCAAATATTTTTTGGTGTTTTATGTTGAGACTTATATATATAAACATTCAACTTTCTTTAGATGTTTTTTTTTTTAGACAGCCTTCATAAAAAGAGTATATTGTTCTATTAAACTTAGATTGTTTAAATAATTTGACTTTGCTATTTAAACAAAAAAAAAAGGTTGAAGAGATATTTTTCACTCAGCAATAAGCTTTGGAATATTGTTGGTGAAAAAAAGTTACCAAAAGATAAGCGTTTTATTATTTCTAGTCACTACTTGTAAAAAATCACTCATAAATGCGACTGTTTCACTCACAATGTAAAGCCCTGTAAGAATTTATATGCATCGTCCACACTGCACAGCAGTTGACGGCTTCCCAATCAGATCCAATACCATGATCATCAAGAGGAACCACTTCGCAGTTTTGGACCCTACTTGCCTACTGCATCTCTGAAGGGTTTAATAACATAGTATTACATTAGGTAAGTGGGGAGAGAGAGAGTGGGGGAAAG
The DNA here is from genome assembly GCF_053919585.1 of Euprymna scolopes. Taxonomy (NCBI): domain Eukaryota; kingdom Metazoa; phylum Mollusca; class Cephalopoda; order Sepiida; family Sepiolidae; genus Euprymna; species Euprymna scolopes. The sequence goes on along the minus strand of NC_136489.1, from coordinate 94,997,941 downwards.
AAAGAAAGAAAGAAAGAGAAGTTTTAGAACAGTTGTTGTGCACACTTTTTAGCTTCTATTTTGTTGTCCATGTCAATACACAACACTGTGTAGCCATGCTAATCTTTTTTTTAAAAAGTTGGTTTTGGCAAACAGGGATAGGTGAGAATTAATAAATATATTTAATATATTTAAAAAAATTTCCATCTTTAATGTTAGTTTTTTTTTTATTTTCTCTGCAGACAGCAAGCAGAATGTTGCATTTCTTTTTCGATGTAAGACGTTATTTTCTTCACCACACATTTAAAGATTTCTCCGATAATGGTGAAGGGTAATGAAAAAGGTGAAATTTTGTGAGCTGTTGCCTCTGATAATGCCACAAGCTTCCCCTTTCTACATCCGTATAGTAGCTGTGTCAAGAGCAGTATGCTATATTTTTAAATTTTTATTTCATTTTCACCTCAAACAAGGCACAGTGCCACGTTGATGTAGGGGGCTACTATCTGGGATATAATTTGAAGGGATACTATGTGGGGAGTTGAGCAACAAAATGTCTGTTTACATTACACTTGAACTTCTGGATGTTAGTATAGTCAGGGAAGAAGGGATCTGGAAGGAAATTTTAAAGTCTAGCAGTTCTAGGGAAGAAAGTATTAGAGTAGAAAGCTTTCTGCCATCTAGGGATCTCTACTGTGTAGGGGTGGGATTTGGCTGCTTGTTGGGGGTATTTACATTGAGGGTGGGGGGGGTTACAAGGGCTTGTAGTTCATAAGAGCAGTTTTCATTAAAATATTTCTAAAACAGGCAGAGGGATGCAACATTTTGTCAATGAGACAGAGGTTGAAGCCTTGCTGACAATGCTGGACCTATTAGGTTGCCAACTCTATTTTGAACCCTGTCTAAGAGTGAGAGACTAGTAGCAGATGCACCAGCCTAAATGTGGCAACAATACTTCATGCATGCGCGAATGGTGACCCTGTAGAGGTACAGAATACTCTCAGGCATAAGTAACTTTCTAGCACAGTAGAGAGACTACTTTCTTTGCAGCAGCCTTGGCAATGCTCTCAATGTATCAGTTCCAATTCATGTTTCCTGTGAACGTTAAACTGAAGAGTTTGAACGAATGAATGAAGAGTATTTTCAGGTAATGTATCATTAATTATGGCTATTAGTGGTTGAGAACATTTCTTGTAATTATTAAAGGAAAGAAGCTTATTCTTGGCAGCATTGAATGTTTCCATCCATTTTTGTCCCCATTCCACTACAGACTGGAGGTCTTCCTCAAGGATTTCCACCATTACCTTGGATATGTGTTCATTTGTTTCCCCCTTATGTCTGATATAAAGTGTGGTGTCGTTAGCAAATATACCCATCTCAGAGACAAATTTATGAGGGGGGTAATTTATGCATATGACAAATAATAAAGGTTCAAGGATCGACCCCCGAGGCACACCTACATTTATATTATATTGTTTTGACGTACAACCATCGAGGACAACTTGGACTCTTCTCTAATTTAAGAAGGAGTTAATTAAGTTAAGTATTCATTCAGCAATGAGTGCTGGGTTCTCATCCAGTCTTCTCTTTCCATGCAATATGAAATCTAATCAAACCTAACAATAATGAATTCGTTATGCTGGTATGGTCATGTGGAGAATTCATCCTGATGGATAAATTGCAACAGAAGCATTGATGTGTTGTGCATATTTTGGTGTTGCATACGAATGGCAGACGTTAGCCAGAGGAAGACTGCAACAATAAATACCTCATTGAATGGGAAAGGCATGTTGGGACTGGCTTTGTTTTTTTTTTGTTTTTGTTTTTTTTTCACAATGTCCAATCCAAGATTATATGCAGATATGCCTCCTTGAATGGAAACTGTTTGGGTGTTATCTTTGGATATTTCAAGTGGTCAACTTCTGGATGGTCGAATGGTGACCAATAACAAATGCCAAAATTAGTCATAAGTGGAAAGGTTTCAGATGGAAAAGAAAAGTGGTCAGAGCTGGCCTTCCAGAAGTGGAGGAGTGGGAGTGGACGTTTGAGATTTTCAGTTGGCTTTCAATGGTTCACAAGAACAAAGGTCTGTTGTGTTGGGTTTGACTAGTGTTTTTCAGTTAGTCAGGATAAAGGATCACATTCTGCAAATATGTCATTTCACCTAAATAAATGGGTGTCACTTGTAATCTTCAAATAAGTATCTATTATTTGTTTATGAACTGGTTTTGCTTGGAATGAATATTTGTTGCAGCATTGACTAAATCGAACAACAACTTTGGACCAAGACAAGTAGAACGATCACGGCCTGTGCATTGAATGCACAAGTGCATGTTCATTCATTTGAATTGCAGTCAGGTGGATCGGCCAAATAAAACCACTTGAAAGCAAAACAGTGTGCAATTTGGAGACAGTTGAACTGCTGAATCATGAAAACTGGAGAATAAGTTTGTAAAATATCACAAAAAAACTATTTAACTCCTGCATAAAAGTGATGTTAAATGAAAAGACGCTAATAGTCTGGTGTTCTTTAACAGCATTTGCTTGTTTAACTCCTTATTCACAAATGATCGCAAACATACACATCCTGCTAAGTAATGTTATTCTTGCTTAATATCGGGCAATTCCGGACAAGTATTAAAAAAGCTCTTTATGTAGAAATGTAATGTGTCTAGAACCAGGGTCAGATATTTTCAAAATGTGGCCATTTAATCTGAACATTTACCGATCGTATAGTATATATTCGTATGAATCAGCATAGTACACCTTTGTTGATTGGCTTGATTCTGTTGTTGGCATTTTTCGCAGCAAGAACCACATAATGGTTGCCAAAATCTCTAAATGAAAATGGTACAATTGAATCGATTGGATTCGAACTTGGCACACCAGATTTTCAATCTGTGTCGTTATCTACTTAAGCACTATTACTGATGAAAATGCTACTTGAAACTTAAATGTGACAAACTGACTGACTGACTGATTGACCTATCAATTGAAAAATTTGTTGAGGGGAATGCAATATCTAAAGAATGATAAGATCTATCCATACAATAGATTTAATTTTTATTGACAACTTGTTAAGACAATGAAAACTAAAGAATTTGTAGTAAATAAGAGTTCAGGCTGTCTCCAAAGCATTCTATATGAAGTGATATTTGTTCTGTAAGGAGAATTTGAATTTTAAATTAATGTGAAGGCTATGAATAGAAATTAACAAGACAAAACAAATCCATTATTCCTCACTATTAAAGCTAATAAAATTCTTGTAAGAATCTCGATTATATAAAAGGAACTTTGTGTGTGAGTTCATTCCGTATGGACTTAGAAACAGCAGGCCGATATTTTAAACATATTTCACACAAAGGTATTTGATGCGTCTGAAGTGTTTTTACATGAGTTTTGTATCAGAATGCATTTGATAAGTATCGAAAATTGATAATCGAAAAAAGTCTGATTAAAGAAGGAAGTCCGATTGTGATCAAAGTTAACACTTTTATACAACCTAACATCACAAGTGCATTTGAGAAGTTTTATCACCGCACATGCAGAAAGGATCAGATTATAAAATCAACAGCAGATTCTTTCATGAGACAGTGGCGTGTTCGAAATGAATGTTTCTGTTTAGAGCAGAATTGAACCATGATACTTGATTTTTGTACGTTTAACTTTAATTTAAGTGATTATATAAAAATTATTGCATAAAATCAACAGTTATTTATTTGATAAGACATGAGCATGTTTGAAATGAATGTTTCTTTTTAGAGCACAATTGAACTCTGACTTTTGCATTTTAAACTTTAAGTGAAGCCATTATTTACAAATAATTTTATAAAATCAACACTAAAGTACAGTGCAATGTATTTGGGCTAAGTCACTGTGGGGAAACATGTGAAGCTTCCTCCTTGTACACTGCAGGGGAGGGGGGTCCCTAACTAGAATAGGCAATCGATTTGATTAAAAAATAGGTGATTTCACTGATTTCGATGACAATAAAAATATGGGAGTGTGAAACATTTGTTGATCCTCATTCAATCTCAGATAATGTCTGGTCTTACTGCTAGTAATATATATATATATATATATATATATATATATATATATATATATATATATATATATAAAAGGCGACATGATCCCATTTCCCTTTGATTAAAACTGGTTTTCTTTTTTTTGTTGCAAACCATTTACTAGTTGGCCAGTTGTGTACAAATCGCAAGAGCGATAGGAGCCTTCTATCATGTCTGAAAGTGACACAATGTTCAACAAGCGAGATCAGAGATGCGCCACTATACAACTTGTGTTTCCTACTGATTCAAGTTATACTAATAGGACCATTGCCAGCACCCTCAAAATGTATTGCTGGATTGCCACAAATAACAGGTATGTGTCCAGGATGATGAAAACAAAGTTTCTGACCACGGTTATAATATTTGTGGTTTTAAGTCAGGGCCACATCATGCCACCTCACATCTTCGAAGTCGGCTTGAAAGTCAACATCAAAGTGAATCTGGATGTGCTGAAGAGTGTGGTGATCCCCTAGTGCAATCAGGTGACCGCTGGCAGACCCTGGGTGTTGGCCCAAAAATCCAAAGTGACCCAGGCTTGACTTTAGAAAGAGTGCTATGACTTTGTACCCTTCTCTCACTGCCCCCCCTCCCCCCGACCTGGATCTGCTAGACTACTTCATGTGATCATATGTCGACAACATCACAACATGACCTCTCACAACACCAAAGCCAGCCTGATTACTGCCATCCACTGAGTATTCGCCGAGCTCCCGCCGATGCTTGTGGAAAAGGCATGCTCCCAGTTCCAAACCCATATCAAGGCAGTGATTGAGGCTGAAAGTGGCTACATTGAATAGATGTCAGCTCTACTACATAATAAAGTTACCTAGTTGATTTTTTTTCAATAAAAGTTTTAAAATAAAGCTGTATTGTTGTTTTCTTAAGGGCAACATTTTTATCGTTTCATCCTGTATATATGAATTGCAATTTGTAAGCTTCAAATAAAGTTAATAAATGCAGAATTATTTTTTTAAAGAAACATTTCTTTGTTTAAAATTAACTAAGTTTCGGTGATATAATGCCATCATCAAGAATAGAATGTTTTTTTCTTTTTTTTTCTTTTCCTCATGGTATGGTGTCATTAGAAAGTAAAGTACATGTGTTCTTTCAATGGCAATATTTTCAAATCAAGAGGAACTCGTGGCTCACATTAAATGAATTAGTGAATATTTTTTAGCATTGTTTCAATTTGAATAGAAATTTGTAAATTACAAATATTAATTCAAATTTAAGCAATGCTTGAATTAATATTAAGTGCTACCTAATGGTAATTAAGAAGCTTTTGCCTGATGAAAGAGGGTTTGTGGGAGCTTGGGGAGTGAACAGTGATTTCAACAAGATGAGGCAACTCTACACACTTTAAATGGCTCGTTTGAATGACAGCAGAAAACTTTGGTGATTGTCTCATCAGTAGGAGATGTGATTATTCATAAGATATTTCAGGGTACACTTTCTGCAAAGGAAAGTTAATTCTTCAGGTTCTTAGTGGTTTCATGATACAGGATGTTTTCACTTAGATTCGTTTAGACAGCTTCTCAGTCAGAGGAGGAAGAGCTCTTCAACTTAGCTTTTTTTGGGAAGTTATCTAGTCCTGGGGAAGAGCCCAAAGCTGAGGTGTGTACTCTTTGATGCCCAGCAAGCAAATTCCTCTTCATTTTCCAAACAATTATTTTTAATGGAATCTTAATTCCAACCACCATCTCTTTGAGATTAGCATTTCTTCATCTATCATTTGGAGATTACCGTTTCCTTTCTATTGTCTTTTGTCTTTCTCTTCTCTTTTCTTTCTTTTTCTGAATTTGTTTTCTTTTTTCTCTCTCTCTTAAACCCGTTTTTAGTTGCGTGCAAGCGACTTTATAAGTCACTCCGTCGGTTGGTCGGTCTGTCGGTCTGTCGGTAACACTTTTGTGCTTGACCTTTTTGGTTAAGATCAAAGGTCTGTTGTTAATAGATGCTGTTCTTAGCTTTTTAAGCTTTTCTTCGCCTTTTGGCCAAGTTTGTTTAGTTCTGGAGTGACAAGGATGACCAACGACCCTCACAATCCCCCCTTTTTGAGTTGGCCATGTGCCTAAGTTTTTTGTTCATTGTTGATTTTCACTGGATTTTTAACATGAATAAAAGATTTAATATCTCAAAGTGTAGTATCTGTTCTTACTACACGCTGTACTTATTGTGATATAAAGTGGGATCACTTTTCTGTATTAATTTAATGTAAAATGATCACCCACTTTACAACCAGTCAGTCTCAAAGCCATTCATGTCATTCTCCAGATCATTCAAGTTGTTTTTGAAGGATTCCAGTTATTTTTTAAGCATTCAAGTCATTCTTAAGGTCATTCAATTCATCCTTAAGTTCATTAAAGTCATTCTAAGTCATTTACTTTTTATTTATTTAAGTCATTTCAGCCCATTATTCGGTCATTTTAGTTTATTTTTAAGAATTTCATGTCAATCCTACATTCACGCATTCATTCATTACACGAGAGCACGTGACTAAAGAAACTTTATCAATTATGTCGGTTGGAGGGGGGGGGTCTTCCATCTTTCAAGTTAATTCTTATCACCTACAACATTAAATACATAGTGTACTGCTGATATCTTCATGGATGTCAGCTAGACTCTTTGTCGTCAATGTCAACTTTACTTTGCTGAGAAATTACTTTTTTGTCTACTATAACAGCCATAAAAAAATATTTATTCGGTTCTCCACTATTTGGTCTATCTTAAACCTCATTTCAAACACCCCACCTAATCCTTAGCCTGTAAACAAGGTAAGTTAGTATTGCTCAGCGCATGCAGCTGTGTTACATTTCAAGGAAAATACCCAAAATAACAACAATAATATAGATATGTTTTTTATTTAACTGTGTTAGGACGATACAAAAGTATAATGCAAGCGGAGTAATTCTTTATTTCTTTGGGCAAAGTTATCTCCCCTTGTCCGAGTCTTCGACTTTAAATTCTCGTGACTTCTCACAAGATCAGCGACCGGAAATACAGTGGAGGGAAAACAGAGTGACTTTCAAAATGGAGAAATGAGCATTGTTCCCACTTGTTCCAGTTATCATACTTGGACTTCTAACCTTTTACGTACTGTGTTTGAATTGTTGTTACATGTGTGTGTGTGTGTGTCTTCATAATAAATGTATATCATTATGTAACAGCGAGTGATTTCCTTATTTGTTCATAATTATTCCATTCTTTCAGCATGAGCTGCAAATATACCCACGAGAAGGCTGGACACCCTGCCATATGATATTTTATGTTATATTGATCCTAACGCATCCCACTATATAATAAAACACAAGCACATAAACAAGTAAGTTGAGTTGCTAGGTTGGCAGATATTATCGTAAGAATAGTCCCAGTTAAGTATGAACTTGTATCTCCCCTCCACACACACACACACAAATTCCTGGTGGGAGAAGAAATAGGCAAAATAGCATCTTGTCAGATTAGCATCCCAACTTGAATTTGGCACGCATCTATATTTGAGCAGAAATCAGTATTGTGCATGTGCAGTGCTGTGTTAATCACCTTTGCATAAATGCGCAAGCTTGGAGGTGCCTGTTTTTGCCAGCCCAATCATAACTCCCTACTATGCAAAGGATTGCATGCATAAATGATGGTCATTCCAAATGTAAAGCCTCCTATTTTTTTATTATTTTTTTTAAACTGAAAAAGTTGGATAGCTGCAAAGATGGGAGTGGTGTCATTAAAAAGCAACCTTTTATGCTCATTCGAAATTAATTTTCTACATAGTCACCACCATTCTCAATGCACTTTTGCCAGCGATAAATGATGGCTCTTCATGAGTGTCTTGGAGCATGCTTTGTTATATGAGGGTCATTCCAAAAGTAAAGCCCCTCCCCCCCCCAAATAATCACCCATCTGATGCTGATCCGGCTGTTCATCACTTAACTTTGGTGATCTATCATGAACCAGTGTGTCAACATGATTATATCATATCCGTGGTTTTATTCCCATTTTATTTTTATTACCATTAACATCATCAAATGCCCTGCCTTTATTTCAGTGGTTCCCAACTGTTCAAATATGGTGATCCATTTTAGAACAAGCAATCTGTAAGCGATCCTAACCCTTAAAATATCTTATATATATATTCTGATATTATTGGGAATTTTTGCCCAAAATTCTTGTAGTTACAATTTACTAAACCATCATTTAGCCTCCAAAGTGTTTTTTTTTTTCTCTTCTTCTGTTACATGATAAGGGCTGTCCCCTTTTCATGTAAGTATAAAAATAGAGAGATTTAGTTAAATATAAAAATGAAACAGAATAGACGAAATTCGAACCTCGTAATTTAGGTTTAGAAATAGATTACGAGAGAGAATTAGCAAATGGAATGTAAAAACAAACCATTGTTTAGCTTAGAGATAAAATAGCTTTAAGAAAAGAATGTGCATTGTCAATTCTGTTATGAAAATTCAATTGAAGAATGCAAAAAAAGCAACTGGCCCGGACGGTATTCCAATTATAGTACTCAAAAAACTTCAACCTAAACTAGCGCCCATACTTACAAAACTATTTAAACGTCTTAAGGAGAATAGTTTCCCATCTCCCTGGAAAATTTCATCAGTATGCCCTGTATTTAAGAATTCAGGTGATCGCTCATCCCCCTCTCAGTACAGGCCAATAAGTCTCCTGTGCATCATGAGTAAGTTTCTGGAATCTGTGTTAAATACAGAAGTAATCAATCATTTCAACAAAAATAACCTTCTTAGTGACACTCAATATGGTTTCCGTTCTGCTAGATCTACAGCAGATGTGCTTACAGTTATATCTCATAGGATTAGCAAATCTCTCGACAGAGGCAACCTTTCTAGGGCAATTGCTCTTGACATATCTAAGGCCTTTGATAGGGTATGGCATAAAGGTTTACTTCATAAGATCTCTAGCTATGGTATAGCTGGAAATGTCTTCTCAATTATTAAATCATTTCTTTCTGATAGGTTCATAAGAGTAGTAGTTGAGGGTCAAAAATCAGAAGCCCACAGTATTAATGCCGGTGTCCCTCAGGGGTCCATCCTGGGCCCAACTCTTTTCCTGATCTACATTAATGATCTTCCAAATCACATCCTTACATCATTTGTAGACATTTATGCTGACGACACTACCATTTATGGTAGCACATCTAAGACAGTAAACGACCAAGTTCTCTCCAATTCTGTCTCCTCTGATCTTGAGCATGTAGTACAATGGGGAAAGGAGTGGCTGGTTACTTTTAATGCATCTAAAACCAAGCTTCTCTCTTTACATCATCAACATTCTGATCCCCATCTGGCATCAATTGAAATGAATGGCTCTCGTCTTCAGGAGGCCTCAAGTTTTGACAAGCTTCTGGGCTTGACCATTACTCCTGATCTTAAATGGAACACGTACATCAAATCTGTTGCCAAGGCCGCTGGAAAAATAGTGGGATCTTTCTATTGATCCAGTAGATATCTCACTACTGATGCAATTCTCTATTTATATAAGAGCCAGGTACGTCCAAGGATGGAATACTGTTGCCACATCTGGGCAGGAGCTGCTAGAAAGGACTTGTCCTGCCTTGATAGAGTTCAAAATAGACTTCGTAGCCTCGTAGGAGATGTCCTTTTCTCTTCCTTGCAACCTCTATCTCACAGAAGAGATGTTGCGAGTTTGTCTCTGATGTATCGTTATTTTCATGGAAAGTGTTCGACTGAGCTTCAATCTATGGTCCCCCCTCGCAAAACTTTCACAAGAAACACTCGTCTAGCTGTAAAAACTATCAATAATTCCCCCCACTCTTTATCTGTGCCTAAACCTAAACGTAGATTCCATGAACAAAGCTTTTTTATTAGAACTGCACGCCTGTGGAATTGTCTTCCGTTTTCCTGCTTTCCGGCTGATTACAATATGGTTGTCTTCAAGTCTAATGTAAATAAGTTCTTGATGAGCCGTTCCATATAAGTTATCAAATTTAACAAATTTTCATTACTAATGATTATTATATTGTCCAATTTCTACTGTACACTCTTTAACCCTTATCCTTGAGTGACCTCTTGGCCTTGATAATGTGTTGATACCTATGAAAAAAAAAAAAATTGGCCTTGATAATGTGTTGATACCTATGAAAAAAAAAAAAAAAAGTTCAATGTGAACAAGTTCTAATTGAATCGTCCCCCTAAGTAATCCAAGTTACAAAATTCCCACTGTTGACTATGCTAAAATCACAATGACTAATGTATACCTATTAACCCTTATCCTTGAGTGGCCTCTGGGCCTTGATAAGTGGTGACACCCATGTAAAAAAAAAACAAAAAAAACATGTTTTTAACCTATTGGAAATATAGGTTACTGGGAATATAGGTTAAAATTCCTTTTATAAACAAAGGAAAAAGTTTTGGACACGCATTTCCAGAAAACGCGAAAGAAGACACATGTTTTAACATGTGTATGACGTCATGAAAAATGAGAAGTTCTCAATATAGTTAGAAACTTTAAAGTTAAGCAGGGAGAACTGAGGGAGAGTCTGAGAGGGAGTCTGAGGACGACAGACGATAGTCTGGAGTTGGGAGTCGAACGTCTAGAAGCGAGACGGTCACCTTTGAAACATAGAATGTGAAACTTTGAATTCCTGAAAGCAAAGCCACCGGCCGGTCCATGGAAATAAACCCATCATGTGTTTTTATAAACGTCGTCTTTGTGTTGTAATTCTATCATAAAGGTAAAGTGAAAATTGTCATTATATGCCTTGCATATCATGTGTTTTAAAATGTCTTTACATATACAATGTGAACACTAAGACTGTCTGAACACTGTTTCCTCACTCAAAGAGCTTCTACACTTCTAAGTATGAACATTTTATATATATGAATCTCTTCATAACACGAACACACAACAGCATCACTTGTAATAAGATTCTCTCTTAATAAGACTCTCTAACATGCACTTTTAATAACAATAACAAAAACAATAATAATAATAATAATAATGAAACGTAACACTTCTGCTGCTCTAGGGACATCGAATATACTGGCATTGAAAAGGGTTGATTGTAAGGGAGAGAGATTTTCAATAATCTTCAGGAAAATAACTTCTTATTTGAACAGTAAGATGTTCCAAATGCTCTTGTATGAAGTCATATAAGTAATCGACATTAATTTCATTTGCTGCTTCTTCAACAAATTGTTGGGAACACGCATCATTTCTTTTGGTTAATTTTGAAAATCAAGATTTTCAATTTAATTTTAAAAGATATTTTTTCATAGATACCATCGTACTTTCCTTACCCAATAAGTCTGTATTAATACAATTAAATATCTAAAAAAATGTCAGCCAAATTTGCATAACATAAATTCATCTGTAAACAATGATTCATATTTGCATCTTGAGAAGCAAGAAATATTTGCAGCTCTCCTCTTAATTCAATGTGCCATTCCTTTTGATCTACCTTAATTCTGTGTGAAACAGTAGTGGTTCATGCATTGAATCTAAATCATCACATAAAACTTTGAAGAGCCATGTTGCAAGTAGCCTTGATTTAGCAACATTTACTGCTTTAATCAATCGGTTAAGCATTTCTTTGAATGGTTCAGGTAATGTCTTGGTAGCTAATACTTATCGATGAATCATGCAAAAAGTCCCAATTACTTCTGAACTCACTTTCTAAACTAACGATTGGAAGCCAGACTTACAGCCGAGCATTGCAAGTGCCCCATCATTACAAACTTTGCACAAATTCTCCCATTCGATCAAATATTCTTTGAAGAAATCATCAATTAAATAAAAAATATCAACAGCTGTAGTTGATATTTTCAGAGGCTTACAAAACAAACTTTTAACTATTTTTCATTTTTATAATAACGAACATACGCAAGAAATTGAGATAAGTTTGTCACATCAGTAGTTTCATCAAGCTGTCTATTGAACAGCTTAGTTGAAGTTTCTTTTAATCCTTGAAAAATTTAACATGAAATATTCTCGAACATATTTGTTATTCTTCATTTTATCGTATTGTTTTATACGGATAATATGTTTACTGATTGCACGACCAATCATAAGATGTGCAATATCTTGAATGCATGGGAAAACAAAATTTTTAACTAGTGTGTGATTTTTCAGCATATACTATTTTTTATGCAATTGTCTATGAAGCTTCAATGGCAGCTAAATTTTTGTTTTGAAATAATCCACTGCTATCAAACTGGTGGCTTTTGACACCAACAACTTTTGCTTTAAAACAAAAATTAATACTTTTTTTATATTTAAAGTCAGTGTTTAGTTTGGAGATGTGTTTGAAGTTTAGCTGGTTCCATAGACTCATGACCAATAACTTCCAAACACACACTATGGTCTTTCTACACCTGCAATAACTGTCAGTGAATCCTCATTTCAAAAAATCATCATTTATTTTTTATTTATTTATTTGCGAACTATTATCTTCATCTTCATAGTTGTTGTTTAACAACGTTTTGGTCATCTATTCCACTGGCCTTTGTCAGGTGGTTAACCACGATGGGATGAGCATTGTATGAAGATAGCGGTTTCAATCCTACCGAAAGCTGGCCAGAGGATTAGTTGACCAAAAATGTGGTAAGACGACAACAACTATGGAAGGCAGTAATTACTGAGGATGCAGGTAGGAGATTCGACTATCCCGTCGCAGTTAACCACCTGATGAAGGGTAGAGGAATAGTTGGCCAAAACTGTTAAATAGCAACTATGAAGATGAGCTTAACTGTTTTGCAAATAAATCAATAAAATATACAAATTACTCATCTTAAAGGGTTCCGATAATTAAATAATAGTACTTTATTTTGTTTTTGAATTTTAGAGATGAGAATTGGTTATTCATATTATTTGGATTCATCAGATTACTGTTCTCCTTTTGAGTGTCATTTTCACAACGTTTCGGTTGATGTAACCTCTGACCTTCTTCAGGTGTATACTGTCAAACTTATGAATTTGGATGAAATTTCAAGTGGACCCTTTATTTACTTCTTCGGGGTAGCATACTTTTGTTCGATCAGCCATTCGCAATCATATTTTTTCGTCACTGAGAATTGAACCTTCAACCTTCAGGAGAATATCACTTTTACAATTGAGTTTTCCAAGTACTCTAACCATTGTACCACGCGTCCTTATGGACAGTTCTTGTACGAATTTTGGTGGCTTTAAACCTATTTTATTTTTAGTTGTAAATATCACTCATTCATTAATTACTATTACTGTACATATTACTAGGTAAGTGGCAGGTGCGACTTCAGTACCAAAACAAATCGATGTGACTCAAACAAATCAGAAACCAAACACTTAATAAACACAGCAAGGCAAAAGGCGAGTAGGCTAGGGGAAGTCAACACCAGGGTAGGGTGATTGCCTGTTATCATTTCCTGTGTGATAATTCTCCCTCACACTCTTTTTCTTTTCTCTTTCTTCCTCTCTTTTCTCACACATCTGTCATCGAAGAAGACGACGGCACTCAATATATGCACACCTCATAATACCTACACTACAGCAATATTCCAAACAGACACATTACATGTAATAAATTCAACTCAATCTTCTCAACACATGGAAAAATACCCAACAGTCTTGGTAGAACACAACGACTGACAAGCAAATCTATTTTTGTGTACTTCTGCCCTTGGAAAACGTTTCTTATATTAAATAGTGAATATTACCTTTATATCAAAATGCTTTTCACTGTGATTTATATAATATGTAAATTCGGCTCCAAATCATTTGGTGACCCCCATGATATTAGTGTCGTGACTTCATTTAGGGTAGCGATCCACTATCCAGTATCCACAGGTTGGGAACCTCTGCCTTAAGTTGACTCGAGATCTGTACAGAGTGATCTCCCTTTTTGTGGAATCTGAATTCCTATTATAAAGTAACCATGTGCTTTTACAACTGTGTGAGACAAGGTAAATAAAGTATGCTATTTACAATTTACAGTTACTCAATCATCAGTGTCAACCATGGTCAAGGAAAGAAGAGCAGTAGAGTCTATAAAATCAAGCTACTGATGAAGGCGGTATAATAAGCTGCTTGAACTGTTACGTGTTTTATGAGAGTAGTCTCCCTTGCATTTGTTTTTGTTTTTTAATGTTTAATACTTAAAAAAAAAAAAGAAGCCTTTTTTAAAAAGGGGATGTGTTCCTAAATTATATGAAAATGGAATGCAATTAAAATTTTAAAAATGCAAACCATCAAAACGTGAAAAGATATTCAATCACTTTACAGAAAAAAGAAAAAAAAAATTCTGATATCGAATGGAACATTTGATTTAGTTTTAGTTTTTATTGAAAAACAGATGCTTGTGCAGTTTATGAATCGTGCTATTTTTAGATAGGATTTTCATGTTAAATTTAATTTTTACAGTATCTTTTGTTTATTAAATTGTTAGGTTGAAGTACAGAATAGTTAAAAAGCTCCTCTCTTCCTTTGTTAACAATGGCTCTCTAAATATAAATATACAGTCTGTAAATTACACAAGTACCAAAAAAAAAACAACAACAAAAAAACAAAAAACAAATTTAGGGATATTATTTAATACTGAATCACTATAACTATTTTATGTGCAATTAATTGAATGCAAGTTTTTATTTTAACTACTATCGCTGTGTGTAGGGGTGGGGTCCAGATTCATACCTTTCTGAATCATATTGCGTAAATAAATCACCACAATAACAAAGCACTAAGAGGGAAGTGTAGTATCTGTTCTGATGATTCACTTAATCTTTTCTGTCATTTTCCTAAAGATAAGTTCTAAAATAGGGAATTTTTAGTTTTATTCAAAACGAAAAAGAAAAAAAAGGTTATAGATCCAGAGTGCCCCTCCCCCTTTTTTAAACTGGATATTCCCTGTATTAAAAAGCACCCTTGTGTCTAACTCTGCTCTCATTGGGAGGCAAGTAAATAGAAACAAAGCAGTAATGAACGGCGTCAGTATTTTTATTCTCTTCGTAATTTCTTTTTGAGAGTTAGTTCTGAAGCGGACCAGGGTATAATACCCTAGCTCGCCACAAGAAAATAATGAAACGAATGGAATTGAAGGAAACAAAGACTCAATTGATGGATAAGATAAACGTTGTTTATTTGCTGTTGAAAGAATGAACGTTTTAGTTATAACATGTGTTCATGTCCGCGCGTGTATAACCAATGTTCGTTGCGGGACTGGTGTTGTAGCAAGAATAAGAAATGTGTGTTCATCTCAAGTTCGGGTCACTATCGTTTGTTTGCGCGTGGGAATTGAAGTGAGTGTTGTAGTGGAAATGAGAATCCAGCGTGTAGACAAAGAAGAGGATATTAGAGTTGTCATCAGTTAGTAGTCAGCTATGCGAAGGTGTTCTCAGGGAACAGTAGTAGATAGAGAGAGAAAGAGTGGGAATGTGTACATACGGTCTGTTAGCTCGTGCCCCATACATAGTCGCAGGGGTGTTGATGCATGCGAGCATGCGCCTCCCTTTCGGGAGGCGGCTGGTTAGCCCAACCTCTCTGGTCGAGAGTTGGTCCTAAAAGGGTTAGAAACAGCTTGTCTCTTTGTTTTATACTCGTTTCCGGTGGTGTTTTGCGCATGTGTATATTTCCCCAGAAAGCGGAAGTGACGTCGTCCATGTGTGCGTTCGTGTGCGCGTGTGAGTACATATGTGTGCGTTAGTGTGTTTGTCTATACACGTGAATGTGAGTGTATGTACGCGAACGTGAATATGTGTACATGTGTGACGTGGGCGCGTATGTTTGTGTGCGCGTATGTATATGACATAGCTTGAAATGTGAATGTGTGTTTTTGTGTGAGGCTTGAAAAAGGCTCGTACAGTTCTCTGGATCCCCCCACCCTATACTCGATTCTTTCAAGTTATTTTAGTTTATCACTAGAAGATGTACCCGGTGTTGCCCGGTAGTAAATGTAACTTTAAATTCCTTAAGCAAATGAAAGTAAGAAACTGAGACATGTGCATGCAAGTATTGATTTTTTTTTTAAACAGTTCAATGTTTTGTTAGTAAAAAAAAAAAATACTTGAGCTGAAACTGAAACCTAAAGACAGTCAAGTACAATAATCATTAGGCTAACTTGACACGAACTTTATAAAAAAGTTTTCAAACCTGCTTATTCTTAACATAATGTGATCTATTTGTGCATGCACAGTCGTGAAACAGCAAACAAAAGAATCCGGCGACTCTCATGTACTAATTTTTCAGTTTTGACCCCTTAGCAGCAGTTTTTTTCCGGATGTAAGCGAATTAAAGTTTTCCACATGTCTAAATAGCCTATATACCAAATTTCAAGTCTGTAGATAAAAAAACTTGTTGAGTATATGTGTTGAGAAGTTGCCTCACACGCACATTCTCACTTTTATAGATATACAGACTATTTGAATTCAAATTGTGACAATATACTGAATTCAGGCTGAAATAGTAAACAGCTTTTAATATACTGATTAAGAAATCTAAGGAAGAAAATAAAATAAGTAGGCTATTAATTTGATGAACAGGCAAAAATGAATTGGCTCACAAAAATCTTTAAAATAAAATTAACATTGATTGTTAGCAACCTCCAGCCAAATGTGAAGAAAGGAGCACAAAATGTGTGACATCAGCAATTGTGTTAACTATACGAACCTTTCAATAAGTATCAAACAGCAGCAGTGAATTAATGCTTTTTTAAAAGCTGCTTTTTTTCCCCCCATTTCAATTTAATATTTCGTTTAAATGCATATTCAAAATATTAATCTATAAATTTTTTTTGTAAATTTTAATTTTCATTTAATTCTTTTTATATAATTATTTCATGTAATCACATATTACAAGGAGATATAATTTTCATTTCAACAGTGCTCAATACAGGAGTAAAGTTAGGTAGTAAGTTTTTAGCTTAATTGCCATATATTTTCATACATTAAGTTACTAATCAGCCATTTTGAATTCATTGTAACAATATTGAATTTGAACAAATAAGTTGAAATATAAACACTTTCAAAGACTTAAAAAAAAAAAATATGCATGAAAGTAACTTTGGTAACATTTATTTGTTTTCTGACCTTTTTTTCCTTGTTAACTATATTGCACAATCGCCAAAAGTTTTTGTTAGAATTTGGTCTGAAACATTTATTTACATAATTTATTACCGAAACATTTAAATCTTTTGAATATACACTTATAAATGTCTACTATGTAAATCAAAAGTGATGAGTGAAAAGTGGATATGATATTTGAAATCAGCACCTCTAAATTAGATTGCGACACTTAGATTTATGTCTGGCTCATTTGTTTTTTTCCCCACACAAACCAGTCTAATCAAATTACATATAACTAGCCATTTATCATCCTTATCATACAATAATTAGTTTCATGGTGTAAGATGGATCAACAATGGCTGTTTAGCTACTGTAGGGGGAGGGGGAACAAAAGCCACTGTGGAAATATAACATGTCTTATCTATTTATTTTCAATAATATAACTAGCACAGTTATCTGGCATTGCCCAGGGTCCTAATTTTGTCAAACTATACTCCTATAAATTTGACTTGTTTTGTGTGTGTATGTGTATTGATATTCATATTAAAAACTTTTTTTCTATTAGTATTTAAAAAGAAAATGCAACTTTGTTATATATGGGTCATGGAATTGCATTCATCTGCAAAAGATCTAGCTAATTTGCATATTATTTTAAACATTCATTTTAATTAATTCCCAACTAGTTTTTTTTCGGTTTTCTAATGGGATGATCATCTTTAGTTAACTATTACGTGTAATTATATTCATACAGATATTCTACACGATTTATACTTGCGTAATATTTGCGTAAAAAGTTTATAGTAAACACAAAACTCTTTCTCTCTCTCTCTCTCTATATATATATATATATATTTGTTTAAAAAATTTTGCCTACCAAACTCCTCTGTCAGTTTTTGGGCTATAGATGAAACTTAATATATAGGGTATTCGAACTCATGCATAACTTTATATTTGGGTTTTAGCTGGAGAAAATCGGTGCAAATGTGTGAAAATTAAAGAAATGGAATTTGTATGGTGAAGGTCGAACGATGGCATTATGAATACGCATGCATAATGTAATAGCTATTGGTTCATGTTTTAATCTTTAGCCTTGCAGCAAATATGTGTTCATAGCTCAGGCATTAACATCAAAGGAAAAAGTAAATTGTAAGCTAAATATTTTGGTTTTGATTCTTGGTGGTGGCACACAATGTTTTTAAAAAACTTTTTAAATCATTACTATATATTGGGTTCAATATATTATAATAATTCAAAATGTGCATTAATCAAAATATCATATTTAAGCATATTTACGACCAGGCAATGCTGGGTGGCCTGCCAGTTACAAAGTAAAGGTAAAAGTAAACAGTTTGCTTAATATTGTAATTTGAAATATCCTTCAATCTCATAAAAAAATATGAAATCACATTTTTAACACTATTTGTTTTAGGTTACAACTTTGTTGTACAAAAAGAAATATATATATATATATATATATATATATATATATATAAGTAAATTTTTGGTACAACAGAATGGAAGGAGAAATTTCAGAGGAAACATAATTTAATTTAAATACCAAAAAAAAAAACAAAGAAATGGGCAGGTGAAATTAAAATTTTCCCTAAGGCCTTATCGTCTGACCCTCTAAGAGGAAACGTCAGAATGATAGATTAAAAACTAAGAAAACGAATGAGGGAAGAGGGGAATTTTGGTTACAGTTGGAAGAACAGTGGAGAAAGAAAAAAAAAAAAAAAAAAAAAAAAAAAAAAAATCTCACTGTTCAGGTGGTTTTAAATCAATAAATATCTCCAACTGATGTCTAAGAATCTTTTGTCTACACAGGCTAGGTCGAGAGTTGTTAATAACTAACGCCTCAATGATATTGAGATGATAGTTCGACCTAGCACTGTATAAAACAGAAAACCACCCATCGGAATATTGATCGGCACACCTATTTATACTCAACAGGTGATCGCCGATGGCAGACTCATGAGCCTGGGAGTGCCCGGATGCTCTCGAAACCTGGTGTAGTCGAATATCCCGAGGGATATGTTGGGATATTCTCATTTCTAATCTTTGGGACGTTTTGCCAACGTAGTCAGCTCCACACTGACAAACGAATTTATAAACAACAGAGTTCTTTTGAATGGTTGGCAAAACATCTTTACGAAAAGAAGAGAAAAAGGTTCGAGTTGTGTAAACTACTCTAAGCATAGTAGCTGGAAAACATCGTTGAGTAACAGAAGAAATCCTTTTAACAATATGAAGGCCATCAGGACCCAACCATGGTAATTTTAGATAAATGGGACAACGTGATGGACCAATATGTTTACCGCTATTAAATGTAGTAATTTTACGTTCAATAGTAGATTTTATTATATTAATGGGATATCCATTATTAAGAAAAATAGTTGTAATTTCACTAAGTTCCGTATCAAGACGGTTTGGTGAACAAATCATAAGTGCACGATGCGTAAGAGCGCTAATGAGGTTTATTTTTCTAGACTGAGGGGCAAAAGAAAACCAATTAAGATAGAGCCCTGTAAATGTAGGTTTTCTATAAACAGAGGTCTCAAACGTAGTACCAACTTTAGAAACACGAACGTCGAGGAATGGGAGAGAGCTACAGTCTTCAACCTCCATAGTAAATTGTAAAGATGGATGCAGGTTGCAAAGAAGACGAAGAAACTGTTCAGCTTCGCTACGAGAGGGAAAGCATGCAAAAGTATCATCAACGTAGCGTGTGTAGAATGCTGGCTTAATAATTTTGGAAAATAATTCGTTTTCCAAAAATCCAACGAAAATGTTGGCTAACGAAGGACCCAGAGGGCTACCCATTGATATCCCATCAATTTGACGGTACATAATGTTGTTGAAACTAAAGGAGACTGATTTAGTAGCAAGTTCCATTAGTTCAACAAAAATTCGTTCAGGAAATTGTGGAGATTTTAAGGGGCCACGGTATAGATAGTCAGCACAAATACCAATGGTTTCATCCAAAGGTATATTAGTATAAAGACTATTAATATCAAAGGAAGCCAAGAACTCGGTATTTTTAGATAAAGGTAATTTTTGTATCTGAGATACGAATTGAAAAGAATCAGAGATACAATGGACCGAATAAAAAGAAAGCACAGGTTTAAGAAGGTCAACTAGCCATTTACCAAGTTCGTGTTGTGCAGAACCCAACATAGATAAAATGGGTCGCAAAGGAATGTTGGGTTTATGGACCTTGGGTAAACCGTACATTCTAGGCCTTTGAGAACCGATGGGTCGGATTCTATCATAGATCTCCTTAGAAATAAATCCGCTTTTATGAAGTTGAAGAAATCTTTTCTGGATTTTTATTTCCATACGAAAAGTATCATCATGGCATAAATCACCCAAACGGAGAAACTTACTTTTATCGTCCAAGATTTGTAACATTTTGGAGATATAATCCGTTTTGTTAAGTATAACAACGCCCGATCCTTTATCCGGGCGAGAAAGGTAAATGTCGGGATTAGACCTAATTAATTTTGCAGCTTCAAAATGATTTTTCTGCCAAATAAAATCACTAGATTTAGTATTTATGGCAGAAAACCTCCGACCTAATTCGCCCAACTGAATTTTAACACTAGTTAATTCATCAGTAGAGATAGGCGAATGGTGTTTTAATTGAGTATACAATAATTCAATTTCACTAAATACTGAGATTTTATCAACAGAAGGGGGAGGAATGCAAAATTGTAAGCCAGCAGATAAAATCTACTATTGAACGTAAAATTACTACATTTAATAGCGGTAAACATATTGGTCCATCACGTTGTCCCATTTATCTAAAATTACCATGGTTGGGTCCTGATGGCCTTCATATTGTTAAAAGGATTTCTTCTGTTACTCAACGATGTTTTCCAGCTACTATGCTTAGAGTAGTTTACACAACTCGAACCTTTTTCTCTTCTTTTCGTAAAGATGTTTTGCCAACCATTCAAAAGAACTCTGTTGTTTATAAATTCGTTTGTCAGTGTGGAGCTGACTACGTTGGCAAAACGTCCCAAAGATTAGAAATGAGAATATCCCAACATATCCCTCGGGATATTCGACTACACCAGGTTTCGAGAGCATCCGGGCACTCCCAGGCTCATGAGTCTGCCATCGGCGATCACCTGTTGAGTATAAATAGGTGTGCCGATCAATATTCCGATGGGTGGTTTTCTGTTTTATACAGTGCTAGGTCGAACTATCATCTCAATATCATTGAGGCGTTAGTTATTAACAACTCTCGACCTAGCCTGTGTAGACAAAAGATTCTTAGACATCAGTTGGAGATATTTATTGATTTAAAACCACCTGAACAGTGAGATTTTTTTTTTTTTTTCTTTTTTTTTTTCTCCACTGTTCTTCCAACTGTAACCAAAATTCCCCTCTTCCCTCATTCGTTTTCTTAGTTTTTAATCTATCATTCTGACGTTTCCTCTTAGAGGGTCAGACGATAAGGCCTTAGGGAAAATTTTAATTTCACCTGCCCATTTCTTTGTTTTTTTTTTTTTTGGTATTTAAATTAAATTATGTTTCCTCTGAAATATATATATATATATATATATATGTTACAGGATGTTGGTAAAGTTTAGATACATAAGATTGTTACATACTGAGTATATACTAGTTATAATTATGCATTTATAATATATACACACAATGTCAGAGTAGTGTTCGTAAATGTATAAAGCAAATAACCGTCTATGTAACATTTTGCGTATACATAGAAATGTGGTGGGTGTTTAAACCAAAGAACAGTTCACAAGAACAGCAATAAACAGTTCAATAAAACATGGCTGTTCAGTAACAGACTATTAACCATAGTTTGATGGCTGTTGATACTTACAGCCATTTTTTCTTCCCTGCAGCCTCTTTCCCACAGAAGAGACATTGCGAGTCTGTCTTTGCATTATTGTTATTTTCATGGCAAGTGCTCGTCTGAGCTTCCATCTATGGTCCCCCCTCACCAAACTTTCACGAAAAAGACTTGTCTAGCCAAAACCACTATCAATAATTTCCCACGCTCTTTATCTGTGCCTAAACCTAAATATAGATTCCATGAACAAAGCTTCTTTCTTAGAACTGCACGCCCATGGAACTCTCTTCCAATTGCCTGCTTTCCAGCTGACTACAATCTAATTGTTTTCAAGTTTAGCATAAACAAGTTCTTGATGAACCATCCCCCTAAGTAATCCAATTTACAAAATTCCCACTACTTATGTTTACTACGCTACAATCACATTGACTAATGTATACTCATTAAACCTTATCCTTCAGTGGCCTCTGGGCCTTGATAAGTGGTGATTTCTGTGTGAAAAAAGAAAAAAAAAAGCTTTGTAATAAAGATTCTTCCAATGTATCATGCAGTTAAACACATGACAACTTATTGTTAAATTTTAACTATCTTTTATTTCACTTCTATCTCCTCACTGCAATGCAAAGTTCTCTTTGCTAGTTTTTATATCTACTGGAATTATCAGAAGTGAAATTAATAAAGTCTATATGCTGATGAGGAAAATCATAAATTTTATTTTCAGAGCTTGATTATAATATTTAAAAATTTTATAATCTACTGAATTTAGTAATTAATTTGGAACTCTAAGCGAATCAAAATGGTAAATATTTGAAACAGCACAAAGAAAATGTTAATGTTGTGCCTTGGACTGGAATTGAACAAGCAATATTCTATGTGAAAAGGAAATACGGTCATTTTAGTGTCCAATTTTTAAAAACATGTAATTGGACAAAATCGCATAGTTACCCATACAAACGAGTTCCAGCTTTGAAAGTCCCTGGAAGTAGACAGGGTTAGTTAATTTGAAGGCCCCACAAAATTGTGTTCCTTTATTCAATCTGAAAAACCCGGCTAATACAGAGTGACTCCACCCCCCCCCCAAAAAAAAAACCGGGCCCCGTGTACACTTTATGCGATATCTCCATTATTTATTCACCGATTGCCCTTATTTTACAGGACATGGCAGAATCAACGACTGTGAGAACACCAATACACCAGTGGGAGCTGGGACAAAGAATACACTGCGTTAAATTTTACTACAAGACAGGCTCGTTTAAGAAAATCCAGGACAGTTTCATGTGTCAGTTCGAATGTGAAAAGGCTCCATCCAAAAGCAGAATTCAGAACTGGGTGGACCACTTTGAGAAGTATGGGACCTCAATGCTGCCAGAGAGAACCATCCAAGCCACTCGAGACATCCCAAGAAGCGAACAGCCGAGCTGGTTGAAAGAGTGAGAGAGTCTCTCCAGCAGAGTCCGAAACGCTCTGTGCGTAAGTGAAGTCAGTCCCTCGGTATGTCCAGTGAGACTTGCAGGAGAGTGCTGGTAAACGATATCAGAATACAGACACTTCAGACTCTTACAGCCTCAGACAAGAAGCAGAGTAGGGCTATGGCAGTCAAGATGCTCGGGAAGATCGAGGAGACACCAAGTTTCCATAACCTCCTTTGGACCTCAAATGAAGCCGACTTCCATCTTGATGGAAAGGCGAACTCCAAGTCAAATGTCTTCTAGGGATCCTCTGGACCCAATAAAGTAACCACCAACCCCCTGCACTCTCCTAAGTGCACGGTGTGGGCTGCAATCTCGGCCAGAGGCATCATCGGACCAATCTTCATCGAAGAATCTGGCGCAGCAGTGATAGTCATCAAGGAGCGGTATGTCGAGGTCCTCAAAACCTCCCAGTGAGCTTCAGACCATCTACCCGTCGCTCATGAGCAAGTTCTGGTTCCAGCAAGACGGAGCAAGTTCTCACACCTCAAACCTGTCCCGAGATTGACTGAAAGAGAACTTCGGAGGCTGAGTGATCAGTCTCAAGACTGATTTTGAGCGGGCACTCCATAGTCCAGACCTAAGCCCCCCATATTTTTTTCTTTGGGGCTATCTTAAGGACAGAGTCTACACAGGGAAACCCAGAACAATCACGGAACTCAAGGAAGCCAATAGGGAGGAGATGAGAGCCATTACCAATTCAGTCTGTAAGAACGTCATGGATAACTTCATGCTGCGCCTCAAGAAATGCATGGAGCTAAATGGAGGCCATCTAGAACATATGCTGTAGAACGGAGAAAAAAAGGCCAAAGACCCTTGTGTTTTGATGTTATGTTTTGAATATAATAAACTAGTTATGACCAAAGTTTCATTTCATTCGGACAAAACACTAAGAAACTGGGCCTAATTAGATTTGGGGCCTGTTTTTTTGGGTCACCCTGTATTATGTTCCTTTAATGTATTATAATATGAAGGATTGCAATACAATAAGTTAACATGAATTCATTTTCTTTTCCATTTATTAGTAGACCTTGATATGCATTCAATATCACATCCATTTATTTATTTTAACTTATATAAAAAAAAAAAAATTACATTCAATGTTTATTTCTGTAAAAATGCTTCTCTAAAAAGCATATTTAAAAACATTAAACATTGTAAAACCGCAACACGTTTTTTGAAGTAGTCAAATCAAAGGAATCAAACTTGGTCCTATTTTTAGTATGTCTTGAATGCTGCTACTAAGGAGGTTACTGACTTGGCTTCTCGTTGGAATTGACATGTTCATTGCTTATCGTCAGTTTCAAACCAAACCTTATTCTTCTCCCTGGTTTTCATGATTGTGCTTCTGACATTGACTATCGTAATCATTACTTCAATCAGTATTATCGAGATGGTTCTGAAGATTCTAAACAATCCTACAGAAGAGCTAGCAATTTCTGTCTGAGGCTAAGTCTAGCTATTCTTAAAGGATTTATGACTATCTCCTCTCAAAAGGTTGGCTCTCATGATTTTTGAAGAATTTATAATAACATTATTAATAGTGTCAAATCTGCTATTCCTCCTCTTTTTAATGGTCTTCAATCATTTCATCTTCTAAGGATAAGGCTGATCTCTTTGCTGACAATTCTTTTATGGACGATTCTGGTACTGTTCTTCCAGATTTTCCTTCGAAAACTGATCAGACTCTTGATTCTGTAATTATCACTTCAAAGGTGGTTGCTAGAATTTTGCTGGTCTTGACCAATCTAAGACTTTCAGTCCTGAATTGATTCCTGTTGTTCACCTGAACTGACGTCTATCCTCTCGAAATTATTCAATATCTGTTTGTCTCAGCCTTATTTTCATTCTTGTTGGAAGGAGTCCTCTGTTGTTCCTCATCTTTAAAAATGCTGGTGATTGATCTGATCTGACTA
Organism: Euprymna scolopes; assembly: GCF_053919585.1. Taxonomy (NCBI): domain Eukaryota; kingdom Metazoa; phylum Mollusca; class Cephalopoda; order Sepiida; family Sepiolidae; genus Euprymna; species Euprymna scolopes. The sequence continues at coordinate 94,972,684 of NC_136489.1, read as the reverse complement.
AATATCGTCATATTTTCTGGAAAGTCTGGGCCTCTTTAATGATATTCAGTATGGCTTTGGTAGTTTTCATTCAACAGTTGATTCGGGGCTCGCGGCGCAGTTGATAGAGACGTTGAAGGCAATTTATGTAAAATGCTGAGCTAATGGAATCACAGCAGCCAACGTTATTTAAGAAAACCTTTATTTGCTACTATTTATTTATTACAAAAAAGAATAGATATTTATGCAGATCTGGGTAAAAAAAAAAATTTTTTTTTTGCTTGTTCTCAGTTATTCAAAAAATATTTATGAAACTTACCTTACAATGAGTGTTTTTATTTCTTGATTTGGATTTTAATTGTACAATAATTATTCATTGTGTTTTCTTCATAACAAAAAGAATATTTATTTTCATTTTTCAATTAATTATCTTTGTAATAACAAAAATAGTATTTTTTGTTGAAAAAATTTGGCCATCATTTCCATGAAAAAAAAATCATATACCTTTTAGTTGGCAACTTTCGGCGTTTTACATAAATTGCCTGGAAAATTATGAATATAAGTCGTTGGTAGCTTATGTGAACAATGATGATGATGGATAGTAATTTTATAAGCTCAACAAAAATAAGCAAGAATTTTTTTTACAGAAATATAATGAATAACAATAAGTCTTTTTAGATTTAATTTAAAATTTTATTTCTGCAAGGCAAAATGGACAGTTGGCCTTTGTGTTCTTTCCAATCACACGATAATCACACATTTGTACAGTAGTAGTAGTAGTAGAAAGGTAAGGAGGAGGAGCAGGAGTGAATTAAGGATTTCAAAGACATCCAAACAAAATAACAGAATTCAAAAACTTATCGCACACAATCGAAAACACTCTGCAGAAATTAGTAGGAGCACAAATAATTAAACGTGAATGGGGTTAATAAGTTTGGATTTTTTTTTTTTTTTTTTTTTTTGGTGGGGGTGGAAGTTACTGATAGCCAGAAAATGTGGACACATGCAGTTTCAGACAGCCAAGGGGAGGGATAAGGAGAGAACAGGCAGAACACAAATTTGGGGAACCAGAAAAAGAAGGATAAAGATTTCCAAGTAAGAGAAAGAAGATTGGAAGTGAAAGAGAGAGGGAGATTAAAATATCACTTACGAAACAATTTTTTTGCAAGATAAAAAAAAAACATTAAAAGAAAAATTCTAGGTGGATAAAAAAAAAAAACAAAAAAAAAAACTGGTTTTCTAACCTAAAAAAATTAGTAAAATTTGTAGTAGGAAGTCGGGAAAAAAAAATTTAATTTTGAAAAGGCAAAAGGAAAAGAGGTTTGTGATTTCAATAATAATTCTTTATAATTTCTAGTTATTCTTATAGAATTACTTTTTATTATTATTTAAAAAAAAAAAATTTTGTTTTTCTTTTTTATTGATAAAGATCTAAAAACTGAAATGGGGTTGCTTAGACTGGACGGGGTATCTCACTAGACCATGCAAAGGTAACTGACGTTTTACAGATGTTATATATAATTGGCATAAACAACAAAAAATGTAAGCACTTGTCGGAATCTAACAAATTTTTTATGCTCTATGAAAATTACTCTTTGTTAATCTAAGATTTTACATGGAATTTGTTAAAGTTCCCCATTAATTGCATTTATCTGGTGATAAAAAAACGCCCCCCCCCCAAAAAAAAAAATTAAAAGAAGAAAATATTTCTTATAATTACTGTTGGAATGAGAGAAGTGAACAAGGGTTTCAAAATCATCAATTACGGATTTTGTTATGAATCTTAGAACATGAAAGACAAATGATTGAATTCAGCTTCTAACTTGATTCAAAATCCAACAGAAAGTTAATCTTTAAACTAATCAATTTTAATTCACTAAAATAATAAAAAAAGATATTTAATCTGGACTTCCATGATTTACAGCCAAATTAAAATACAAACTACAATTATATTTCACCGAGATTCTAATTGACTAGGAAAGAGTTTTTTTTGTCCAAATTTGATTAGCGAAAAATTAACGATTCAAATGTTTTTTTTTCTCCAATTCGCTTAAAAAATACGAAGCTTCAGTAAAACTGCGAATCTGCAGGAATCGTTTTAATTTACTTTAAAACAAAAAATCAAACTTTTAAAATGCCAAATCAGGGTCAATGTTAGAAATGTTTAAAACTTGAGCCTTACAAAGAACTGCTCCTCCCCAAAAATCCTGCCATCTTTTACTTATTTTAATTTTAAAAGCACAACGAGCTGTTTCTCTACGTTACTATGGCTGAAAGGAGCAAATCCAAAGCTCGTCACTTTTTATTTATTTTTTAAATTTTTAATTAACGAGTTTTTAATAAAGAAATTCACTTTGTTAAAAGGCATTTCAAATCTTTCATTGTTTATTATTATAATGCAGTACCTTTTTGGGCATCTCTCATCTTAATCAATAATCTCAATTCAACTTTTTAAACATAAAAAAAATTCATATTTATTTTTATAAAAGAGAAAGTTTATATGTTTGTTGGCTGTTATAGGAATTAATAGTTAACAATTAGAAAATTCAAATTCAATAAAGGTTAAATAATAAAATAAATTTTTAAAAATTCTGCAATAATAATAACATTTAATATTTTGTTTTTATTAATTATTAATATTAATAATATTTAAAATTTTCTCAGATCCTACCTGTCATCACTAGGGTCCAAATTAGTAACCAAGGCTATCTAAATAAAACAAAAGTGTCCTTATTTACTTGCCTCTCCAGAACATATCACATAATCACTTTGACACATTGGTTCTTGTTAGATCACTGGTTAAGCAATATTAAACCTGGTCAGTATCAGATGCTGACACCTCTCCACTGTATTGCAAAAACCTACAGCCGTCACCTCCCTTGACTGGGATACACAAGTGACTGAGGACTGCCTGTGAATTTGATATTCTCATGAAACCTGCTTAGGGTGAGTGCTGCTTTGGTTGGTTGTCTCACCATGAGGAAAAAAGTTAAATACACGGTTTGTTTCTTTATGTGGGATATATCCAGCTCCCTAAATAGAGATACTCTGATTGGACAAAAATTAAAATTACCCCTAATCAAGAAAGGTTTCTCTTTCTTTAACCGAGAACAGAACAGCTACTATACTTTGAATTATTTATTTGCTATAAAGTGAAAAATACACACTGTAACAAATGAGGCAAAAGGAAATCAAAATTGTGGGGAGAATGAATCAGTCCTACTACACTTTGATCTGAATCCAAAGGCCAGAAAAAGTCTTGAAAAAAAAATGTACTTACATCATAAACTAAAAAAAAGGTTTTCATTTCTGTAAGAAAATTAAGTCAACACATTCTGGTGTACAAAGATGCTAATTATCATACAAGCTTCATTTTCATCTTCTAATCTATAAGAATGTCTTTTTCAGATAACACCAGGTGCTTTCATTCACAATATATAATTACCTACAATCTCATAGAATATATAAAATGAATTCTCTTAAACATTTATTGACATAAACTCCAAAAATATCTGTAAATTGATTCTTTTACAATTATTTCTAAATTCATCCAGAAGAGGAACCATTAAATTCTGAAACGGTAAAAAAGATTAAAACACAGCGGGAGAATAATTTAATAATAAATACCAATTAAACATGGTCTTTATAGAAATCCAAACTTCTATTTAAAGGTGAAATATAAAAACTCTTAAAAGTAAATCACAATTTTATTTCGCGACTAAAAAAAAAACAAAAAAAAAAACAAACACAATTTAAGATCAATCGATTTTATCAAGAATCTATACGATGACTTAATGGTTTTTACTCTATAATTGAACTATAGACAATTTGAAATGTGAAAACAAAAACAGTTTTCTTAAACTTATTTTTTAACTTCTTTTCCTCAGTAATTTTTAGGTATCACAATAGGAAACACGACTCAATAATTTCTTTTTATTAATGTTTGTCTTTTGTTTAGCTCGCAAAGAATTACAATTCAATCTACAAAAAAATGTATCACAGATTTTGTTTTTTTTATTTTTAGAAGAAATCCAGTTTGCTAGCAAACTCTAATCAACAAAAGTAAAGAAAAAATTTAAATATATTGTGCAGAATAACAGGAAAGAAAATAAAAATTTTAATTATTTTAAAACAAACAAAAAAAAATTAATTTTTCATTTCCCTAAAATAAAAATTTTAAGTTTATTTAAGTTTTATACTAACAGAAAGTAGACAATTATTTTTTGTTTATTATAATCGTGTCATCGTTAATTTTTAACTTATTTTCTAACCCTTGTCATTTAAAAATGGAAATGAATAATTGCGTTTTGATAATTAAATTCATGATTTAAAAAGTAAAAATCTGTCATGTTTTTACTTTGAATATATAATAAAATTGAGAATGAGAAAGGAAATGGGGTAGGAGAAAGAGCATGAGTATCGATAAGGAAAGGAGGGTGGAATACGAGGTATAAACAAAGGTCCCAACACACAAAAGCAGATAAGGAAAGACAAGGCAGATTATTATTATTTTTGAGCTTGGTTGAAAGGAAAGTTTACATGAAAGGTGAAGCTTAGGAAGAAGAGAAACTAATGCAAGTTTCTCCTCTGCCCCCTTAAGAGATAATATGCAACAAATTATACAAAAAAGTTTATTCGTCAAATAAATTCAAGATATCGTGAGAGGAAAGGCACACTTACAGACCAAAGAAAAAAAAAAAAAATAAGTAAAAAAAAAAAAAAAAAAAATTGCATGCCCCTAAATAAAAGAAATAATAAAATAAAAAAAAAAAAAATTAGAAAAATAATTCCAAATCCAATTCAAAAACGTTTTTTTTTTTGTTGTTCTTTCTTTTTTTTCCCTTTCTTTTTGTTTCCAATTATGAGGAATGGAGATAAGAGACAAAAATAGATTAAAGATAAAATTATATTAAAAAATGTTTGGTTCTTTTATGCAACAGAGAACATGCAAAAATTGAAGTTTTCCTTTGGCGGTCTCAGAGCATAAATAAAAAACCTTAATGCTCTATATTTTATTATTTTTTTTTTTTTTTTACTTTAAACTTAATTCAAATCAGAAACCATAAAAAGTTAAAAATCATTTTCGAATTTTCAATGTACATGTGGAAACAAGTCAGCCATTTTAATCCATTAATAATACGGAAAAAATGCTTGGCATATGTTTACTTTTTGTGAGCGTTTTAAATTCTAAAATGATTTTGATGCTTTTAAATTGTTTATTAAAAAGTAAATTCTGGCATGAATTAAAGCAAAGTATGATGGTTCATTTGTGCTTCTAAACTAAAAGAAACATTTAATTTTTGAATGTGCCTCTGTCATATAAAAAGAACCGAATGTTCTTACAAAAGACTGTTTGGGGAGGAGAAAAAGCAAGTACAGTAAGTCAGAATAAAGAAAATTATCTCCCTTCACAAGTCTTTGCACACAAATGCATTTTTGGGGGAACATCTATACGACGAGTCTCTCCGCTCCAACATTGTTTTTCTACCAAATTTTTTATGAAGGTTCTACGGAATGCCATTGATTAAACACCAAATTTTTCAGATTTTAAAACATTTTTGACATTTTTTAGAATGAGAGTTCAGTCTTCTATTTAAGTTTAAGATCAAATGGTCTGCCTCTTTTTTTTTGTTGATCATTTAAACGTCTTTTCGGAATTTCGAGCTGGGGCAATCATTTTACATCAAACTTAAATATAAAAAAAAAAACTGCACCTTTAACTAAAAAAAATAAAAATAAAATAAACAAATCGTTTTTTTTTTTTTTTTTTTAAATTTATTCTGAAAATTGTGTTTAATCAATTGTATTCTGTAGAATTAAAAAAATCGTTAATTTTTTTTTTTTTTTTTTTTTTCCAAAGGTAGTTGGGATGCGTCTCATACGTTCACCCATTTTATTATTTTTTTTTTGGTAGGGGGCGAGGCAGAAGGGAAGGTACTCTGTGTGAGTGATTCTTTTAGGGCTGCAAACAGTCAAGACTAGAGAGTAACAAGGAAGGGAGGTAAGTAAGCCATCTAAAAAGTGTTTTTTTTTTTTCCAAGGCAATGTTTAATGACTGTAGTATAAAGCAATTTTTCCTTTTTTTTTTTGCATGATAATTTTTTTTCTTATTGGTTGCCTATGGCAACTGGACACTGAAAGATTCTTTGTAGGCTATAGCATCAGAATGAAAGGAAAGAGTAGGAAGAAAGAAGACAGATGATGATGTGGTCACAGATTTATCAAATAAGTTTTAAATCCTAATTAGATAAATTGTGCAATGAGCAATGAAAGACCACCTGGAAAAGGTCCAACCAGTAAGCTGTGTAGTAGTAGTAGTAGTAGTAAAACACTGGTATAAATAGTAATAATAGCAGCTGCAGCTGTTACTGAACATGATGTGTTTTTTATATTTTTTTTTTTTTGAAAGGTCTTTTAAACCAAGCCAGATATCCAGTATATTTAATTCAACTACACCTAAGAAGAAGGGTTGGTGGAGAGGGGGAGGAGTGGAGAATTACAACCGTCTGTCCATCCTTCAGCAAAAAATAGCACTGGCATCACACAGAAACGTGGAGGGTAGGGGTCAAAGAGCGCAAGAAATGTTTGCAAATTAATATAAATGCAGCCTTCGCTTCAAATCGTTGCGTTTCCATTCTGCAAGTCGGTAAAATTCTTCTTGCCCCATCCTAAAGAGTCTGTGAAAATCATCTTTAGAGAGATGAATCTACAAGAAGAAAAACAAAAAAAATTAAGAATACAAACAAAGGCTATAAATGATCAATTAGCTTTCAAGAACCTTAGAAAATAAGCAAAATGAAACTACAACTTCAGGTCTACACCGGTTGACTTTCGACACACATGGCATCGGTAAACAAATAAATGAGAGTACTAAACAAAAAATTTAAATTGCCTCAGTCTGAAAGGATTTCTCCATCACGGAACGAGGAGAAAAAAAATGAAGTGTTCTATCAGAATAGATATTACATTTTGCTTATAGGCAAAAAGTAAAATGTTTTACAAAAAATGTTTAAATATTGGATTGTGTTATAGACAAAAAATGTCTATTTGAGAACTGTCCTTGACCTTAAAAAAAAGTATAAATAAAAAATAAATATTTAATATTCTCCCTTTTGTTTTCTTAAAATAAACCTTGCTATATATTAATTGAAAAACTAAACACCCCAGGCTTATTATTTGTTTGTTTATAGAATACGCAGGTCAACAGGAAGAAAGTGGTGTAGACCCGAATTCATAACTTTCATATTGGCTTATTTTCTGGGACCCTTGAAACCTAACTGATCCCTATAAATAAACAGAAACTACATTTTCCTTCCTTTTTTTTTTTTTTTAAACTTTATATATCAAGCTAGCTGTATATACCCAGTGCTGTAAGGTTGAAAAATATTGGCAGGCGGAAGGTTTAGTCACAAACTATTTAAGATACACTGAATATCCTAAGTTGTTATGAGTTTCATGACAGTGGATCACATGTCGGATGTATGGAAGCATAAAATACATAAATTTTTGTCTATGAAAATCAAATGGGAAATAGCTTAAAGGGAAAAACTCTTACAGCTTAAACTTACATCTGTGTTTACAAGCAACTGGTGTAGGCTAATAATGATCAAATATAAATTAAATAAAAAGTAAATTAAATCAACTTTAAATAACATCTAAATAGATCAATTAAAACGATTTTATTACAACAAACCATTAATAACATAGCCCAAATTATTACTTTAATGTAATATGCAAATGAGGTTATTTCTTGAACGTAGATTTTCTTTGAATAAATAGTATGTATAGAAATTAATTTGTGAAACAATGTATTTTTTGTATTGATAAAATTGTGAACAAACAGACAGGACTATGACTTTATTATAATAGGCAAGAAACGGAAGATATTTGTATTATTAATTAATCCCATTAATATTTAATATTTTCACATTTTGGCCGATTGTAACCCCTGACCTTCTTAAGGCTATGTCTTGTTTAACTTGGAAAACTGTATGAAATTTTAAACATAACATAAAATAATTGAATTTTCTACCCAATCATGGCTGACGGAATGGGAAGAATCTACTTTTAGTTTAAGATGAAAATAGTAATCAAGATAATCCAACATTTCAGTCAATGTAACCTCCGACCTTCTTTAGGTGCAATTGTATCAAACGTGGCATGATAAAGAGCTGGGTAATAAATTCTGAAAGGTGCACCTGAAAAAGGTCAAAGGTTCCATCAGTTGAAATGTGAGAATAACTTCTAAGATGTGAACAGTAATCCAAATAATTCTTCACATCTAAAAATACTTCCAAACGTTGTTATATAATAATGAGGAGGGTCCATAAGAGTTTTTGAGTGACATCATGGAAAGAATTAAAGAGTTATTACTAAACTAACCTGGTGTAATCATTCCACACTTAAAAGTAACATATTTTAACTGTTTTTTTGTTTTTTTTTGTTAGGAGAGTGAAGCAGTGTGTGTGTGTGGGGGGGGGTCATAAATTTATTTCTTTAAAAGTCCAAAACAAATTTATTTCTTCCAAGAAAATAAAATACTTCTTTAATTTGACAAAATGTTTTAATGAAAACATGAATACTTATGTGTCTGTTCCATATCAGAGGCTGTCTACTGGTATGTACAATGTGACCCCCTCCAAAAAGACAGTGACTCATATTTGACTACACCAGCCAACATCATTTACAGTTACAAAATTGAAAGTAATCATCAGCAGATCCTGAGCATAGTTTCTACCAGGTTGAAGAATGCATGTGGTCGAAAGCACCGGAAAGTCCCTGTACGACAAAATTTGGTCAGGGTTAGATAACTGAGATAATTAATTCATAGTGCATTCTGGTGGATAGGCTGCCTTGACACGACAAGGACTTGTGCCCCTGCTACAGTGTCCTCTCATCAGAAGATTCTGACAGCATCTTCGGACAACAGGTCAGAGTTTGGTATACGACAATGAAATAGACAATTTTCACAAGACAGAAGTTGAAGCACATGCACCTGAGTAAGCCCCTACTTCTGCGAACGAGTACTTGACAAAAATGACCGTGGCTGGGATGCCACCTGTGTGATTATGAGATCAGGGAAGGGTGTGATAATGATGTGGAGAGTCATAGCAATAAAGGCCCACGGTTGGTATGTTCTCACTGTAGAGAAGCACTGGCACTTTTAGATACAAAAATAAGACGAGTGCAAATTCAAGGTAGCAACATAAACAGACGTTTCTTCTTTTTGTTTTTGATAGACGTTATCTCGTTCACGCGAGTTCCTTGTCAATTGTGAAGAATGAGATGAAAAGTACAACTGCTGCTTGAGCAAAGAAGCGAGTGAGACATAGAAGAGAAAAGCCTCGTGTGCTGGCCAAGTACAACACTGAGTTAAAAGTTTCAACTCTTTCTGCTTTCAGCTACATATTCAGATTTTTAAAGAATCGGAATTGGTAATTTAGAACTGAATCTGTAATTGTATGGGAATTCGCAAAAATATTGGAATTGTCCTATCACTAATGTATACAGGAGAAATATTCAACACAAGAAAGTGACGAGAAAGTAGTACTAACCTCCAGACAATTTCTGTCCACATCTTTTGGTAAGTCAAAGTTGGTAATTTTCAAACGTTCATAATCATAAACCTACAAAAACAAAATTAAAATATTATAAGTTATGTGAGTCGACAGAGGCGAAATAAAAAAGCGAAGAAAGATATCTTATGTTATAAATGCGGTGTTTTTATATTTTTCCATCAAGCAATCCAATTGAAAAGAGGCCAAAATCAACAAACTTTTGAGTATTTTTTTTTTAAATGTGGAATCCAATTGTTAATTTATTGCATTATAGTTTTACAATAGTATCGTGAATTTTTTTTTTATGACTTGAAAATGATATGATTTAAAAATAAATAACAATAGACTCAGGGCTCTGAGCAAGAGTACACAAGGATTTTCATTCATTTCCAGAAATTACAATTTATGATAGTAGAAACGTTGAAGGAGTGTCTTTAAAAAAAAAAAAAAAAGAAAAGTTTTCTTTCCTTTTTGAGGAGACCAGTTTATTTAAATATATTTACTTGCCTTTTCACTTGAGCAAAATTAAATATGAGGTTCTTATAATGTGAGGGAATCTAGCTTGCCCAGGTGTGGGGAGGGCACTCTGGGTGAATGCAAAATTTGTTGTGATCACACTCAAGAACATTCATTCCCTAATAGAAGTGTAGCAGATAACCAGCAATATACCAATGTTTTTATAGATAGTGAAGGAGGAGCTAATGCCTGGGAGGATAACTACCTGCTATTGGACCATATTTCACTTTTTACCCAAATGTTCCTGTTTCAAATGAAATGTCTGTTTCATTTCAGCCAGACATACATGTTGTTGCAAGGTTGAAAAATTTGTTGACTCTTTTATCTACCTCTTTTCTTTGTAAATATATTTGCACGGCAGCCTAGATGACTCAAACCAAATGAAATAAATATATTTCTTAACAACAATGTAATTCTATATATTTCCTTCTTTTTTTTTTTAATTTTTAATTTGATATTTCATTGCTAAAATGTAAGCAAACACATTTAGGAAATTTATTATTGCCTATTTTCAAACTAATTTTCATTTTTAGTTTTTAGTGTGTGGTTGATTAGATGATTGGTTATAAGAAAGTCAGAACTCTTAGTACAGTTAGCCTTGTCTGGCCGAATCTGGTTGAAATAGTAACTTTTTTCTTCATTATTCTATCTTCTAATAAATAAGACCAATGTCTCCACGACTAAATAAGTATCAACTTTTTATTCAAGGGAATACTGGAACACAATGATAATTGTTCAGTAAGCTGACTTGTCGATAAACGAATACTGTATTCTGAAGTTTCATTTTAGCAGGTCAGGCGCTGGTGGCCAAGCAACGAGAACAGGATGGCCCATCTTATCTAGAGGCGATCAAAACTGGAACTGATCTAAATTGTATTTTTGATGCCAAACCTCATTGACACATTGATTTGGATTCTGTGCAGTTGTGTTCTAACACCCACGCAGTTATAAGACAAGGTGTGAGCATGCAAAGCCAAACCATAACTCAATCTAATGCATGACACTGTGCATATATTTAAAACAAAATAGGTCTCTTGTATAACTGCATTTTTGTTAAATCTTTCCTTTTACTTATAGTACAGATGTTGATTATTAAAATATGAATGCATTTTTCTGTGTTTTTGTAGATATGGATGCTTGGTAGTAATAGCACTATACTGAATGGTTTTGAAAGAAGTTTTGGTTCAGTCTCTGGTATACAAGTAAGACAAAAAACTACCGCATATATATATATATATATATATATATATATATATATTAATATATATATTAATATTGCAAAGATATATATTTTTTTAATATTTTTATGTATATATTTTCAAATTGATTTTACAATGTTAATCCTGGGTTAAGAATTTGGTGCTTAAAGATATAGTCCACAAATCGATTTTTTAAATATATTGTTTTAAGCAAAAACAATATTACATATTAATTGTCATGTCGAAAATAGTAATATATCCAAAAAATATGAAAATTAAAACTGCTATTGTGTTGTTAGTAAAAAAAAAAAAAAAAAAAGAAAAGTTTATCACTATAGACAACACATATTGCAGCTATGAATGAGTAATCTAATATATTTGTTTCGGAGTTATGCCCTCTGCGTGTAGACTCCTACTGTCTACTTTATAACATCTACAAAATTGTGATTTTACCCAATTTTCTGTAAAAATTACTTAATAAATTTCTATTCAATGATTTTTTTGTAATGTATCTTAACAAGCACCCAGAATTTTTCTTTTTAATATTGTAATTTATTCAATTTTTATTTTCATCAAGTTTTCTTGTGAGTGTATAGATAAACGTATGACAAATTTTAGGATGCCGAGTTCAATTGTAATGAAACCAACATCAAAGTGTGTGTGTGTGTGTGTGTGTGTGTGTGTTTATTCCATGAAGAGTCATTGAATTTCAACAAAGGTTGTTGATAGTGCTCAATCAAAGAGAGCAAATTATATATTTTTTTTATTATTCTTTATGTAAATGCAGACATACATCGCTACAATGTGCAACCCCTTTTTGCTTTCCATAGTCTAGACAGGTTTAATCTCATTAATACTGTTCTCTGACATCTTCGTTCATTATGTGCCAAATTTCCTCACTCCTCCCTTTTCCATTTCTCTCGCATAGTGAATACATACCCCTCCCCTATATGTTTATGTTATCACTCTCTCTTATTTTTCCCCCAAAATATCTTTTTACCCCCCCCCCTCCTCAAATAAAATTTGATTTTTGTAATTAATTTTAAGTCCATAAGATCTTTAACTTCACTCCATGCCAGTAATAGCTAAATATATCTCCTCTAAAATTGAAAATGGTCTTGAACCATTTTCAATTTTTAATTTTTCTTGCCTGATGAGGTCTGTTATGCTCGAAATGGTCTGCATATTGTAGTAAAATATGATTGTATTTACATAAAGAATAATATATATATATATATATATATATATATATACACACACACACACAAGCGTTTGAGCACTTTACAAGTGGCGGATGGATGTTTATTTAAATAGACTTTTGGACAGATTAGTTGTGGACACCGCTTCCGTGGTCAAGGGGTAGAATTGCCGACTGTCATCATGACGGTTCTAGGTTTGATCCTCGGCTTGGGATAGGTGCTAGTCTAGTGGCACTGATGAGTTGTGATACAACGAAACAGGACTGTATGTCGATGACTATAAGTATATTTTATAAAGCCCCTCCTCTTTGGGTTGAACACTGTCGTAAATAATCTCACTCGCTACTTAATTTGGCTGAAAAATGCGAAGCTCGCGGTTTATTTACAAACAAGCGTTTGAGCACTTTACAAGTGGCGGACAGATGTTTATTTAAATAGACATTCGGACAGATTAGTTGCGGGCACCGCTTCCGTGGTAAAGGGGTAGAATTGCCGACTGTCATCACGACGGTTCTAGGTTCGATCCTCGGCTTGGGATAGGTTCTAGTCTAGCGGCACTGATGAGTTGTGATACAACGAAACAGGACTGTATGCCGATGACTACAAATATATATATATATATATATATATATATAGTTATAAAATATATATGGCGATAAGCACTTTTGAAGTAAATACTTCAAGTTTACGCATAAATTTATACTTTCGTATATTGATTTTATGTGAGTAAATGAAGTAGTTATTATATATATATATATATATATATATATATATATATTCATGAAGTTGTTCAGAAAATAACATTTTAAAAGATTAAATTAAACTGAAAAGGTGCTTTATTTTTAAAATACTTAAGTTTATTGATATCTTTTTTTATTAAATTGTGAGTTGAAATTACAGAATAGTTACTCTCCCTCATGTTAAGAATGGCTTTCTAAATAATGTTATTTCAGCATGATACATAAGTGTATAAGTACTAATGAAAATAAAAAAAAAGTTTAATAAAATAAACTTTTGCCAATGTATAATAAGGTCATTTATATTCTTATAATAACAGTCAATATTTCTAGATTCAATAAATTTCCTAAAAATTTTGTATTGAAACTTTATTTGTTTCTGAAAATAGAATTTTCTGTAAGTGACAAATGTTCTGTTTATGCCTTCATGCAGTTTCCAAAACTATTTTTCTCTCATCTTAACTAATGAAAAAAGGAAAAATTTGGTACTTGTCCAGGACTTCCCACCTCATAAAAAAAAAGAAAAATCTGTATAGAGTATGTGCCTGTGATAGAAAGAAAATATTGTACAACAAAAATCACAGACTGATCAAGTAGTTTTATTTTTAAATAAAAAAATCAAATTTTGTAGCTAAATGAATAGCTACGATATCGCAACAGCATCTTAAAAACAGTCTGAAGGAATAAAGTAGATAACTCTAAATAATTCAAGCATGAAATTTAAAAGACATTCGGTAGGTATTCAAACAACTAAAATTATCTTAAATTGGCTGGATCAGTTTGATTTTTATTGTATAATACTTTCTTTTTCCATCACAGGTATGTACATAACAGATTTTTTTCTTTTTTTTTTCTGGAGAAGTGTCAAAAAATCCTACACAACTTTTGTTTGTTCATGATGTTGCTTGTTGATTAATTAAATAAAAATGCATCATTAAATCTAAGAAAATGATATCATATATTCCCATATTCTTTATTGTCTACAACTGAAATATTAGAATAAGTATTAGACATCAATTAATAATTATTCCTCAAATTTCAGTTTCTTTGAAATATTTAAAGGGTTTTCAGGAGGCATAATATGGGCACAATCTTCTAGTTGAAAAATGAAATATATCAAATTTGCAATAAGTTTTATTCATAGTAATTAGACACCAACCAAGCAAGATTTTGTGACTCTTTTTTTCTTAAAAGCCTTTAAAAGCTAAAATTTGTATGCATTTTCCAGAATCAAAATCAAGTAATGGATTTTGATCAAACTTGAAATAAGGATTCTACACACACATATTATATCTTTACTTTAATCTTTGTAAAAGTACATGAAAATGGAACAAAAGTGTTCTTTTCGGGGAATTTTAATTTTAAGAAAGAGATACTTACAGGTGGTTCTGCCTCAGTGTGCCAAGTGTTACGTTGGAAAGTCATAAGAGACACAGAGGGTCCATCATAAACGCCAGGTTCACCCGCTCGAGAATAAGTTGAACGCTGAAAACGAAAAAACAAATTTTTTTTAGCATAAATGATTCAATTAAATACAAAGTTACCAAATATGAAAACTTGAAAATAACCACTTATCTTGTTGCTTTGGCTTGTTTTATGTGAAATCAAAATACTGAATCGAAGTTATGAAGGATTCATTTTCAAGGAAATATTAAAGAAAATGCAAAATAGAGTTCTTGTTTCAGAAAGCATTGTTTATATTGGTAATTTCAAGCATCCAAAATAAATTGTTAGAAGTAATTATTGTGGTAATGATAGTTAGATGAGATTAAAAATTGAAAACTTCTATGTAAAGGTTAATTAAGCAGGAAAATGGAATTTTCCATTTCAGATTAAGTTAGAAATTAAACCTGATGTGTACTAGTAGTTACATGCTGGGGGGGGGATATATGACAGAAAAATAAAGAGATTAAAATAAGGATTATCATAATCATCTGTGAAAATTATGTAAAGGTTAGTTAAGCAGGAAAATGGAATTATATAATCAGACATGGTTTTAGAGGCTTCGGGGAGGTTGGTCATAAAGATGCAGTTTATTTAGATGTATTGGCTATAGACTAGTGTAAAAATAAAGTTAATCAAATCTCATGACATTATTTCTTGTTCTTTTTAATGGCTTCTATTCTAGTTCAGTCAGAAAGAAAGAAAGAAAAGATCAACATATTTGCAAATGTGACATCACTACCGCTGTGCATATCACTATCTAATGAGCCAACTACTACATATAAACAAGAGAGGAATAACTGACAATGGTTGACAATATGTTTGTATTAAAGACCCCTCCCTCATGGTATTCGCTTCTTGTTTTTCAACGTTTGATTGTTTTTTTTTTTAATTTTTTTTTTTTAATATTATTCAGATACAAATTGTTCAGATTTTGTTTTGATAAGAATAAAATTCTAAAAAGATGTCAGTTGAATTTCACTTGACATCGGTTACTTCAAACTTATATCCATTGTGTAAAATTAAACAATTTATCAAAAAATAGAATGAAGGCATTATTCACTGAAGGAAAAAAAAATTTATATAAAAGAATGAGGTAGTACAATAGGTTCTTGACCGATAAAACACAATGAACAATGTTTAATTTATTTTTTTTTTTTGAAGTAATAAAAAGTAATTAAAAAAAAAAAAACTGTAAAAAAAGTTAAAAAAAATATAAAAATAAGGAAAGTGCATATTCCACAGAGCTTCACCACATAGTTGAAACCAAAATTCTGCCATTCTTGTTAAGATCTCTGGCCAAGTTTTTAGCTGTCAGAAGCAGCACATCAATGTTAACCCTTTTTTTGGTCAACCCATCTCTTTGGCAATCATCTTTATCTTTCTTGAATAAAATATTTATGCTTTTTTTTTTTTTTACATAGCTGGAGTCTAGTAAGCCAGAAAAATGTCCAAACTACATTAATCTTTCTTTTTTTAAATGACATCATTGATGAATCTATTAGTATTGAACCTCTTCCTGATATCTGCCTTTCAATGTCTATTAAAATATTAAATAAATGTTCTAGCTAATGATTCACGCTAGATTATGAGTCTTGAAAGTAAAATTCGTTTTTATCTAAACTAAAATAGTGAAATAAAAGGCTAGTCTATACTTTAAGTGTAAACTAGTTGAAATGGAAAACTCCAAAATATCACCAGTTCTTCATGGTTTATACCAACATTGCATCTGGTTGTTTTTTATTTATCCTTGCAACTAAATTTAAACAATACCAAGCCATAAAAAAATGTGGTTCGAGTTTTCACAATCCTTGCTTCACTATAATAAATACCTCATCATGTCAACATTCATTTAAAGGATATCTATTATTGCTTGAGATGGAAGTAAGATCAGTTTTGAGATAGGATGGAAGAGTGATGTATGAGTTACGTACCTTAGATTTCCTTTCTGTACTAGTTGTTGAATCTGAAAATAAAGTAAAAAAAAAAAAAAAAAAAAAATGACATTAAAAAGCATATGAAATTTAAACGTCTTGGCAGATTTTTAAATGAAAAGAAAAATTTATTAGACACCCCTCGCTTACCCTCAGGAAATTTAAACAATTAATTTACACATTCTTATGTGATTGTTGGAAAACACAAACAGTTCTTGATAACGGAAACATTGTTAAACAGAAGAAAATGATATAGACTGTCTAATTTTCAATCATTCTTTCAATAACATCAAGGCGAAATATTGTTTGTGTGATAAAATAATGTTTTTCTTTACTTTTGATTATCTATCTACAAATTATTGCAATCTGCTAACGTTCTCTTACTAGAAAATGTAACACTTAGAGTTTGAAATATAGAAGTGAATTAAATGAAGAAGAAAATGAAAGGTTATCAGCTTCTAAGCTCGCGGACTGTTTTGCACATTGGGCACTCAATTTTCAGTAAGAAAAAAAAAACAAAAAAAAAACAAACTTGTTTGTAGTTAGATTTTTTTATATGCGGTGCTTATTTGCATATGAGGAGAACAACTACTTTTAGAAAGATGAATTGAGAAAAACAAGCAGTGACATTTTTGACAGCTGGTAATTGTGGTGGTGGTGGTGGTGGTATTGTTGTTGTTGAAGAGAAGTTAAGCTAATTTCCTCATGGATTTACAGTTTGAAGCTTTTATCATGAAATTTTTAAAGGATTTTATGTTGGTAACCGTTCTCCTCTGTAATTTAATTTCATATAATAGTAAACACCTATTCACTTAATGTCACTTTTCCATTGTTCAGGGATCAAACGTTTTCTCATGATGCAAACACACTCTCCAGTTTTCATGTTTCAAGCATCTCTGAATTCCATTCTATATAATTTTATCCAATCACTTGTTTTCAAATTTTTCCTTGGCCAGCCAAACTTCCTGCAATTTAAGGCATACTACAAACAGTAAAATCCAGTATATTGAGAGGCATTTGTTTGATTCAATGAAATTAGGAATATTACCTCTAAGTCCGGCAATAGTGCTCTTGGATGTATGGATCTTTGATCCATCTTCTTCCATGCCCATTCATCGTCTTGGTTTATTATGCCATGGAACATTTGAGTACATATCTCTATACATCAGCTGATTTACTAAATTTCCTTTTTATTTTTAAATATTATTTTTTTTATATGACACCCTATAGAATGGTTGTGATTAAATAATCAAGAGTTAACTATTCTACACTTTCCAAGTAACAATTTCCAGGGTTAATTTCGACAGACCGCTGTCAAAACTGCTACTCCAAATCCGACATTAAAATTCAAACTGTCAGTGTCTGAAAAATCAGGCTTTTTATTCCAAAACTCTGAAGGATTTCATTTGCATATAAGGTGATAAGATCACAAGCATATAAAGAGAAGCAGCAGCCATTTTTTTCTTTTTGTCTGCTAACGGACACTATAGGTTGCATAGAAACAGATTTGTATCAATTTCTATAGGACTTAATCACAAAGGTGATAGTTAAATACTTTCCTTACATAAATGTTACAATGAGTTAAACGTGTAACTGAGAGAATATAGATTGAAAGAGTTTTGTAAAAAGATCAGCAATATAACAGGGTAGAATTGTGAGAGGGGTGGGATTTACAGTTTGAAGGAATATTTCCACATGAAGCAATTCTGTTACCAATGGTATGGAGAAAGTATTGAAAATGCATGCACTGAAAAGAATGGGTTGAGTGAGTGTTGTTAAGACAGACAGAAATAAAAATTAAAAAAAAAATATGCTTATTTCTGGAATAGTTTTCACCTTAAATGTAGTCTCTGTATTCAAAACAAGTTAAAAATGATATACAAAAGAATTTCTGACCAGCAGTTGAAAATATCTAGTATGCACTTACCACTGATTTTTCTATCAATTGATTGATCATTATAATCGGTGTGATCTGTGTGTTTAGCATCTGATGACGATGGAGACGTTGAAGATTCCTCCATATCAAAATACCTCTGAAAAGAGAAAAATGAAACTAGATTCAGAACTGATCAAATCTACTGCTAAATAATTGTATTGTGACAATCGTAAAAAAAACAATCATCATAGTCGTTTCAAAGTAGGATGGAAAAACGGAAACTGCAAAAGCTTTTATATGGTTCATTGTATTGTGAAATAGGAATAGTTAATTTTCTATGTTTATGTTTCATCTTGTTTGTTGTGTTTGTAAAGTTGGAATAGAAAGATAAAAAAAATAGGTAACAACAAAGTTTAATTTACACATGTGTGAGTGTGCATGTAAAAATTATATTTTTTTTTATTCCTCATCACATAAAAATAGAAAATGTCTTTAAAAAATTCAGCAATTTCTTAAGTTTTTACACACACACAAGAATATAAGAGGTATATTTGGTAAAAAAAGGAAGGATAAAAAGTGCTCAATACTTTAGTTGAGCTAAATATGTTCTTTATTATTTCAAACTCGAGTGTATTAACTTAAAATCATTACAAGTTGTTTCAATAGACAGGATAAAGATTTTCTGTCTATATCAGATGATTAAAGCTAAAAGTTTTAACTTTAATCATCTGATGATATAAACAGAAAATCTTTATCCTGTTTATTGAAACAACTTGTGATGATTTTAAGTTAATACACTCAAGGTTGAAATAAAAAAAAAAAAAAACATATATATATATATATATACACACATATATAAGTCCTCGCGCGAAAGAGCAGAACACAAAATGTTTTAAATAATAATAGAATAACAAAAACTTTCGCTGGCGAGGACTACTATTGAGTGTAACCAGTTATACACTCCTTTTGAAATTTTCGTCTCTATTTTTCTCGTTATCTACTGAATAATTTTAACAAAACCTATATGAAATATGTTCCTTATTAAATTGTAAAGATTTTCTATTCTGAAAGAAGTTTAAAAAAATTTAATCTAAAAAAGTTATTTTAAAGTTTTTGTTAAAAAAAATTCAGATCTTATTATTCAGACATGTATGACAAAGAGGGAGTTGTAAAAGAGTTGCGGTGTGAGGAGAAATACAAACTGAAATAGAGAGTAGGGGAGTTTTTATAAATACATGCAAAACCACATTCATTTTTTTAAAATCCAAATTAATAAATTAAATAAAATATAATCTTAAAAAGATACAATACAAGTTAGAAAAGCATTTCATCCAAGGCATGAAAATTGTTAAACAAAATGTTTTTACTCTAGGCTTTAAAAATAAAGGTACAAGATTCAATTTGAAATTTATTTATCTTCAAAGTGCACTTTTATACATTTTACAAAGTAAGGTATTAAATTTTTATACCTTTCTTTGTAAAATTTATAAAAGTGCACTTTGAAGATAAATAAATTTCAAATTGAATCTTGTACCTTTATTTTTAAAGCCTATAGTAAAAACATTTTGTTTAACAATTTTCATGCCTTGGATGAAATGCTTTTCTAACTTGTGTGTGTGTGTGTATATATATATATATATATATATATATATATATATATATATATACTAGCATTTCAGCCCGGCGTTGCCCGGGTGTTTGGGGGTGTATGTTGAGAAAAAAAAAAAGAAAAAGAAAAAGCGGTCAATTTTTTTAAACTTTGACCCCTATTATGTCCCCTTAACATTTATTGTTTTGGACTCAAATCAAGTTATTAAGTTATATCCATGTCCAAGGGACCTATATCTAAAATTTCAAGTGTTTAGACCCACAATTGGCGGAGGAGTTTGGTAGAGTTCTCAAAGGTCAAATCGTTGAACTTTGACCCCTTGCTCGGGTGTTTGGAGGTGTATGCTGTGCAAAAAAAAGCAAAAAAACAAAAAATGGTTAATTTTTTAAAACTTTGACCCCTATTATGACCCCTTAAAATTTATTGTTTCGGGCTCAAATCACTTTATTAAGTTAGATCCATGTTCAAGGAACCTAAATCTAAAATTTCAAGTGTCTAGACCCAAAAATTGTTGGAGGAGTTTGGTAGAGTTCTTAAAGGTCAAATCGTTGAAATTTGACCCCTTAACAGCCAAATTTCTGGCTGACCCCCGTCACATCGATTTTCCCAAATCTCAGTACCCGGTATTTCAAATTTCAAGTCTATAGACTAAAAATTGACAGAGTTATTGCGTAGGGAAATGTACACAGACAGACAGACAGACACGTTCACTTTTATAGATATATTAGTGTCAAAATTCATCTCAAAGCAGCAAAACTAAAGCTGGCCTGCATGACACTATATACAAATGTAGACAAATTTGCACATATTTTATTGGTTTTATGACTTTGAAAATATAGGTTCTTTTTTACCAATTGCAATATGATTTTAACCATAGAATAGTATTATAATCTTCAAAAAGCCTGCAAAATTTCATGTAGTTTCGTCCCCTAGAACCAAAGATATGAGCATTTCAGTTTAGCTACGAGTATGAGTGTGGTGTGTATATATATACACCATCTTTTTTTTTGTTGCAATTTTATAAGTTCAAAATCTCAGCGACTACTGATCAGAATTTAACAAATGAGGGCTCATTGGAAAGCTAATGACCTAAATTGTGTAGTGGGCTATGTGACATTGCCCTTAAGGTCGCAAATTAAGAGAGTTACTATTTTGGAAAACTTTATATATGCTCTCTAGATTATAATATGTACAATTTGTGAACAGAGGTTGTCTCTACATTTATTTTGATCGACTTTTAAAAAATTCCCTCTATTCCATCCTTTCGCATGTTTGTTCGTCTTTTTCATATGAATAAAGTGAAACTAAATCGAAGCAAAGGCAACCCTTTCTCAGCTTTTGTGGCCGGGACGTCTTGAAGGCAATTCACTTTGATCAATGTAGGTAAAACCCTTCATATCATACAATTGTTATTTATTTGGACACTGCCAGAGTTCCCACTTTTTTTTGGGGAGTTAGTTTTCCCCTACATTATAAACAACCTTGTGGGAAAACAAATAAATACTACAATAGAAAGCAGAAAGCTTAATTGGCCCCAGGCCAGGTTTAAAACACAGGTTTCTATACAGACTCCTATGATTCTTAACTTAATTTCCAACTCAATAAATTCACTGTCCTGTTTGGCATAACGGTTAGCGAAGATGACTAATTACCATACGTTTTCGAGTTTGATCTCACTTCTCTCCCTCTATCTTTTAAAAAATTTTTTTTTATTTTGTCTTTGTACAAATATCCTACACCCGGGCGAAAGTTAATTACCAACTCTTTTTTTTTAATGCTCTTTTTCCTCCTTCACGGTACAGGTTCAAGCCTGCCTGCCTACTACCACTTCTTTTTTTTTTTTTTTTTTTTTTTGATCAACACACACCTCCAAACACCTGGGCAACACCGAGCACCCCAGCTAGTATATATATATATATAAAATAGAAAAGTCTTTCAGCAAAAAAAAATTTAATTTACACACACACACACACACACACACACACACACACACACACACACACACACACACACACACACACGTATGTGTGTGTAACTTAAATTTTTTAAAAAATATTTATATATTTTTTTACGTTATTTTTTTCAAACACACACACACGTGTGTGTGTGTGTGTTTGAAAAAAAATAACGTAAAAAAATATATAAATATTTATATTTTTATTTCTTATTTATTGTCAAAAAGTAGAAAATGTTTTAAAAATAATTCAGCAGTTTCCATCAGTATTTATAAAAGTTTTTCAGCAAAACAAAAAGAAAAATTAAGTCTACAAAAAACACTTAATTTATTAGACTTTGATTTTTAAATTAATATGTATCACATATAAAATAAATATTTAACCCCCCCCCCCCCAGATCACCGATAATTAAGAGCAACCTAATGACTTTTCATTGACTCCACCACCATCATATAAGGGAGAGAACCACTGCTTTCATGAAATTTGCCTCACTTATGCTTTTTGTGGAAGTCAGCTTTTCTCTCAAGCAAGTTGTCAGTGATTGGATGAGGAAGAACTAAAATTTGCATATGGGTTCTCTATAAGAGCGAACTATATGAGTCTTTCATTGTCACTGACAAACGAGATAACTTTTTCTTTTCATCCATATTTGAGGTTGTCAGAAATTGTACTGTTTAAAATATGACTCACACTGTTTCTCTTTTCCACTCCTACCTTTTCAATGTTTCAAACGGTTGCATTAAGCGGGAAAATTGAACCGCCACTTTAATTTGCTGTCTGGCGGTTGAATCAACAACAACTCATTCATTTTTCTTAAATTCTTTTTGGTGGGGTTTGCCCCCAACAATATAATTTTCTCTTCTTGTTAGCTGAATCTGAGTGGTATAAAACCAACATGGCCAGAAGTAATTTCATCCTTAATTGTTAATCACAAAGAACTTCTTTTGAATTGTTTGAAGTTCATTGTTGGATTTCCATTTAATAATTTATGAACTCATTTCTCCAGTTCAATCAATAATGGTGGAAGGTCATCTTTTTTTTTTTTGTGTCACCATTTTTGCAAGTCATTGTATCGGTTGGAATGACTTTACTTAATTTCAACATACCGAACTTCCAGTCACATCATGGAGTAGCAGTAAGACGTCAGGTTTTTTTTTTTTTTCAATTTTTCTTCCGAGTTCAAGCCTGCCTGCCTACTACCACTTTTTTTTTTTTTCTTTTTTTTTTGCTCAACACACACCTCCAAACACTCAGGCACCCAGGGTAGTCTCTAATATAAAGAGTAGTTGTCTGTGTGTGTGTGTGTGTATATATATATATATATATATAATTTAAAGGAGATTAGAATAATAGTCTAAAGAGCTAAGTGTATTTTAATGTAATAGTGAAATTACTAGTTTAATTAAAATACAGGAAATGCTCGTTGTAATTTAGATATATAATAAGCTCGATAGTTAAATGTCCTAGAGCTAATTCAATATTAAGTAATGTGATTTATAATTTAAAAGTTTTAAAATTTTTAAAATTTAAAAATCAAAATTTAATTAAATTAAAAATCAGTTTCATAAGAAGGAACAACAACAAAGTCAATTATCTGTACGATCGTTTCGGAAATCCGTGCTTTTTATTTGTGGTATACATGAAGTCACGTAGAATAATTATACATAGTTTTTTTGGTAAGCACGGTCTCCTCATCAGCAAATTTAGGAGGATTTCTATTGAATTGAAAAGACACCAAAAATAAACCTAGCATTAAAAGTAAGGCAGATGAATCTGAAAAATTGAAGTAAAAGGTTTGGATATAAAATTTATAAGAAAATTAATAAGGAAATTGGTATAGGTTAGAGATAGAAATGAGTAGAAAAAATATATATATTTTTGAATTTACATAATAAATTTGATTTAAAAATATATAGATATATAATTACCTTTTGGTTTTTCTTTTTTTGAAATCAGGAACTGTATTTAAAGTAGTCATTTAGATGTTTGCTATAGCTTTTTATTTTATTGAATGATGAATTTTAAAAGGGCGACGCTCGTGCAGTAAATTGTTTCCGTTAGCGTATTTTGATTTAGAGACGCTACAGTTAATATCTATAGAGAGAGAGTTTTTTTTTTTTTTTTTTTTTGCAAGTTTTTAAGGGGAGATAATTGTCATGGCTTTATTTATTATTTGATTTACGAGTCTAAGGGCGGTAATTGGTTTAACTTAATTTATTAAAAAAAAAAAAAAAAAAAAAAAAAAAAATCTATTTTTACTAATGAGTAATTTTTAATGATTTAAGGTGGTTTATATTTATTAAATTTAAACCAACGTTTATGATTACATGTCCCCTACAAGGCTCATGTAAAATTAAAAATGTTATCTATAGCTGCACAGTATCAAAAACTCCAAATATACAAGAACCTATCAACAGCCATAACTCAACTACCGAATTAAATAATAACACCAACTTAAATCAATCTACCGATCAATTATTAACCAACCCACCACATTATAATCCAACAATAGACCTAACGGAAAATAATCATAATAATCAAGAGGTAATATATATTGGTTCCACATCTGGCCCAATAAAACATAGAATTTCAACGCACAAACATTCTTTTAAAAATAACTCTCTATCAAACCAAACTACTCTATCCAACTATATTTGGCAACTAAAAAATAGCAATATTTCTTTCAACTTAAAATGGCAAATAATTGAGACTTGCAAATCATATAAACCAGGAGATAAATTTTGTACATTATGTACAAAAGAAACCGTAAAAATTTTAAAATATGAAGATATAAAAAGCACAACCAAACTAGTAAATTCAAGACACGAGCTTCTATCGTGTAATCATAAACGTTGGTTTAAATTTAATAAATATAAACCACCTTAAATCATTAAAAATTACTCATTAGTAAAAATAGATTTTTTTTTTTTTTTTTTTTAATAAATTAAGTTAAACCAATTACCGCCCTTAGACTCGTAAATCAAATAATAAATAAAGCCATGACAATTATCTCCCCTTAAAAACTTGCAAAAAAAAAAAAAAAAAAAAAAAAAAAAAACTCTCTCTCTATAGATATTAACTGTAGCGTCTCTAAATCAAAATACGCTAACGGAAACAATTTACTGCACGAGCGTCGCCCTTTTAAAATTCATCATTCAATAAAATAAAAAGCTATAGCAAACATCTAAATGACTACTTTAAATACAGTTCCTGATTTCAAAAAAAGAAAAACCAAAAGGTAATTATATATCTATATATTTTTAAATCAAATTTATTATGTAAATTCAAAAATATATATATTTTTTCTACTCATTTCTATCTCTAACCTATACCAATTTCCTTATTAATTTTCTTATAAATTTTATATCCAAACCTTTTACTTCAATTTTTCAGATTCATCTGCCTTACTTTTAATGCTAGGTTTATTTTTGGTGTCTTTTCAATTCAATAGAAATCCTCCTAAATTTGCTGATGAGGAGACCGTGCTTACCAAAAAAACTATGTATAATTATTCTACGTGACTTCATGTATACCACAAATAAAAAGCACGGATTTCCGAAACGATCGTACAGATAATTGACTTTGTTGTTGTTCCTTCTTATGAAACTGATTTTTAATTTAATTAAATTTTGATTTTTAAATTTTAAAAATTTTAAAACTTTTAAATTATAAATCACATTACTTAATATATATATATATATATATATATATATATCCGGCTAAAAGTAAAAAAAAAAAAAAAAAAAATGACAAAATAAATATCCACAAAATTGCTATTTTCTTGATTGGCATTGCTCTGAATGAATATCTACAATTTAGAAAAAAAAAAATCTATAAAAACGTACTATCTGTTTGTATATTAATGTCCTGAAAGAGGAATAGGGTTGGGTAGAGAATAAAGAAAGGATGAGTGGAAAGAGGATAAAAAAGTTTTAATAGAAATATGCTACACTTTTGCCTCGGGTATTCCTGCTAATTACAAATGAAGCAATAATAGAGAAGTTCTCCACCAAAAGAAAACAAAAATCAACTTACAAAATCTAGTGGTCCTCCATACATTCCTGACAATGGTAATGTAGCAGCTCTTTGTGAAATTCCATATGTACCGTACCCAGGTTTGGGAACTGTTTATGAATAAAGGAAGAAAAATAAAGAAAGGTGAGTATTTTCAAAAAAGCATATCAAAAATACATCTGCAGATTGAGGAACTGTTAGCAAATATATATTGTAAAAATAAAAGAAAATGTAATAAATTATTCTCAGAGTGATATGAAATAAGATTTAAAAAAAGAAATGAATTGATAATACTTGCATACAATCTTTATGATTAGAGCAACTGACTGATAATGATGCAAGGGATTAAATGATTGGATTTATGATTTATTAACAGAAAAAGAAAATAGATGTTAATGATTTATGTGTAAAAAATGTACATGACTTGAAGAGATTAAGGCTATTGGTAGAAAACAATGAAAACGAAGAAAGATTAAAGATTTGAATATTTGTTATTCTATTTTGTTTGAATTTCTGAGATTATGGATTGTAATTTGCAAAGAGATTTAAAACATTTCTTATTTTGATTTTTATAGTTTATTTAATACATTACTACATTTATTACATTTTATACCTGTTTGGTAATAAGCATTAAGATGTCGGTACTCTATAATAATAAAAAGGGCCAATACTATGAAAATAAAAATTATGAATAACCATAATTATATAAAACCAATATCATTAAATTTGACCATTCCCTAGAAAATTTTACATTAATTAAAAATTTTAAGTGGAAAATATAAGTATCAGGATGAAATATTGAAATAATATAATTGTTATAATCTCAATTATAATCATTATTTTTTTTAATGTTAGGCCAAATATTTGATTATAAGATTCTTTTGCAATGTACAAAACACTTTTTAACATCTTTATAAAAGTGTCTAAAAACCAGTTTTATTTCTATTATTTTTATCTGTTATCTTTACATTTATCTTCATAAATCATGTAAAACTGAATTTTAGAAGCTTTTGTTATTCAGTAATCCCTTTTCTGGTTCTCATTTATACACATATTAAAATTAAGTTCTTATTCGTAAATAACTTACAAAAGCTTTTAGTTGATAAACTGACTTTAAAACAGTAAGTTTTTTTTATTCAAATAATTCAAATGGTTTTTATTAAGCTGTGTCCATTCATCATTTTATAAGAGACTTTGTCTATCAATTATCACGTTTAAGTTTGAAATAGCATTTTCTTTGGTCTGTCAAGCTTATGTTTGAAATAGCATTCTTAGGTGTGTATATATTTATCTAAAATACTTTGTTTGTTCGGTGGTTAGTTGGTCACGCTCAAGTTTAAAATAGCATTTCAGACTGTCATACTCAAGTTTCAAATAGTAGATGCTTATATAGCATTAGTCACAAATGAAAATCTGTTTTCCAGTAAAAACATTGATATATTTATGTACCAGGCAGAAATAAGTATTCTCACTAAAAATCAGAAGAAGACATTATCAAGTAGAAGATCATCTAAAACTTTTATTAAAAATATAAATCAGTTTTATATTTTTTGGATCCATAATTGATAAAAGTAGAATTACAGGTTGCCAAAATGACAGACTGCATTACCTCCCCTGTATTAAAAGCAATCTTCAAAATTATGTAATATGATAAAATTAATTTTTACATGAAATTTATCTTTTACTCAATAATTTTTTTCTGATTTTTGGTGAGGATATTTATTTCTGCAAAATATTATAGTGTTTTTACTTGAAATGCAATAATCACTTGTGGCTAATACTATAAAAGCAGCAAATAATATTTTAGTTATTTGTCATACATAATTTTGAAATAGCATTTTAATATATCTATTCACACTTCACTATTAGAGGCCCTGTATGTCTGTCTGTCTGTCCATCCATCACACTCCAAGTATGAAATAACATTTTCATTGCTAAAAGCACTAATCAAATAGACACATCTTATATTAAACAATTGATCAAAATTATTTTTACGTAACTGTCAAATGTAATGCAAATGTAAGAGTTTTATTAAAAGTGAATTAATATGAAGACAATTTTAGTTGAATATATCAATGAAAACATCATGCTAACTCCATACACACATGCCATGTTAGTTTTATAGAGGAAAAATACAAGAGAAATATTTGAAAGTTAGAAAATTTATAGACGTAAATCTAACGAAACAGAACACTGTAGCTTATTCAGCTGTCCTTACTCCATGTATATAGTTATCTATAGACTAGAGAGTTTTTACTTAAGGGAGTTAATTTCCCAACAAGGACATGCCATTAATTACCAGTGCTGATGCTATAGGATCATGCCCCATGTCAATCAATAATATGAACGCCATCACAAGGAAGATCACTCTTCATAAATATATCGGTGTTAATATTTTTTTAATTATAAAAAATTGGAGAATTATCCAAGTTTAATAAAATTTTCAGCATTTTTCCAATAAATTATATAATTATACTATTTAAATGTATCTTGTGATATTTTAAAAAGTGAACCTCAATAGCATCTAAGTTAACATATTTATATTAACTCCATAATGCATCTGGATATTCCAGGCATTTCAGATTGTCATCATAGACTAAGGAAGATTTGGCTCAATTGTGTTAAAAGCTATGTGACTGCAAGAAACCTAGCTGATGTCAACCCTTTAGATTAGGCTGCATGGAGAACAGGCATGAGACATTGTCTGTTGCCCACCGTAGATGTGAGGACACTTACTGCACTATAAATATAAAAACAGGGTGAATTTTCATTTTTTTTTTTTTTTTTAGCTGTTATACCAGATTATTGGCACCATAAGTATATCCATTGCTACAGTGTATTTAAAATATTATGTAATTTCGTCCAGACAACTGATAAAATTCATGCAGTACGTCGTCTGATGATCATAGGAATATGTGAAACTGGTAATGGCATATTAAAAAACACAATCTTGGCAATCAAGTAAGATCAATTTCATGCATTTTAATATGCACCTAAACTATACTTACTGTTAATGAAGAATTATAAAGAAAGTTGAGGTTATAAAATATAAAAAAAAAAAAAATGAAAAAATCCATCCACTTTTAAATTGAAAAGGTTAATTTTTCGTTGAATGTCATTAGCATGGGGAAAAGCAGTACTTATGCAGAATATGATCGTGCTGAAACAATAATGTCATTATTTAGAAACCCATTTTAACATGGAGACGGGAAGGTGTGTTGTAACTATTTTGTACTTTCATTTAACAAGTTAATGAAGAAAAGATACTGTAAAAATTGAATTTAACTTGAAAATCCAACTTAAAAAATAGCATGGTCTGTATTCTGCACAAGTACTAAAAAAACACTGTAAACTGAACTCGTCATAGCGTAATGTTAGTCAATCAAGCAATAACCAATTAGTAATTGATGATGAAAATTGTCTAGAAAAAAAAATCTCCTTAAGAATTAGTGATTTTTTTAATATTAATATTGTTTGTAATATTTGTGAAGTCTTTTTGAAGTGTTTCGTTTTTGTATATTTTGATATTAAAAATGATTATCACACTCTTATTTTTTTATACAGAAGATTATGAATCTCTAATTTACAATAAAAATGTGGTTTTTATGAGAAAAAAAAAATTGATAAAATAGAATTGTAAAAAAACTTTAATTTGTTCTCTATTAATTGCATTTTTTGCTGGATTAGATTAAATGGACAAATGCAATTCCTTTGTATGAGAGGCACATGGAAAAAAAAAATGAATGTTTTCCTTTGGTTTACCATGAATCATAATACTTAACTTTTGCTTTAGCCAGAGAAATTATTTTCTTTCTATAATTTAAAAAGGTTTTTAAATTACTTTAAATAAAGTAAACATAGGTCTGTCGTTAAAAATTGTTTTACTATTAGATTATTTTCTCTTTGAAAAGTTGTCAGGTGAAAAAAAATTCAAATTGGTGTTGTAATAAATATATATATATATATATATATATATATTACTGTTTTATATTATATACTTACATTATGAAATAATATATGTATATATTTGTTTCTGTATTTATTTCAACAGTGTTCAATGCATAAGTAGACCTTAGTAGTAGTACAAAATATACTTATGACACAGAAAGTTTATGATTCACTCCATAAAAGTTAACCTAATAAATTCCTTGGGATTAAATACGTTTCTGACAATAGTGTTTAATTCTTTTATAAGAGTAATTTTTTAATATTGATAAGTCAGTCTCCATTATCATAATTCTTAGCTTGAATTGATGTCTAAATGCAACTGAATCTAAAGTACCAATCATTAAAGTAATCATTGTGTATAAATAAAGGGAGATAATTGATTAATAAATGATGTATTCATGATTTTTTTTTCTTTTTCTTTTTTTTTTTAAATAACACACAAGTTTTTAATTGTTTAAACAAAAAAAGATTTTGCTTTTTAAATCATAATATAATTCATAATAACTACTTTTGCTAGACAACATTTTCATAGAAGCACGCTAGGATAATTTGAAAAAGAAAACGGCAATTTTCATGGAACATTAGAGAGTTCCATTCAAGGGAAACCAACATGTGAATTCAATATAAAAACTGAAATTCATTTTGTTTATTACAAGATCCACTTAACGTTTTTTCAAATTTTTCAAACATTTCTTTTAAAAAAGTTGTCAGGCGAAAATAGTTCTTCTGGAATATATTTTATTTATTGATTTATTTAAAAAAATTTTTTTTTCAACTTTGATGTATTTTTATATTAACCAAATTTTACAAAGTATCAAACTGCTCTAAGTGAAGAAAACTATACACAAACAGGCAAACATACAACACTAGAAAAACACTAGATAACTATTCAAGACACTAGAAGTAATAGTATGAAATTCAGAGTGACAATTCATCGCAGTCAATCAAGAAGTGTAAAAATAATCATGCACGAAGAGAAAAATGGAGAGACAAGAATAAAATGCAACTGACTTGAAGGAGGATAATAGACTGTCGGAGGAATAAAGATTAAAGCATAACATTGTTAAGTTATATAATGAATTGATGATTAAGAAAAATAACATTTAAAGAACTGAAATAGAAATACTATACAATTGAAGACAAAATAAAATTATCGCTTAAGTTTAAAAAATGATACAATCAAAACAAAATAAAATATAGAAAAATGGAGATATATTTATATGAAATGGGTTGAGAGATTCCAACGAGAGAAAGATGTATATTAAAATGAGTGAGGTCATCGACAATTGTTATGCATTTTTAAAAATTATTCTATTATTTTGTATTTTTATTTTTAATTTTTTAGATCATTGTAATAATTTTTTTAAAAATCACTGAAATAGTTTTTATCACATTTCAGACATTCAGTGAAGCGTCCTCTTCAGAAAGCATTCAAAATGTAAAATATTTAAAATATATTTAAAATGTATAAGAGCGCTTTCACAGTCCATTTTGGTGACATGTTTCAAAAACGCTTGTATACATTTTAAATATATTTAAAATATTAAATGTTTCCAAGAGATACATGTTACCAAAATGGACTGCGAAAACACTCTTATGCATACATCTTGTAAGAGTGTTTTCACAGTCCATTTTGGTGACATGTTAATCTTGGAAACATTTAATATTTAATATATTTATAAATAAAAATACGAAATAAAATAATTTTAAAAAATACATAATTGTTGGTCACCTCACTCATTTAAATGTATATATATATATATATATATATATATATATATAATGGTCTGCCACAAACAAGTAACTATATATCAGTATATTTTTAAAATTTTGTTGCTACTTAAGCATTTCTTCTATTGATGTGTCATTTTAAAGTGAAAATTGCAGATTTTTATTTGATAAACATTTTGATATAAATTTTATTTCATTTCCATTTTTTCGTTCAGATATTATGTTCACACGATTAACAAAAGAGCAAAAAAGTTGCAGTTCTTGAAAGCTGGGAATATTAATCTACAAGAATTTTGAAGCAATTTTAGTCCAAGTCTCCCACCTATCAACCAATTATTAGTTAGGTTTATGTTGAAATAAAATTATACAGTTACTTATGGCGGATCATATACATATTAAGCTTTTTTGTTTTGATAATTGATTCTCAAAAGAATGGATCTGAGCTATATAAAAGAATTACTTTTTAAATACATGTAAACAATATATATATTTATATATATATATATATATATATATACACACACACACACACACATACACATATATATATGTATAATTTAATGAGTCTGGGCACAAACTTTTTCTTAAAAAAAGAATGTTCGATTATGATGAGTTATCTTCCTCAGTGTGTAGTGATAAAACTGAAATCCTGTATATAGTTTACATAGACATTACCAAAATAACCTAATGGCTTCTTTAGTGCCAAGGTCTGCAATGTTGAAATGTTAATCTAAGAAAATGTTATTATAACTGCTCTACATATAGTGTTGAGCACTTTTGGATTCAATATATACTATTTACAAATTTACCCATTTATAAGTATTATTAAAACAAAAAATAAAGTATTACAAGATTAACATTGTTAATATCTCATAACTAACATTTTGGCAAACATTCAGAATAATATACTTGAATAAATTTTTTCTTGGGAGCAAGGGGGGGGGAAATTTATTTTATTTCAATAGTGCTCATTACATAAGTAGAGCAAAACAATAATAATCTATATAAATAAAACAATAAACGTGTGTGTGTGTGTGTGTGTGTGTGTGAAAATACTTAACTGATAAACTCTTGAACTATTAGTCACATAAAACTTAAATTAACAGGAAATAGTAACCGTATACCAAGGATCGTTTAAAATGAGTAAATTCTTTGTTTGAATGGATGAATATCATGTACAGAAATATGTTGGCAAGTTGAAATACAAAATGTTCATTTCAAATTGCTGATATATTTCTATTACTTTTGCGCATGTGCAAATTCATTAATAGCTTGAAATCGTTTAATTTTAAATCTTTATCATCTATCTGTTGATTGCTCAAATGGTCAAGAATGCGTCTGGTTTTAGTTTTGATTCTAGCTAATGGCGCCCAAATCATTTTTTTTTTTAAACTTTTGAAATCAGTACTAATATATATCTCGAATAGAGAATTGGCTCTATAATAATAAATATGAAATCTGCATTAATTAAAATATATTTAAACATATTTTATGGCTGGGCACCCTTCACTAGTAAATAAATAAATAAAAACAAATGTCTACACAAATGTAATCGTACTTCTATTATATATATCAGGCTGTCAGGAGACATGGTCACTCTGCAAATGTTCAAATCAGTGCTGGATGGTAGGTACTCGACTGAGCTGCAATCTATGCCACCTCCCCCC
Organism: Euprymna scolopes; assembly: GCF_053919585.1. NCBI lineage: Eukaryota > Metazoa > Mollusca > Cephalopoda > Sepiida > Sepiolidae > Euprymna > Euprymna scolopes. The sequence goes on along the minus strand of NC_136489.1, from coordinate 94,939,320 downwards.
AGCTAAAACTTTTGCATCAAATACTTGCTTAGCTACAATAACAGTCAACAATTTCCCTCACTCTCTATCTGTGTCTGAAACTAAATTAAAATTCCATGAGAACAGTTTTTGGTACTTCTATATTTAAATAATGAAAAAATATTTAATTTCAAGTAAAAAAATGATACCACTATATAATTGCCATGTTGCGAATAGTAACATATCCAAAAATTACCGAAAACAATAAAGCAGAAAATGAATTAATCATGAAAATAGACATTTGTAAAATTTAGCAACTCGTTTCAAAATCTTCCAATTCAAATTAACAAGGGAGGTAATTAAGTTTTCAATTTTTCAGAAATCTAATGCCAAAATTCAATCCCTTATTTTTTATAATAAAAAAATTCAAACAGTTAAAAAAAGAAGTTTTTTTTTACAAAATTCACAAATCATGTATATATATATATATATATATATATGTGACGTCCATTTCTGTTTTCTGAATCAATTCTCTTGCTATACATGGTGTTTCAATTGAGTTACTTCCCCTTAGCTTGTATCGGCATGTAATCTTATTGAAGTTTTTTTTAGCCTTATTGGAACTGTTTTTCACAAATAATTTTTACCTTATCGTTTTCCATAATTTTTGGATATGTTACTATTTGCAACATGACAGTTACCTAGGTACCATTTGTTCTATTTGAATTTCAACCTTTTTTCGTTATTTAAATATAGAAACAGTGAGTTTCTTTCTTAGAACTGTCAGTCAGTGTGACAATACTGTAAGACTGCTTCCCAGCTGACTATACTCATGGTTGTTTTGAAGTCTAATGTAAACAAGTTTTTGTTGAACCATCCTCTTAAATAATTAAGCCCTACCCAAGTTCCACCATTACTGATCGTGTTGTTTCAACATTTACCTAACATATCTAACACTTTTATTAACCCTTGTTCTAGAGAGACCGCCAGACCTGGATATGTAGTGCCCCCCCCCCCGCCCCAGTCAGAAAAAAAAAATAAATAAATAAATAATAAAAAAAAAAAAAATAAATAAATAAAAACTAAAAAAATTGACTGCTAATCTTTCTTTGGATTACTCCTCATTTAAGCAATGGAAGATTTGATAAGAAAGAAATTCTAGTATTAAAAAAAAAATCATCAATTAGAATTTAAATATACAGTATAACCAGGATATAAGAGACCGAATATAGGAAAAACGGATATAAGAGAAATTTTCTCTGGACCCAAATTAGAGCCTGTGTTAATGTACAGCATAACCCAGACATAAGTGTAATCTGTATATAACAGAGCTGTAGGGACAGGAGAAGCAGTCTCTTATATCAGGGTTATACTGTACCTTTCAATGAATTTCATAACACTAAATGATTTCTAAAAATTCATGTTCATAGCTAGCTTAATGTTAAATATGAACATGTAGGTGACTAATATTTCACATAAAAGCCATTATCGAAGGTTAAGCAGACTTTAATGAATAAAATTACAAAACAATGTATTTATTCGTCTTCAAAAATGTTTTCCACTAAAAGACATTATTATTATGTTTCTAAAGTAATTTTTGTGTATGTAATGTTTATACACTCTGTAAATTATGTTATTCACAAAGAGACTGTTTCATTGTATCACAGCTCTTCAGTGTGGACAGATAAGTAGGTGCTTCAAGTTGGGATAAAAAAAAATCATGATCTTATTCCTAGAATGTAAATGATTAATATTCCACTTAAAAGCTGTTATTGAATTTGAAGGCGGCTTGGATAAATATAAGTATAAAACTATTAAAAACGTTTTTCAGTAAAAGACATATTTCTAAGGATCATTTTTGTGTATATCTAATATGAATATGCTATGCACCTTATATATATGAATTTGTAAAAATTTTGCAATTGTATATGTATACACTTTTTATTTATTTTTACATAAATATTTAGGTATTGTTACACATTTATGAGTATATTTTGGTCCATTAGTTATAACTAACTAGAGTCCTAATAAAGGACTGAACTTTTGTAAAAGCAACATCGCCTGGTGATATCTATTCAGTTATAACTAGTGAACTCAAACATACTCATGAATGTGTAGAGATATCTAAGTGTTTATGTACAAATAAATGAAAGTATATATATCTTGCTTTACCTTAGTATTGAGCACTCTTGTATAAATATCATTAAATTCATTGGGTCTTTTACCTCTCAATGATATCAACCTGGAATAATATATATATATATATATATATATACACACACACACAGTAGAACCCCTAGGATACATTTTTTTCAGGTTACAATGTGGAATACAATGTTTTTCTTGCCCCTGGTTATGGTATTTGCCCCACCTATGGTGTTATTTATAATATTATTTGATTATATCCATATGTATTATATACTGTACTGTATTTTGTTACTAATTTTTAATACCATATCCTGGGGTTCTACTGTATTTTTAAATGCAATTAAAAAAAAAAAAAAAAAAAAATAGCTTGACTTTCATTAGGAATTATCCAATGTCATTTGCATTAATATTCCTAAATAATTCCCTCGCAGAACAAAATAACAATAGAAGGTACACATACAATTAAATGGTGAGACAATAAGACATCAAGTATTTGAGATAAGGATGGACTAAAAAGATGCAACAGAAAATACACACATAAAGAACAATTATTCTAACAATAAAAACACAAACAACAAAATATATACAAAAGCAAAAAAAAAAAAAAAAAAAAAAAACAGGCAAGATATTACGGAATCTTCTTTCATTTTTTTTCTTCTTTCACCATATTTTGGAAGGTATGGTAAGCCTGTTAGTTCTAAAGACAACAGTTAGCGTGCACACACCTGGATAATTAGGTATCCTAGTTAAAGACCTACATGCTCTGATATCACCATCATCCCAGGCTCTTCGCGGTCGGTCCAAAAAGCGAGATGGCGCTGCAAAGAAACAGAATGGATTTATAATGAATGACATTCAGCAAATAATACAGAAGATTAAATGATTTGTCAGCCAGGATACTTTGAAACATCATAATGACAACATACACTGTACAATCCATTTTTTTTGAAGAGACAAGCTGGAGCCTTACATTGTGAGTGAAACAGTTGCATTTATGAGTAATTTTTTTAAATAGCGACTAGAAATAATAAAATGCTTATCTATTGGCAATTGTGTTTTATTTTCACCAACAATCTTTCAAAGCTCATTACTGAGTGAAAAATGTCTTTTCAATCTTTGCTTGTTTTATAAAAAAAAAAAAAAAATAAAGTCAAATTATTAAAACAATAAAAGTTTAATAGAACAATATACTCATTTTTTTTTTTTTTTTTTTAAACAAAGTCTGTTTAAAAATCATCTGAAGAAATTTGAAATGTTTATACCTTAAAGTTTCAACATAAAATTTAGTGTATATTTAGAATTAAACTTAAAAAAACATACAGAAAAATTATTGATGTATGCACTCCTGATGGAACCAAAATGTCATATTCCAAAAATCACATGGGTTTGGCTAGTAAATTTTCTGTTTGGCTAATAAATGAAAATATTTATTTGTTAAAGGTCAATTACAGATAACTTTGCTCGTAGAGTCCTGCAAGCAAGCATTTTTTAAATTATAAAATGGTTTAACTTTAAAAGCTTGTTGGCTGCTTATCATTAAATAAAATGGTTATACAAAACACTTAAAGGATATATCAGTACAGCTTAATGTCTGTCACAACTGATTGACAATGAAGTTATACCAAAAACTTGTGAAAAAAAATGTTTTTAACCCAAGGGGAGACAACATCAAGCAAGAGAAACTTACCTCCTTCAATTATTCAAGCAAATTGTTTGGTTATTTTTCATGGCATATCAACCATTTTTAGATTATTTAATGCCTATATATAATTTATCTATTGTTGATTTGTTAAACACATTATTTAATTAATGACACATGAACTTTTATAAATTGTTTAACGGAAAATCAGATCAAAATTTATTTTTTCAAATTTTATTTTATTTGTATTTAAAAAATGTAACAATTTTTTTTTTTATAAGGGTCTTAGGAAATCGAGTATATTTTAATCTTAAAGTATTTTTGAAAACTCTAGATTGAAGGTTGGCTGGTATATTGTGGTTTGTTAGAATAGGTAGCTTTTAATTTAGGAAGTTCACTCAAATATTATATAGAATTGTTTGATGGTCCAATGAGAAGCATCTGATTGTTTTATTGAGAGATTCCGATTCTTTAACAATATATTCTATCTAAAGTTTGAATGTCTTGATCTTTTTTTTTTCTATCCTTTGGATTGAACAGATGTTTATAACTTAGGTTTGATATTTTTTAGGCAGTTTTCCATTGGTACTATGTCTTCTACTGCTCTGCATTTTAACCTACTTATGTAGGATATAAAGTGAAAAAATTTTTTTAAAGAGAAAGAGTGTCTTTGTTGATAGAAACAACGTGCTCGCCACTTGAACTTTGTTATGTGGTATATTTTTCTCCTGTGACACGATATCATGTAGTAGACTTTTTTTCTTTCCCCAACAATACCATTTTCAATACCAATCTCTATCTCTCACACATAGTCGATATGCATAAATACTCCTGTTTCAACATGCACTTGTTCTTTGTCACATGCAAATTATGCACGCCAAGAAGACAAGCCCTTTTACGGTAGCAATAAGGTAAATCAAGACTATTTCCACCATTTATCACATCTGCTACATAATGCACGAGTTGAGTATATCAAATACAATATAATATACCATGAGATGAATAAAGTAAAGATATGTGGCATATCTCATTATGAAGATATGCATATATTTGTGGTATCATGCATGGGAAATTTTTTTTTATGCAAATTTAGCCAGATGTAACACTGTTTTGACAACATTATCAGAAAGATTCTGACTTCAAAGAACATGTCTATACATTTTTTTTTTTTAAACACTCTTATTCACCCTCAAAAAGATACTGCCACTTGTATGTAAGGGGTTACTTGTTGGGACCATGTTTACAGGGGCACTATGTAGGGAGTTCAGAAGCGAGATATCTGTTTGCATTACATTTAAATTTCAACATGTTAGTTCATAATGGAAGCAGGAAACAGGGAGGGAATTTCAAACTGCATCAGTTCGTGGGAAGAAAATATTAGCGCTTTCTGACATCTAGAGACCTCTACAGTAAAAGAGTAGGATTTTACTGCTTGTAGAGTTAGTCTGGGGTATTTACGTTTCGGGGGCACAAGTGCTACGAGTTTGTCAGAACACATTTCATTAAAGTATTTGTAAAAACAGGCGCAGAGACGTAACATTGCAGTGATGGAACAGGTTTTGAAGCTGAGTTGATAGTGCGGGACCTATTAGATTTAAGAGTCTTTTTTAGAGGCTGTTAAGGTGGAGAGATGAGTGGTAGATGCACCGGCTCAGATATGACAATACTTTATGCATACGCGAATGATGGCATTATAGAGATACATGATAGTGTCAGGTGTAGGAGTCATTTTTTATCATAGTACTTAACCAAATTATATAATGGATTCTCCCATTGATTTCGACATACGAGCTCAGCCACAACAACTAAGTTGTTCGGAAATCCATACAGATGATTTGTTTACGTTAGTGAAAGCTTTGTGCAAAACCAACCACAAATTTTGGTACAATTGCTAATTTCAGTTTGCCGGTGCAATGGCTGCCACAAGACACAGGAGACCCCAGGTTTTACATCAAAGTGTTCCTTCTCCTAGATGCATGTCTGAACAAAGACTGAGGGTGCATCTATCACAGTGGATTAAATGTGCCTCCAGATACCAATCTGGAAATTTCTACATCCCAGCACGATACATACAGTGCTTAGCATTCCAAATATTTACCCTTGTGGTACTGGCCAGGCTCATCATTGCTTAACAAGAACTGGTATTTCAACATGATTATGACGTATATATCATACACAAAATAAATATTGTTAGTTTTGAACATGACTTGAGCATTGTTATCTTCAACAACTTGTGTTCAACTAAGATTATCAAGAAGGCTGAAGATGTCTTGACATTACTTAGTAAGACCTTTGTTCAGCGCTCTCCAGTCATCTGTTTAAAACTCTATACAGCTTGGATGTAACCACAATTAGAATTTGCATCATCAGTCTGCATCCCTCATCTTGTATAGAACATTAACCACCTGGATATTGTTCAGAGACGTGGAACCAAATAAATGAAGCCACTTGATACAAGCTATAAAAAAAAAAACACTGGGTAAAAAAATTATCCAACAATAAATGTTAAATAAATAGATTGTGATCCAGAAAACAGCAATTCTTTCTCCTTAGTCAGAAACATCATTCATGGAATGTGAGAACTAAAAGATAAAATAAGGGAAGCAAGAGTTATGAAGCTGCCGAAAGTAAACCTAAGGTTCACTTTGTACTCTCTCTTTATTTTAACATCGCTTCTTATTCCCACAAAGGATTTCTCTTATAGCATCTCTCTGTTCATCCTTTACTTCTAAATATCTGTATTTGCTTGTGTCAGCATGTTTGTTTATTTCTCTTTGGACAAAAGATGGATAACCATCACACTCTTCATAAAATCTATCAACAATTTTGTCTATGGTGATGACAAGAGAAAATAAGTCAGAACGAAACGAAACAAAAAAAAGCAAAAAAAGCAAATGAGGATTGAACTTACATGCAAACATTGGCGATTGATATCTTGTACTAAACTTGGGCTCGTATTTTGCTGATGGAGCTCGAGAAGCTTTCCATGGATCGAGGGCGGGAGGGGGTAAAGATTTGCGCTCGGACAACTCTTTATAAATCACACTGCCTAGGCCTGAACGATCTTTCAATTTAGACATTTCTTCCATTTCTTTCTTGATTTGCAGATCTTCCCGAGGAGTTTCATCCTCATCATCCATATCTTCTCCTTTGCTTTTCCGTCTCTGCCGCACTGAAAAAAAAAGAAAAAAAAAGTTATAATATATGCACATGAAAAATCAAAGTTGGAGTAAGTTAAAATTGGACGACTGAAGAAAAAACAGAAAGAGACATGATGAAAAGTGGCCGAAAACAAAAATATATAAATAAGTGGTTGTTGCATTAAAAAACAAAACCCTAACCACTACCACCAGGAAGGCATTGGTGGCTAAGTGGTTAATGACATTGATGGACAACCTGTGTGCGCCAAGTTCAAATCTAGTTTGTTCCACAAAAACACTTTTATTTAGGGATGTTGGCAACCTTCAAGTGATACCTCTCATTAGTACCAAGAACCTTTCAAAAAAAGAATTCTAACTAGAAAGATATTGAGGAAATGAATACCAACAATAATTATCTCATTTATATGAAATGAATAAATGATGACTTTTGTTTCAAGGTAATCGCTACTTATCAAAGCCTGAAGGCCACTCAAGGACAAAGGTTAATGAATGTAAGATGGTGTTTAGTAATCATTTCTAGTGTAGATTAGGTAGAATTTGTTTACATTGAACTTGAAGGCTACTATATTGTAATCAGCTGGGAAGTAAACAAATGGAACAGTGTTCCACAGGCGAGCAGTTCCAGGAAAGAAGCTTTGTTCAAGGAATCTATGTTTAGATTTAGGCACAGATAGAGAGTGGGGAGAATTGTTGATGGTGGTTATAGCTAGTCCAGCGATTTTTTGTGAAACTTTGGAGAAGGGGGACTATAGATTAGAGTTCAGACGAGCACTTGTTATGAAAATAAGAATAGAGCAGAGACAGGCTCGCAATGTCTCTTCTGTGGGGAAAAAAGGTTGCAGAGAAAAGAAAAAGGCATCACCTACTTTGATACAGTGGTAACGCCACCAGCTTTGAATGATACACTACTACTAGCTGATAGTACCCAAATACTTTTTTTAACTTTTGAAATCACGACTATAATAACATATACGAAATCTGGCCAAATTAAAATATCATATTTAAGTGTATCTTATGAATGCGCAAAGCTGCCCACCCCTTAGTGTGACATAAAAGTGATCTATTTGGGGAATGTATTTTAGTTCAAATACACACACTCACATAAGTAAATTACATAGAAAATAAACTCAAATTGTGTACAAAAAAATCAATTTCCCTTTTGTTAATTTTTTTTTAACAAAGCCAACAAATAATTGATTATATATATATATATATATATATATATATATATATATATATATATATATATATATATATATATATATATATGAACCAGTTCTTTTCTTATCCATAATTATGTTTTTATCAATATATGTCCGGTATTAAAACAAATTCCAGGTTTTAAATCAATACATTGAAAATTTTGTTTTTAGAGCCTTAAAAAGGTCAGATCAGAAATTGAGTTACGCTTGAATTGACTTGAGTAATCAACGAAGAAAGAAAGAGGGGGAGGGAGAGAGATAGCATACATAAATAAAAGAGAGAAAAAACATAAAAATTAAAGATGACAAATTTTCATTTCCATCGAAAATCAAGATTTCATTAGGAGAAAAGAAAAGTTGAAAAATCCATAAAAACTAATTATGAAAACAGTTTGCAAGAATAAACAAGATAATAAAATCCAATTAGTAAAACAAATCCATAAATTAATTCTACTTTTACTTTATTTCCAAATAGTTTCTAACTCATCTACTTATGGCAATTTCGAGTGGTCCAATGTCGGCTGTGAATCTGTGAACAGAGAGCTACACATAACAACTGTATGTTTTCAAAATTAAGTGCAGATATGATTTACTCTGTGCACCGTGTCATTAGGTATGAATGAAATGTCATGATCTTTAAGGACAAATATCATACCATATATGGTTAGCTTGGTCATCTGAGATTTCAGTGGCTTAGAAAATCTTGCTGGATAAATGAGTAGTGTAACATTGGAAGATCACAGTGTAGTATCTATTCTGATGCTACACTCCATCTTTCCTGTCCTTAGTCAGTGGAGGAGAAATCCTTCATGACTAAGACAATTTTAATTTTTGTTCCTATCCGGAGTGCCCCTTTTTTGAGGAGTTAGATTTTCCCCACATTAAAAGCCGACCTTGTGGCATTACTCTGCCCTTGTGGAGAGGCAAGTAAATAGGAATATTGGAAGAATTAGGAGGCGTTTACATAATGATACAGTCAGAAGCAATGGTTAGCTAAGGAATGGAAATCCAGCAGTTAAGTTAAAGCAAAGGAAAGAGAAGACATTATCAACCTAGCCAATGAACGGCAGGTAACAGCAGAATTCTGTATCTGGTATACAATACCAAATTCAAACCCATTCAAACTTATGTTTAGTTATGCAGTAATATAATTTAGAAAGAGATGAACTCCTGATTTCCCTCCAACTCCCTATCAGTTTCTGTCCCGTGAGTCATCTATAATATAAAGAGCAGTTGTCTGTGCATATGTTTGTACGTCTGGTTAAAGTCAAAAAATACTATTAAAAATAAGCAAAAGCAACTCCTCATATTTTTATGATTAATAGTTTTCATTACAAGTTACACATTTAAATTTGTTTTCTCAATAATTTATGCCACACATTGGCTCATGTTAAAAACAGAGAGAAAAAAACATTTTCAATCAATTTTAATATTCAACACTGATCAATATTTTTTTTATCATATTTACAAGAGAGCAGAGGAGTTTTTACTCTCACAATCAGATCCCTAACACTGCCACCCAAATCACCAGGTACTAATTTAATGACAGACAATTTTTTTGACTATTCAGTTTTGTCGACTATTATTTTCCCCGTCTTCGTTTTTGATATAAGATGTTAGGGACCAGCTACTTCGCCCATATTATAGCCAATGAAGGTCTGCATCTCATATGACCTTAATTTTTAAACTCGTTACGGTTAAAATTTTAATAGAATTTCAACTTATTTTTAAACATTGAATGTATTGATCTTTGACTGACAACAGTAATCGCACAAAATTTTAGTTTGATCAGATAAATATTTTTTTTTATAGTTATTATTCCATGACAAAACTTTAGGAATACTCTATACAATATGAAGAAGTAAAGCCCAGATAAGACTTTGGTCTATCCTTTGTCAAATGGAGGTATGCAGTTTGAGGAGACTGACATACGTTCTTTTATTTAATTTTTTTTTTTTTTTTCAGAAGGAAACATTGCAACTGTTTGGGAAAAAGTAGCTATCATCTAATTACGAGGCGAATAAGGTTTACATTTGAAAGGATTAAGCAAGAAAGTACTCACTGATCTCTGGTAGAATCGCTGCTGGTGATGGTGGTCCCGGCCAATCTTCTCGTTCTATCTTAACCAATTCATTAGGCAAAGGAGGTTTGCCAGAAGGAAACATACTCAGCCTAACAGCTTCATCATTTTTCAAATCAACAGGAGACGCACTTCGTCTCACCTTCACTGTTTTAGTTGTTGCTGCAAAAGATGGAGACATTAATTGCAAAACAGTTTAAACAAAATTTTTCACAAGTAAAAGAAAAAAAACAAAACTTAATAATAATGGAAGATCAAAGCAAGAATTTTTTTTTAAATATGGAATTAAATTAAAGCACTTAGATAATTAACAGTATCAGATTCCGATTGACTTTCATAAAGTTACATTAAGTGACATAAACATTGTAATGACCTTAAAAAAAAAAAAATATTTGCCTAATCTCTTATAGAGTTTTTTTTTTTTATTATTTTTAGAGGCAGCAAACTTTTAATTGACAACTCTATTTTCTTTCATTGCAAATTTGGCAACTATTGGTTATTTGGAGTTCACCTTAGTTTGGCAATTCACGATGAAGAGACTGACATCCTGAGCAGCTTTTGCAAATTACAAATGATACAATCAATTTACTGAGAGAAACCTTGAATAATTTTACAAAATGAACCTGTCAACTGGGCATCTGATTTATGTCAATTAATCCCATTTGATAATTTTCTTTAAGGATATGTAAAATCCCATGTTTACATTGATAAACCAGACATGCTGGACCACTTGAAAGACAACATTTGATGCATTATTGCTGAAATACAGCCTAATTTTTAATGTGTAAAGCTTGTGAAAATTGAACCTCTAGATTATGTCATATATGCAGGAGTCGTAGGGGCTTTATGCTTTTGATTATAAATGCCAAAAATTAATCTTTGGAATAAACCACATATTTGTATGATAAAAATATTTTTCTGTGATTTATTTTAATTTAAAGTTTGCAGCCTCAAAAAAAAAAAAAAAAAAACCTTTGCAAAGGATTGAATTTGTGTTCTCTATAGACTATAAAGTTTAAATCTAACTTCATGTTCAAATCTTAATCTGACACCATTAACTATAACTGTTTATTATGATAGTAAAATAAAATTTAAAAAATATTTTAGCATTTTCTATTTTATAGAATAATATAGAATAAAATTTAAAAATAATTAAGATTCTTATATTAAAATAATTCTGGCAATTATTTTCAATGATATTGTTGCTAAAATGATCAAAATGAAATAAAATCACTTTTATCCCTTATTGAAAAAAAGCAAAAACATTCTGCCTTTTTGGTATCTTTTATTTTAATCAATCTTATTTCAATATCTAATGAAAACAAAATATCACAAAATATATAATAGGAGTATACAGATAAAATACTCAAATGTTTTATCAGTTCAAATTTCTTTCAATTTCTATTTTGAGAAGATATAAAAAAGAGCATCTATGTTTAGAAAATAAAAATGGTCTTTAAACATTTTTGCTGTAGAAAGCTAATATATTCAATCAAAATTGTATTATGCTTAACTGCAAGAAACCTTTCCTTTTGAGAAGCAGATACACACTCAGTGATTTCCTAACATCGAATCAACCCCCACTGACAAACTTTTGGCTAAAAGATGCCTTATCTTTTCTGTCCTCGGTCAGTGAAGGATTGGTTGATTGGTTTTTAACAGCATATTGATCCTGTTAGGACATATGATGCTTATGTGTAGTTTATTTGCAGTAGTATTGGGTTGTATGTTTTTTTTTTAAACGTATAATGGATATTTAGAAGGTGTGTAAAGAGATTTTTATGTTTTTTCAAATTTTCTTGTAAAGTTTTGTAACTTTCAGAAAATTGAATATATTGTCTACATGAACTTTGTTAAACAGATCATTCATATTGCCTATTTAGTATTTTTGTCTGATTATATATATATATATATATATATATCCCGCATTTTGCTAATTCCTATCCTCTGATGAGAAGGAAAGTATTTCTTTGAAACTCCGCAGATTAAGGACTATCCACTTATCTAATGTTTCCTTTTCAGATTAAATATGTTTTTAACTCATTTCAAAGTGTTTTTAACATGTTTTATTAACTGTTTGCTCATATATATATATATATATATATATATATATATATATATATATATATATGGAGCTTGATGATGGATAAGATTTTATTAAAATAACAAAACTTAACGTCTATACTGTTTTTTTTTAAATTAAATCTGATCAATTTAGCAACAACAATTTAAAAGTTATCATCAAATGAAATTTAAAAGTAACTTTTTGACAATTTACTTATGATAGAATTACTACTAATAAAAAAAAAAACAAAAAAAAAAAACAAAAGAACAAATAAGACAAAAGACTGGCACAATTTGACAGCACAATTCACAAGAGGTGGGAAAGTTAAGGAAGGAAGTGACCATAAATCTTTCAAGACTTCTTATTGTAATATGTTTCCAATATTATGTGAGGGTAGTGTTTTTAAATGAATTAGTAATCAGGTTAAGATGTCTGAATTTGAAATGGGATGAAAATTGATGTGAATAAAGCCTAAAAAGAAGAAAAGTATGAAGATGAAAAGGAAAGAAAAATAATAAACAAATGGAGGATGAAATAGATTTGAAGCACTCCAAAATGAGGAATAACCAAAAAGACACATTTTGTTTTAACACCATTGTTTTTTTTTTTGTTTAAACTTTTGATTTCTATTTTTATTGTGAACTAGCAGGGTTACTTTGCATTGCCTGGAACAAAACTGTAACATATTTCTATTAAAAATTTTATTTCCTTTATACTTCTTTCTCCATCTCCTATTTTTCCCCTCCTCATCTCCTCTCTAGCTGGACATACACTCAGATATAACTACTTTATATAATAGATTTCTTGAGGAATGAATCTGCATTTTATTTTTAAATTAGCGGTGATTGATATGGTTAGAAAGTAAGGCAGGTATATTTTTCTTTCTTTAAATACAAAAAAAAAAAAAAAAAAATCATACTGAAGTATGCCCAAGGTAGTTTAATCTTCCATGGATTATTTAGAGTTTTATTGATAACTAGCGGGGGTACCCAGCGTTGCCCGAGTGTTTGTTTCCGGGACGGGGAGGGGGGGGGGAGTTTAAAAAAATGTTATGGTAGGTAAGTAGGAAGGATCAAACCCGGAGTCATGAGTAAAAGTAGGAAAAAGTGTGAAAAAAAAAAACAAAAAAAAACATCTGCAACGTTAACAGTTTGGCCACCAAGAAAAGTCCATTCCAGTTGTTTAGGGGAAAAAAAACAAAAAAAAAAACGACTACGGTAGGTCGGCGCGAACGTGAAAATATAATGTGAATTGTCCAGCACGCTAACCACTACGCCACAGAGCACTGCAGCTTAGTTTAGTGATTTTAAATAACTTCACATGAAAGAACTACGAAGCCAAACCGGTGTTCTCTTCTCAACTGTTCCTTGTGAACGATCCCCAAACAGTGTTAATTGGTGGCAGGGAGAGGAGGAATTTATTAGAGAGAAAATATTTTACCACTTCCATTGATCTTAACCGATTTTGGCCGTGACTTCTCAGCAGAAAAAGTATAGAAATCTAAGATTATCGAGGAATTTGAGAAATAATAAGCCTATAACACACCTCAGATATTGTTCTGCCGTTTGTGCATATTATATTTGCATGAAATATCTTGATTTTTAATCCTATTAATGTCAAAATCAGACAGAAAAAAATGAGTTCATTTTATTTATATAGAGATTAATACATAATTACATTAAAAATGGCTATATTAAAAAAAAATCCTCCCACTGACAAAACCTGATCCAAGTAATCCTTAAAGAATGAATAATTCCACTTAATGTTTTGAGATATTGCTCATTTGGGGCAATGCTGATCAAGAATATACCAAGTTTGTAGGTGTTTGTTTTGTAGTTTTTACTTTTAGTTGAACATGCATACATGCGATAGCTATGTATATAACAGATGAAAATTTTTACAGCAAAAAAAAAAAGAAAAAAAAATGATATTTAAAATATTAAAAAGAAAAACCTTTTTCAAATTGTGTTGCACTATCACTGCACAAAATGTTTTTAATTAATGTTTTTTATTTTTTTATATTTGTTTTGTTAATAAAACTTTTTATAAATAAAATTGTGCAGACAATAAAATGAGTTTGTACATAAAAATATGTATTTTTTTAAGCAATTAGTAAAACTTTTGTAAATATTCCCCCTCTTCTTCTAACTAAAAAAATGTCATATTGTTCATAACTTAACCGGGAGTACATTAAAAAAAAAAAAAAAAAAAAAAAAAAAAAAAAAAAAAAAAAGCAGTATTAAGGAAAAATACTTCTTTTTGGTTGTCATTCAATTTTGTGATGCTTCAAATCTATTTGATCCATAAATGGAAAAGATGATAAATAGATATTATTGAGTAAAAAAAGAGAATGATAAAGTTAGAATGGTGATCAGAAAAAAAACTTTTTTTTCATTGAGATGAAACAGGTTTCAAGTTCCAAACTCTGACAGACACTTTTTGATTTTGGTGACCATATGATGACATCAATTAAAAGACTTTCCAACATAAGAGCATCATTGTTGTGCACTGATCCATTTCTTACAATTTGATTGTGGATGGTTTTGATCTGGAGTTTCCATTTCTAATAAGAGAGATTGTGATTTTGAAAGCAATATTTCTGTTTAAAAAAAAAACACTTTACACAAAATACAAAGCAAAATTCTTGACTATTTTTATTTTACAACATATTGTTAACGAGTTTGGCAGAAAAATACACTTTTGTAAATCAAATTCTTTGGTTTTTTTAGTGCGAATTTTGTTTCCTCCTCTTCCTTTGTCCCGGCTTTCTGGTTCCATCTATTCAGTTGTTTGAATTTAGATTTGTCAATCTCCTAACCTGATGATCTAAGATGGCTAGAGTCCATCTATTTAACAATTTCATGCATATATACCTAAAGAGAGGAAAAAGTGATTTGAACTTCTCTGAAAGGTTTAAGTATAAAAGACAAATTGAACTGATGTAAAGAATATGAATACATACGGGTTCGTCGTCACAATATGATTGGCTGGTTAAACCATAAATACAGACTGGTAAAACACCTCGTGAGATATCAGAAGATATGATGAAAACCTCACGCTTAAGGATATACAAGCTCCAACTATGAACACCTGTTCAGTAAGGTGACTTAAGATTATTACTCGATTATTGTAACCAAGACCACTCAGCTATTCCAAACAAATATATCTCTTTCATGGAACATATCATGAACCAAGGCTATAATTTCCATAGTCTTTGTTGAAAGTAATGTATACTACCAGTGTTGCAATATATGATGCAGTAAAAAATGTTTCATTACTTGTGTTTCTTTTTTTTTTTATTCCTTTTATGTCAATATAATTTCCAATGAGTTCAAATTCTTTGAGAAATATCAATTGAAAGCTCCTAATATTGTCCATGTAATCCATTTTTTATACTGTAATCATGGAATCAGCAAATATTATTTTGAAAACTATTTATAATAGTTATATTCTTGGGATTCTTTGGCAACTTGTTCCAGAAATCAATTGAAATATAATTCCTGATGATTGTTCTCTTTGAACTTAAAAAAAAAAAAAGGGGGGGGGGATAGAATTTGGAATTTATGAATTCATGACAGACAAATGATCAAAGTCTGCAAACTCAATGCAGAAGAAGAATGAACAAAACATATTTGAAAATCAATCACGGAATGAATTATAGATCATAGGAAAAAGAATGAATCCAGATAAAAAAAAAAAAGTCACAAGAAAAAGTCATAGAAGTAACATGACAATGTTAATACAATTGTTTTTTTTTTTGTTTTTGTTTTTTTAAATATTTTTCTTTAATAGAAAATTTAGTTGTTGAATTCTCACTTCTAAAAAAAAAATTAACTAGCTAGCTTTGCCGGCAGCTCTCTATCACTTTGCAAACTTTGCTACTTGAAATACTTGATAGTTGTTTTGTTATATGACATATCAACCCTTTTCAGTTGATTTAATGTTGAATTCGGTCATTTTTGTAAAAGTTTTTGTGTTTCAAGTTCTTTTTATCTCTCAATATTTATTCTTAGTGTTTGGTTGTTTCCAGCCAGTTCAAAGAATAGTTAACTAATAAAATGTTTTTTTTTGCAAATCAATTTGCAAATTCATTAACCTTGCGACTTAAATCACATAAACATAACCTGTACATAAGGAAAAAAAGTAAGATATTGTGTAAAGGTGAATTACAGATGTTATGCTGCTGCTAATAGAAATCAAAGGGAGGTAATTCAGTCAAAATTAATGTAGTAGTATTAGTAGAGTTTTCTTTACAGATGTCAACAAAAAGCAGATGATAACTTTTGCATTTATTTATTTATTTAGATTTATCTATATATATAAAAGCAAAAATGTGTGTATGTATGTGTGTTCGCTTTTTGTGTATGTCTGCAAAAGGCTTTTTTGGTCGTGATTCTCAGTTGGCTTGCTCCTTCTTAAAACTTTTTATATGCTGTCTAAATAATAATATCTATGACTAAGGAAGTCGGGTCGCGGCTATCTTTAATTTACCCGACTTTTACAAGCTATTTTCGAGATATTTTTTGATCGCCATGTGGTGGGGAAAACAGAAACTGGCTTCCAGCACAAAACTAGGTCAAACATCACGCGACGTAATGTTCTTGCACCTGTTAATTTTGCTTTATAAATGTCAACACACTTATCTATTCATCTATTGTCGTGGTAGAGATGGTTAGGTCGCAGGGTTTTTTTTCTTTCCATTTCCTTTCCACCTCCGCATCAAAGGTTCGGGGTTAAAGCCTACCTTTCTACTAAAACTTTTTTTTTGTTTTACACCTTCAAACACCCGGCCAACGTTTTTTTTTTTTTTTTTTTTTTTAAAACAGGGTTGTTTGGATCTACCCCCCACCCCCAAACACGCACACACCGCTAGTGTTGAATAATAGTCAGAAGCCTAAATAACTGACTCAAATACTTTTTCTTGTGACTTTATTACCAGCTAGTATGACATTTTTTGACACTTGTCCGGAATTCCCCATCCACCCAAATGAAAAGACAAAAAAAAATTAAGAAAAATCTTTATGATATATAAAATATATGACAAAAAAAAAAAAAATATTGTAAATCAAAAATCATAAATTGATCAAGTAGTTTTATTTTTATAAAGAAAATAATTTTTTAAGCAAATTTGAATTTTTCCAATGCCCTCCCCTTTCCATCATTAAGAATGATTTTCTAAAAATCTCAATTTGGAGTTATCTCCCTTGTTTCTTAAAAGTGTTTTCAAGATGGCGTCGCAAGATCATCGCGCATAGTTCAACCATAAAATTTGGTTTTCTTATTTAAAAATAAAAATACCTATCAATGTATGTGATTTTTGATGTACAATATTTTTTTTTTTCTGTCATCGGTATGTACATCAAACAAATTTTTCTTTTCTTTTTTATATGGGAAGAGTTCTGACAAGCACCCTTTTTCTCCTCGTCATATGGAGACTTATTTTATTACTGATAAAGAAAAGAATACAAAGAATGATGATGAAAATAATGATGTCTAAAGAATAATGTGTAATGTTTTGAAGAAAGGATGAAACAGTGTGATTATGGGATGGATAATGATGATTAAGTTCAAGCCAAGTATTAAGATGCATTTTTTTTGTTGTTGTTTTGTTGAAATGTAAATTGATTACAAAATGGCAGCAGCATTTCCGATTTAATGTCATGCAAAAAAGATTAAATACAAAATATGGCAAGGTATTTAGCAAAATAAATGTAAAATATAAACTGTGTGCAGTACATTTAGAATTCATATGATAAAAATTGCAAGACATGTTATAGAAAATTGTAAAGTTTATAATAATATAGAAAGTTGTGAAATTCATATCATAGAAAATAATGGCTTTCAAATTTAATAGTCACAGAGAAATCATTGTGACAATCATGTTTTGTATACATAAAACTGAGGGAGGAAACAGCATTTACATTGAAGTCTTCAACATTCAAAAATGATTTTGAAGTTTTCAAATTATCAATGTGAAAGTAATTTTTGACTAAAATTAAATTTTATTAGCCAAAGTTGAGTATTACAGTTTATTTGAATGAAAGAAAATATACATTTTTCCTTCTGTTTTTTTTTTTTTGTGGAGGAGGGGGCTTAATCTGTATCGTACAGAGTTATAAATATTTTTTTTAAATATCATAAAAAAGGAGCTAATGATAACAAATAAAGTAAACAATGGGATGTTCAATACTGCTTTCTGGTGAACACTCATCGTACCATTATGGCTGACACGTATCAAGGAGACCTGGTTTAATGTAAATAAAAAAATATATTGCCCATAAAGTAAGCAGATTAAGTTAGCTGTAAAAATGAGATGTTTGATTGCCATAAGTCTGTTGGCAAGTGGTAAAACTGACACCAGCTAAAAGGTGGTCCGTCTTTCTAGGCATGTGCTTAAATCTTGTATAGATTTAATCTTTCTCTTTTAGTCATTACCTTATTTGTGTACAAACATGAGTGTCCACACTCAAAAATAGCATTATACATAACACATTGTTAGAAAGATATTTAATTGTGTGTGTGTATACATCTCTCTCTCTCTCTCTCTCTCATATGTATATATATATATTAGTGGTGGAACGATTCTGGTATCTTTCCTGATTCCGATTCTTTATAAATCTCTAAATATTTAATTATAAAATTGTTATTTTTTCCCCCAATTATTGGTAAAAACACATGTTGAATGTGCATATATTCTCTCGAACGTAAAAACACACAAATTCAATAAAAAAGATAATTAAAAAAAATCGTTTTTGGCATTGGAAAATAGGCACAAACTTTCGATTTTCATACCTCAAAAGTTGAGATTGTTCAGATCCTGATTAATCATCCCAACAATCCATATATATATATATATATATATATATATATATATATATATATATATATATATATATAAGTGTTGGAACGATTCCTAAATTTTTTCCGATTCCAGGAAAATGTTGATTAACGATTCCGATACCAAGTACGATTCCGATTCCCGTGGAATTGTTGTTTTGAAATATATCATTATATAATCGAAAGTTTTTGTGTAGCGAAAAAATTTGGTACAGCGAAAAAGTGGAAATACAATTAAGGGAATTTCGAAATCGATTTGATTTTTTTTCGTAAAATTTCTTTCATTGAAGATGAAAGTCAAAACAAATATTTTAATCATGAATTAAACATGCACCATGAAATTAATAACAATCAATTTCAGGAGTTATTTTATATATTAAAAAATATAAAGAAAAAGGGCAGACATACACGAATGCTGCCACTGTAGCAAAATACGCATCGGCTCCGATGTTGTATATTGTTCGACTGACGAAGAAATTATTTTTACAAGGAAAGAATTTTTGCATGTGTGACCTAGTTTTTATTTATTTATTTTGGCTTGAAATTTGTGCATGATTTTTGTTATTATAATTTTATCTGTTTTTTTTTTTTTTTGTTTTTTTAGATGGATACTTTTTTTTTTTTTTTTTTGCCGGAGTTTATATAATTATTGACAGGAAAATTGGTGAAAGTCAAAATGAAATCCGTACTATTTTTAAATATTATTTTCAAGTTTAATTATGTTCACGGGACTTTTTGTGGATCCGCTTACTGGTGTTTTCACCAACAATATTGAAGCCTACTGGTCTCGTATTAAAAGAAGACTGAAATACATATCGGGATCAGTAGGAGAAATGAAATGGTCTCATGTCGATTAGGCCATGTACAGAGTCGCTTATAACATGAAAAGTGAAAAGATATTAGATAATTTTGAAACATTTTTAGAGCATATTCATGAAAAATATGGTAATTAAAAAAAATCCTAATAAGCTTTGGGGAAAAAAACATGTTTTGAACAATTGAAATTTTTTTTTTTTTTTTTTTTTGAATAAAAAACGATTATTAAATTAAAACTAGTAGTGTTCTTGTCAAGTAGTTTTTATTTTATTCAAGAAAATAAAAAGGTACTCATGCACTTATTGAACCATGCTGAAATAATGACATTATTTAAAAAGCCATTCTTAACATGGGGACAGAAGGGTGTTGTGTACCTATTCTGTACTTTCACCTAACAATTTAATAAGAACAGGTATCATAAAACTTTAATTAAACTTGAAAGTACTACTTAAAAATAGCGCGGATCAATAAGTGCACTAGCACCAAATAACATTTCACTGTGTTTCGATCTACGACATTCCATGAGAGGTACGTACACGCTACAGCTTTTTGTGGTAATTTTGACTTTCACCAATTTTAAAAAAACAATTAGAAACTCTTCAAACATTGGGCGAGGCACTTAAACTATTAAAAAAATAACGGTAACATAAGTGCATAAGCACCAAATTTTTAGTTTTCATTTTGTTTGTTTGTTAAATCCGGCAAAAATAAATAAAAATAACAAAATAATACAAAGAGTATCGTAAAAGTTTAATTAAACTTTAAAATAATATTTAAAAATAGCGCGGATTCCATTTTGACTTTTATAATTTTCCTGTTAATAATTAATTACATAAACTCCGACAAAAAAAAAAAAAAAAAAAAAAAAATATCCAAACAGATAAAATCATAACAAAAATTGTCAAAGCTTAGATAAGTGGGTCTGGCAGACGAGCCTTGTTCTGATATTCGGAAAATTTAGGTTAACAACCGGTGATACTACCAAAAAGTAATCCTTTTGAATGAAGATGGATATAAACAATATTTTTAAAATTAATTTTTTAATTTTACTTAAAAACAAAATGTAAACATATATAAACAAAATATTTTAGAAAATAATTTCTTAATTTTAGATAAAAATTAATTGTAAAGAATTTTAAAAAAAATAATTATTGAAAAATATTGCAAAGTGTTTACATAGCTGATTCTTTGGGATAATAGGGGCGCCTGAAAACCCACTTCCAAAATGAAAAAAGCTTTAGTGTTTTTACTATTTTAAAGCGATTTTTATTTCTTTTTAAGTTTGAAACACAAGTAGTGGCTAGTTAACTTAGAACAACAAGTGTGCATGGCAGAAATTCTTCAGGGTTTAAATGTATTGTAATGCTTTTATGGTGGTCGAAAAACGTTTTTCAGCCGTCATATTACTTCCTATTATTTGCCCCCTCATGAGGGCAGAGTTAGACACAAGGTCGGTTTTTAATTTAGAGAAGCATTTATTACTAAAAAACGAAATGGTGAAATAGAAAAGCTAAAAGTTAAAAAAAAAAATTTTTTTTTTTAATTCAAAGAAATTTCGAAACTCATTAAGATAAAGATTACCTTTAAAGTAGTTAATAAAATTCTTGTACATCATATCAAATATGTTATGGAAAGTTCTATGACGTTTTTATCATAAATTTTGGAGTGCATTAATCTCACTTCAAACAGTTAACGAATCATAAATCTAATGTATTTTTTAACAATGCGATTCCGATTAATCGTCCCACCACTAATATATATATATGTCTCACCAAAGATAATTATTTTACATATGAAAATAAGAATTAACTAAGTAGTGTTTTTGATTATATTTTGAAGTTGATTAGATTTGGCAAATCTGTTTTATGGCATATCAAATCTTTAAAGGTTTATTTAATGCTGAAACAATATCTGTTACAACCAATTCATTGTATACGATTAGATGAACACAAGTTGCCATTATACCATTAAGTGAGAAGAAAATTGTTTATTCATCGGTTTCCTAAAGCTATTATTGTATAAATGCCACAGATCCAAACAGATTTGAACTTGATATCGAATGCTATTATCACAGATGAATTAACCAGAATTGTTTGGAATTTAACTAAATGATATTTAAAGGAAGATTTGTTTTATATAATTCTTATTCGCCTCAAACAAGGCACATTACCATTTGGACAGAAAGGGCTACTATTTGAGACCACGTCTACAGGGACACTATGAAGGAAGTTGAGCAGTGAGATGTTTGTTCGCATTACATTTCTGCAAGTTAGTACAGTCAAGGAAGCAGGAGACAGGGAGGGAATTCCAAAGTAACAGTTTGTGGGAAGAAACTATCAGAGTAAAAGGCTTTCTGGCATCTAGAGACCTCTACAGTGAAGAGGTGTGATTTTACTGCTTGTCAGTTGAGGGCATTTACATTGAGGAGGCAGAAGTTTGTCAGAGCACATTCCATTAAAGTACTTGTAAAACAGGCACATTCTAGCAATTGAAAACTCTTTTTTGGGCTCTTTCTATAAGGAGGAGACTAGTGCACCAGCTCAAATATGGCAACAATACACCATGCATGGTAGCTTTGTAGAGGATCCTGTCAAATATGAGTAATTTTTTAACCAGGTAGAGAGAGCCCACTGTCTTTGCAGTAGCGTTGGCAATGTCTTCAATGTATTTTTTTTTTTCAAAAGAAGAATTTTTAAGTATTTATTATGAGTTTCACATAAACCTCCATTGTTTGCTGCCCTATAATGATTAAAAGATTACTTAGTTATTTTTTTAAATTTGTTTTCATATGTAGCTAATTATTGTTGCTGAGACTTATGGCCAGTCATCTATACATATATAGACATACACACACGCACACATACACATTTATTTATAATATATTCCTTGTTTTCTCTTAAGAGACAATGAATACCTTCTGAAAGGTTTGCTGCATGATGAGAAGTTTATAATGAAGACGGGGTTTCACAGTCCCCTTTTTGTGTAGATAAGCAGCATTCATTCTTTGAAGCACATGTCATTGAATAAGACAAACATTTTTATGTGGCTATTAGATTGGTCGATTATGCTTTCTCAAATTCTTTGAATAAATCTATGTGTGACACAGGCTGTAAGGTAAATAACATTTTCATGAAAATCATGTTTCAAACTTTCTTTATTTCATAAGAATATAACTCCTGGAAAATCATGTAATCATCTTACATGCTGATTTGTTAAAACTTTAGAAAGAATGACCAATAGATGTAATATACATTAGAATGCCTAATCTTATTCAATGATATATATATATATATATATATATATATATATCTATATATATATATATAAAAGATTACAACAATGCGAAACAGACAGTTAATTAAAAAATGTAAAATATATATATATATATAAAAAATATAGAAAGCCCAAAAGATGTATAATAGTTACCTGAACTTATTTACATGTCCGTTGTTCTAGTGTTTTGGGACTAAATCTCTTCTTCAAAGGTTAAAATTATTATTTTTAAAATAAGCTGGATGCCATATAGATGTCATTTTGTATTTTTTTTTTTTTTTTAATGTTAACCACTACTTTGGTGTAAATGTGTGATGTCAAGTTTAATTCTGTAAGTGGTGGAAAGAGAATGTTACATCTGAACTTGTGTATGTGTGTATAGAGATGTTAAATATGTGTGTGCTTTAAATTAATCATTCTGTGGTAAGTTTTAATTTGTTAATGGTTTGTGAGTTGAGTTTAGCTATTAATATTGCTTCTTCAATTCAAGTGTATATACATATAAGGAGTGTAAAACATAAAATTAAACTTCAGACAAAACAAGATTTTGTGCCTGTTTATATTGGTGATCTTTTAAACCAATGCATTTCAGGTGAAAACATTACATGTTTACATGTCATAGCGAAATTAGCATAAACTACAAAATTATAAAAAAATCATCCAATAGAAAAATAATTGTAAATAAAAATAGAATTACTCCAATTACTGTATTTTATCATATGTTTTAATGTGGAAACTAGTCAGTATGACGAACAAGGGAGACAACCTTTGATTTAAATTAATGGTCTACCATTTTTCAATCATAGAATTTCAAAACGTAATTGTGGCTGAGACTTTTTTTTACAAAATACATCTACCTCATTTTTCATAATTTTTGGAATTTATACTCATTTTTCAATGACACATATGCAATAATGTTTCTACCCGAAACGTGTTGTTTTGAAAGGTCACCAATATAAACAAGCACTGATTGTTTAGTATATGGAATAGTTGATAAGCAGGCTAACAGACTAGTAAAAATAATAACAGATACATCTCTAAAGCCAACCAATATTTCAGTCGATTCAAATGAATTCTATATTGAACATTAAGTGGTTATTATATACTATATTATATTGGTTATTATATTTACTGATCTGCTTATCAACTAATTCATATACTAAACATTCCTCACACCCTCACACACACACACACACACACACACACACACACCAAAATCAACTATTCAAAATCGGATCCAAGCCGAATTTAGACAGCAGACATTACACACGTAGGATTCAATATACTTTAAAATGTTTTATACCAATAATAGATTTGACTTATCTCAATACTTTGCTGCAGTTTCATGATTCATTGGAGTGCATTAAATAAATTCCTGACACTTTAATAGATTTTAATACAATTGTATTCAAATGTATAAAAAAAATATTCAGGAGTTTATTAATGCACATCCGTTGAATGGATGAACCATGCAAACAGTAGTAGTGGTTATGATAAGCCACACTTATTATCGTTATATGTATATCTCTGTGTGAACATTAAATATATAAACATGCAAAGAAAAAAAGGAATGAAGGAAGGAAAAACAATAAGTTTACAAGACACATAAATAACGAATAAGTAAAAAAAGTTTCCTACAAGTTGCATAATTACCTAACTGCATCATTCCACCTGAAAGAGAGAAAAAAATTTGTTTAGTATTAATAAACAAAATAAATCGAACTATATTGAAAAAAAAAAGCAAACAAAATATTTTCTGTAAATTTCTGTAAATCTTTTAATGGATTTTTTGATATTGAAGACAAGCTGAAAATATTTACAACTGATGATGATGGTGATGATGATGATGATGATGATATAAAAGCAACTCTTATGTTGTATTGGGTTTGGGAATTTTTTAGATAAGGATTGTTTAAGTATTATTTTTAAAACTACTATTTTCGTTTGATTGCTATTTTCACAACATTTCAGTTGATATAAACTCTGACCATTTTCAGGTGAATCTTTTGGAGCTTAAGAACCTTCTAGTCGAACTCAGAAATTGTTTATGTTACCCTGGAAATGGGACAAAATTCCAAACTAAATTCTTTACTTTATCCTGGACTTGGGAATATTTATGCCATATACCTGAACTTAAATAAATAAATAAAAATAAATAAATAAATGAATAAAAATAAATAAATATCTGAACTTAAAATAAAATATTTATGCCATATACCTGAATTTAATTTAAATAAAAAGTTCAGTTCAAAATTCTGACTAAAGTTCTAAAGTTTAATACAAAGATTTCCAAGTTCCTAAGTTTGAAAAGATTCACCTGAAGAAAGTTATGGGAACTTACATTGTCTGAAATGTTTTGTATATAACAACCAAGGTCTGAATAATCTAAATTATTTTTTAACGTTTAAAAAAAAAAAAAAAAAAAAAAAGGAGTCAATTTATAAAAGTCTTTAAGGCCTTATTTTTAAATTAATTTAAAATGCTTTCTTTTTTTTGTTGACTTTTGCAATATCTTAAATAAAACTAATAAAAGGCTAAAATGGAAGACTACATAGAGATGTTTTGATTCATGCATGCATCACCAGAACATGGAGATAAAAAATAAAACTTTCAGATAACTAGTTTCCTTTTCCTTTCTTCACTATCGGATTGTTTTAAATGCTTTCAATATATTTGTTATTGTCTAAATATTTTATATAGTAACTTTGTATCTGTATTTCTGAAGTTGTCCTTTTCTGTGGATAAACTTTCCGAGTAGTTTAGTCTTTGTGTCAACTGATATGATAACATAGTTTTGCTTTAGAAATTGATGCATAAATACTTGGAACCTATGACAAAGGTTGTTATGCAGTCAGACTGAATTTGATGGCACCCAAGTGCCATGAGACTTTCTTATAATGCTAGATATCTTGATAGTGACAAAATCAGCAAACCAGAACGCCCAACTCAAAGTTTGTAGTACATGATGTCCAGTCAGATTTGGTTATATTCTAGACTTTTTTTAGTTAAAAATAATTAATAAAATAGGTGTTAAAGAAAATCAAAAAAAATTTTTGTAGCAATTTTTATTTTAAATAATTTCTTTTAAAAAGATAGTCATATAGTTGTAATTTTAAGCAACAAAATTTAACAATGGTAAAATCCATTAAAAACAGTATTTTGAAGTACAAATTTTGAACAAAGCAATATGGAACAATGGCAATTAGCAGGAATTCATTCTGGTTTTATTTATAAAAGGAAACTTGAAATGTCCTTCACATTTTTAAAAAACAAAATATCAATGCGAAATCTCCCTTTTCAAGCCCTAGCCCCATTTCTGAGTCCTTCCATCCTTCAACCTTTTTGTCTAGTTTCAAATTCTCAACTCTTTAAAATTTAACCTTACTAAGAGATCTTTTCTGTTTCGTATTTCTTCTGACAAACTGATACCATTGTTTAACCAATAGAATTTGATTCCTTGTTTGTCTCCTCAGCTTTCAAAAGATGAGCAAAAATTTGACATTAATCGAACAATAAGATCAGCCTTTTTTTTTTCTTTTGAAATACTTATGAGTCACCACTTAGCAAGGACAAAAATCACTCAAGATAAGGGTTAATGAGATTGAAGGATGGTCAGTTGAGATGTGAATGGGATGAACAAAATTTTTAGCTCAAATCTAAACTCGTACATTACTTCAAGCAGCCTCATGATCGCATCCATAACCATTGCTGAAGGGATCGCCTTCTCTATAAAGTTCTTACTTAAATTTTCTGTCCCAAGTTACTTTTTCTTCCTCAAATTGTCAATGCTTGTGCATTGTAATTGGATATGTTAATTTTTTTAAATATGAAAATACAAAATCTGCTAGAATTAAAATTTTTTTTTCTAATTTGAAATAATGAAAGTACAGTGAAAACAAGGGAAATAAGTCAGTGTCATACAGATTAGAGTAAATGGCTAATACTGCATAATTCAATAAATCTAATTTTTCTAGTAATTATTTTTTTAATTGATCATTTTTAAGTTTTACTAATTTCAAGATGACACATAATTACATTAGTGTTTTTATTTGAAATACATTTTTTTATCTCTAATTATAATAGACAAGCACCAATTTGTCATTATCTGATGGTTCATATAGAATGAATACATCAAAACAGTCTTTCAATTTTATCTCTTATTTTATTTTCAGTAACAAAAAAATAAAAATAAATATTTCCACCCCATTTCATTCAATATTTTTAATCCAATAAATGATTTGCAGAAATTAAAAAAATTTTTTTTTTTTTCTCAATGAACGAATAAACTACTAAAACAACAATGCCAACTCTTTCTCTTTCTCCCTGCTTCCATAAACACACGCACACACAAATTCATCATTTAAACAACTAAAATTAATGACATTGCATTGAGTTATGACTACATAAGCAGTTTTCAAGACCAAATGTTTTAACAAGCAGGAGATTAGTTGCAGGTGGGAGACCAGTTATTTATTCTGCAAGCTATGAAACAGTCTTTGCAAGAATTGGAGATGGGGGACATCATGTGAAATTGCAATTTACATTATTTAGAATTAGACTGGTTGTTACCTTCCTGTACTCTAGGGTAAAGTTGTCGCTACTCATCTTTGAACCCACTAACCAGAATGGAGCATTTTGTATTCCCACGCCAAAGATACATTTCGAAATTTTTATTTTTTTCATCTCTTAAACTATTGCCAGAAAGAATTTTATAGAGTCACTTAACAATAACAACACACACATTATTACTGTACATGTATGTTAATCTGGACCAAATTTTAATTCTATTAAACTTCTATTTTTTTCTTTGAAATCAATGTAAAACTTGTTTTCTATAGAAGATATACAATTCATTGAATATATGCTGAAAATTTAATTAAAATTTGATCCTTCTGATTTTTAATGATTAAAAAATAATTTAAAAAATCTACATATTGGTTTCTTAACAAAGAGCACTTTTCTTGTGCCTGTACCTCATACCACAAGTTTTTGAGTAGGCCTATGATTCCCTGGCCTTGTTTTGAGGGCTTGGCTTCTGATATCTGTCACACTTGAAAACATTCCGTGAATCTCAAATTTGGAGTTTGCTTTGAGCTTCCCAAACATGTTATCAAGTTCAATTGACAACTGAAATATGCTTAAAGATACAGCCGTTAAATGAGTTGGCAAAAAAATTAGGACACCAGTCTAAGAATAAATAAGTTAAAAAGCAAGGAGATATAAACTTTAATGCTCTATTTTGGTTTGGGTCTTATCTAGATAACAACTTTTGTACAAAAGACCACACGCTCACAGATTTTATACACACATTAGCACTGTAAATGTCATTTGACACGTATGACGTGAACATCATTTTAAAATAAATCAAATCTTTCTTAATCTTTTGAAGCATTTGATTGCATTTTATAAAATTACACATAATTTACTTAATCAAAAATTCAGCCATAAAAATATACACCTTTATCATTCAATATTATTGTTTTTTCTTTGAAAAAATTATTGATACAATATACAAAAAAATATGTAATAATCAATAAATTATCGTTTGTATGGTTAAATATTAGTCACTTCAATATGTTTTTGAAGTACAAAATAATATGCATAGATATGTATAAGAATGTGATTAACCAGGTTTCACCACAGATCTATCTCTCTTCATATGAGGTAGATATCTTATTAGTTAATTTTTAACTGTGTAACTAGACTGTATATACTCTGTTTTGAATGCTATCATCAGTTGCTGATCAGAACTCAGTAGAAAAAGACAGCTCAGCTCATAGGTCTCTCATTGGTTAATTTTAGTCATCTGATTAGACATAGTAAACATTTTAAATAATTTTGTCAGAACATAGCGGGAAAAGATATAAATGGCTATTTAGAGCCAAATAATGAATCTTTTTTCTCTTCTGTTTTTGGTAATTTTAGATATTATACACCTACGGTTATGCAAAAAAAAATTAACTTTGTGGGTGTTTATTTAGATTTTTTTTCAATTTTAATTTAGCCTGACACACAAACATACATTTCTCCTTTATATAATAGCTTCCATGGGTGGCAGTTTTTTTTTTTCTTTTTTTTTTTTGAGAAAGGAAAGCGGTCATGTTAACTAAATTAATTACTTTTGAACCTCACAAGCAGAACAAAGACTGAATAATAATTATCTTTATGGTTTAATATTTTTAAATATTTAAGCATTGTGTGGCCTAAACAGATTAATATACATTTTGGCAACAGAGAGAACAAATTTTATGCCTAGTTGCAAGTGAAGCTTTAAAATCTATCTGGCATCTTTGAAGTAACTATAATGGCTATTAATAGGATTGGGTAAGTATAATTAAGAGATTTGAGCCATAGAATATTCGGTGCATTTAAACACATGTTTACAAAATAATTAAAAATGCGTGAATGTAGGTTTCAAATACACATCCAATGATTTATGATTCAAGTATTTACGAGTAATGGGATGATTGAAATATTTTCCCCCTGATTCCGATACAATGTGATTCTGTTCTTTATTCCCGATTCTGATACAATTACCAATTCTGAATATTTAAACATATCTAAATATTTAGCTAAAGACATTTCGTTTTTATGTTTCTTATTTTGAGATTACCATAAGAACACTTGTAATATGTGCATATACTTTTGTAAATGTAATAATAAACTTGTGTGGGGATATATAGATTTTAGCTTAAAATCAATAAATATTCATCATTTTATTATTATTACCAGTAAAGAAAAATTAAGTTTCTAGCAAAAATAAAACAATGAAAAGAATCGTTTTTAGCACTGGAAATTAGGCTAAAAATTTTCTGGTTCTGCTACTACCAGAAATTTTGATTTTTTTCAATTAATTATCCCAATATAAGCATTTACCCAAGCTGACCTCTAAAACAGTAGTGAAGCAATTAATTTATTATAAATCAACTGTACCCACCCAATGTTCCCATGAAATCAGGGTTTTTAATTTTTATTTCTTTGCACATTTTTTAAAATTTTCCAGAAAAAAATTAGTGATTTAGCACAATCACCAATCCAAATGACTTTGGAACTCCTCAGTATAAACTGTCACTTAATTTGAAGATCCTGCTATATTACTTTATATTTTCCTTTATTTAATCTGAAAGTCCTGTTAAATATTACATTCTTCTACTTAATCTATTATAATCTTTCCTGCTAAAATTTTTGGTAAAAACAAATCAATTTATAGATATTATTTGATTTATTATATGCGAAAATCATATATTTTTAACAATGTTAATATTCATTCAATTTCTTTTCCATTTATTTAATTTATTTTAATTTCAATATTATTTCAGTAAAAATCAGTTTACAGACAATATTAAAAAAAAAATCAGTTTTACTTTCAGGATCAAATATTTATGTAAAAATGCTTCTGTCAAACATTTTCTACAAAATAAAATGTAAATAAATATATTTATCAAAAATAAATCAGTTTACAGATATTCTTAATTATTATTAAAAAAAAAAAAAAAAATATTTTTAATATTAATTATTTCTGTAAAAATCAGCTTACAAATGTTTTGACCTACATTTTTGAAAGGCATTTTCAAATTATGTAACTGTTTACTTCTGCTGATTTTCAAAACAGAATTCGTTTGGATTGATAAATATATCAAATTGCCTAAAATTTTAGCTGTAAAGTAAACAACTCTTATTATATATTCTTGAACATGAGTGATTCCCTTGGTTGATTTTGATTTTTCAGTGGCTATTGAAGTTTAGCAAAGTATTTTATTGCTAATAACATTGTATAACAATAACAAATGAAAATTTGATAGGCAAAAGCAAAGCATCTAACTTTGGAAATCTGACAAGATATCTTTACATGTTAGATGTGTAAAAATAAATTTTACTTGTATCAAAACTATCACTTGTTTTGAATTGCTTTACAAAGTGTTCATTCATAATTACAAAATTTTAATATATATATATATATACATACATACACACACACACACACACTGACATTAGTATTTACAACAGAAGTGATAATATTTAATTTGCATATAGATTTTGGGACTTATTGAGAATTAAACCTACTTAAAAAAAAAAAAAACTAAATTGCAGAAAAATCTTTATGTACATATTTGTCACGGAATGAACAGGTCATATTCAAAAAATCATGTAAATTGATCAAGTAGTTTATCTTTTTTTAATAAGTTTTAGTGATTTTAATAGTAAATTGTAGTTATCACAAGACTGATTTTGATCTCGATAGTTTGATGTACTTTTTAGTGTATACCATTTTTTTTCACTGTTGACGATAACAAACCAAAGTGAAAAAAAAAAAAAAAAAAATGGTGGCCACTGAAAACCATTAGGAAATCTAATTTATAAAACTATGTCTGTCTATCTCCATATTTTCAAACTATATCTCTTCTAAAACTAAAAGTCACAGAGCGATTTTTAATGGACCGTTCTTTTATGAGTCTTTAGCCAGTTAATATAATTTTTAAGAAGTTAAAAAGGGGTCAAAATTGAAAATCGTTATATACTATGTCTGAAAAGGAATGCAAGTATGTATTTTTAATATTTGCCATGTGAGAAGGAGACTAAAAAGATCTAGTTTATTTCCTAACTTTGTGTTTGAGTGTATTTATTCTATTAATTGTTGGAGTACACTACAAGAATAAATAAGATATATTTATTTTAAGTTAAAATTACTGGGATTTCCTTCATGAATAAATTTACTTGTCTACTGAGACAAGTATAAATAGAATATCTTCATCCTTTAATCCACAAGAAAGACAAATGATACAATATACATCAAGAATATAACAGATATTTTGTATTATTCGAACTATCGTTCTCATCTTGGATGTTATTCTCACAACATTGCAGCTAATGTAACTTCCGATTTTCTTCAGGTGCATCTCGTTGAAATCATGGGTCTTTATCTCAAACTCTTAACAATTTGTATAGATTTTCAAACTTAATCTTTTATTTAATCGACAAAAGTGGATTCTTCTTATTCTATCAGCTAAGTATTTTTTATTATATTCTTAGTATTGCTTGTATGGAGGGTTGAACTTTCAACCTCTGGAAAACTGTCAGAACTAATTATTTGTTAGCACTTTACCTGTTGTGCCACGGATCTACTTAGCTGGTCATGGTAGACAGAATGAAAACAATCTACCCTTATGAATTAAATAAGAGTTCAGTTTGAAAGTCTATATAGGTTCACCAAGTTCAGCAAAGATTTACAAGTTCAACTTGATGCACTTGCGAAGAAGGTTGAAAGTTACATCGACTAAAACATTGTGAAAATAACATCCAAGATGAGAACAGTAGTCCAAATAATGCAAATAAAAACTAAAACATAACAAAAATTGCGCTCGTTTTATTCAGCTTTCATGCGTACAAACAATATGTTAGTCATACATATTAACAAACATAACAGGAATTAAGACTAAACAAAACAATACCATCTCTAAAAAAATATTGCAGAAAAATAACTCTTAATTTAGGATCAGTAGAAGAAGGAGAAGTGGAAGTTGATGTAGAAGAAACGACAAGAAGAACGATAAAGATGAAGGCGGACAAGAATGTGGTGAAAGTGAGTCCAGTGCTGATCAGCTGATTGCTTCCATCTAAGCTTGACTGAAACGAAAGCTTTTTTTTTTGCTTTTTTTTGGTTGGTTGCCTTTTAATTCATTTCTAAACACAAACCTTGTTTTGATCGCAGGAAAGCTGGTGGTTCCTTTGAATAAGAGAAATTATCTGGAAAACAAAACAGAAAGAGAACATGATTGAAAAGTCGTACCAAAGTGGCTCTCAAGATGAGTTGTGCCCATTGGTGGAAGCAAAAGCAGAAATGTGGAGCTGTGCATGGAGCTCAACGGCGACAAGGAACACAGAAGAAAAAAAAATGTAAAGTAAAAAAAAAAAAAAAAAGTAATGTATGCAAAGGCATTATGTGCTGGCAGCAGATTGGAACAAAGAAAAAAGGGGCGGGGGCAAGGAAGGATTTGCAGCAGGGTGAATAATAGGGGATCATGGAGGCAGGTTAGATATATGACATTTTATGTAAAAAAAAAAAAAATAAATAAAAAATCTCTACAATATCTACAGGTGGGAAGAAGCTGACAACAGACAATAAACAGCTTTCCAATAAAGGATATTTTCGATCCATATAGACATCACTTTTGTTAATACAAAACATTTAATAAAAAAATAAAAGCAAAACAAAAACTGTTTTGTTTTAATACAGAAAAGAAACAATTCTCTTTACACAAAACTAAAAATGATTCTTATTGGTTTTCTTCTGTATTATGAGGCAATGGACACCATCTGAAAAGGTTGTACAATCTTCAACCACACTCCTCTTACTCTGACATTGCTTCAGCTCAGAGACAAGAATAAATAAAGAATATCAGAAATAATGCTGAAATAAACACACATCCAGTGTTATTTCAATGTTTTCCATTTTTTAGACTAGTTGGACTAT
Source organism: Euprymna scolopes (assembly GCF_053919585.1). Lineage (NCBI taxonomy): Eukaryota > Metazoa > Mollusca > Cephalopoda > Sepiida > Sepiolidae > Euprymna > Euprymna scolopes. The sequence goes on along the minus strand of NC_136489.1, from coordinate 94,905,670 downwards.
CAAGGATTGAGAGTCTAGTCTATTCTATCCATAGCTTGGATAGACAGAAAAATATTTGTACCTCTTCCTTATTAGAGAGAGAGAGAGAGGGAGGAAAAGTCACTTTTATTTTCGAATTTATGGTATATCTGATATTCTAAAATAGTCATCCATTCAAAAATTTATCTTAGATGGGAAAAAAGTCCAATTCCTGATTATCAGAATCAATAAATAAATAAAAAATTGCTCATAACTCTTCATTCTCAGAGTCCCTATTTATTTGGCTTCCCATGAGTGCAAAGTTAGATACAAGCTCAGTTTTATATGAAGGGGATATCCTGCTATCGGAAAGGGGTTACTCTGGATGCCCCAGTCCAGCAGCATTTTGCCTGCTAAGAATAGGACAGATACTACATCTTAATCTTAGCCCGAAGATAAAGAGTCGCTTTTAAGAAATTTAATTGACTCACTACTCCTGCAAAAAAAAAAAAAAATTGCTGAGTTCTGATTTATCACCTCATTTTTGCTATAATCTTTTTTTCCTGTATTATGTAATTTCAAAAAATTTACAATGTCTTAGCTTCACAAAGCACCCAAATGTCAATGTGACCATTTTTGTGTGCTGCTAAAATGTAATACAGAAATAAACAACATGGATGAAACTCAATGTTATCATGCCTTAAGTCAAATTTAAAATTAGAATAACTTTACAATACTACTATTAATGTTATTAAAACAAATCCGTATACTACGGTTTATAACTATTAGAATTGTTGGCATTCGTTTGTCCCAAGAGACAATGGAGTCCTGTGCCTCAGATTAGTCTGTTGCCAAATTGCAATGGCTGTGCAAGCTTAACTTGAGTTAACAGGTTCTGTTACTAATACTATTATTAGAGTACCTATGCCAAAAATGGAACTACTTAAAAAAGAATTATTTTTTTCATATCAATATGATCATGAAAAGACATCATATTTGATCAGGTGTCAAAACTGTTGCAGGAATATTGGAAATCATATACCCCCACCCAATGATATGATTGTACTTTTGCAAGAATAGAGGTGAGGTGACTAACAACATCAAAAACCAATGGTACATGTGGAGTGTGGGTGAATGGTATGGATGAAGGCAGTCAATGGATGTGTGAGACTTTAAGCAAAGAAACCATTGTCTTGAGACAGAAGATAGAGAGAGGAATTCACTTAGAGCTTATTTCAGATCAATATTCCCTCACAAATATATGTATATAAAAAATAAAAAAAATAAAAAACTCACTGACAACGAATTTGTACAAATAAAAATGAAACGATGCAGATTTTGTGATAAGCTTTATACCTGGTCTATAATATTGAGGGGATTTTTTAGGGGGTTCCTTTGGGTTGATGCTGGCGCGTTTCATGTAGCTGTTGTAACCATCCTTCAAGTAACTGGTATTGTAGAACTTGCCATAGTTAACGTTGAATGAACGTTCCAGAGAGTTGGAATCCTGAAAAGAAAATAACAAAAAGAAAAGAAATTAAAAATAGTACAGAATTCAATTGAAAATTGAATAATAAAATTACATTAATTATCTTCTCATATTATATAAAAGGCAGTTTGCATGTGTCTGGGGTGTTTGTCAGTCTCTTCAGCTAAAAATCCAGAACTACAAAACCAACATCCACAAAGTTGGTACATTATTATAAAGTTAGAAACACTATTGGACATTCATAATTGAAAATTAGTGAACAAGGCATAGATAGAAGTTTATTTGTACCAAATATGATTAGATTGCTGAAAGGGCTGTGAATTTTATTATTGATTCCATGGGTGATACATTTTTTAGTGTCATCCCAGAGTATGAGCATAAATATTAACATTGATGAGGGCAATAGTCTGAAAATAAGCAACTTAAGTATTCATATTAATGAATCAAACATTTTTCAAAAGAATTAACAAATACAAAGTTCTGCCTTTCATTAGTGAATGTGTTGGCTTTGTTTATAATTTGAATTTACTCTAGGTTATCATGCGTGAATAGAAGTCTTTTGTTGTAGTTTTAACTTGTATTTGAGGCAAGTACCGCCATTGTGTTCTGGTTGCTAGACTTTAAATACAGGATGTCTGCAAAGTTGAGACACATAGGATAATTGGATATTTTTTGATTCAATCAAATGAAATTAAAAAAAACATTTTTAACTGATTTTATTTTTTGTCTCCATAGATGTAGTGATTTTGTTCAGACATTAGTCTTCTTTGATTTCAATGTTAAAGAAAGGCTGCTCAAAAAAAAATCACAGATCCAATACACTTGTCTCAATGAAAAAAAAAAAAATTAAAGATGAAAAAATAAAGTGTGGCTGAGACAAAATTGAAGTCAAGTTTATAATAGTTTTGTGAAACACATGAATATTTGTATTAAAAATGATGAAAATCACATTCAGGATGTTTTAAATAAAAACGTGTGTATCTTTATTCATGTCATCAGATTTTACGGATATCTTGTACAAGTCTGGATTATTTGAACTATTGTTCTCATCTTGAGTGCTATTCACACAATGTTTCAGCTGATGTAACCTCCGATTTTTTTTCAGGTGTATCTTGTGGCACTGTTGTACTTGGGAATCTGCACAGAATTTCAAACGGAACTCTTTATTTAATCCATAAGGGTAGCATGCTCTCGTTCCATCAGCCATAACCAGGTAGAAGTAATTTGCAATTGTATTTTTCGTATCGCCTGTACTGAGGATTGAACTTTCAATCTTTAAAAGAGTGTCACTTTTAATCAAATTTTACTTAGTACTTAATTCATGATGTTATGTATTCTTGTGGAATAATCTAAATTATCAATCCTCATCTAAAAAAAAATTCAGACACATAATTGTACAAGTCTATTCGCTCATATGCAAATGAGGTGAATCAGTCTGCACACCTTTCCTTTCCTCAATTATGATGACGATATCTCGTTTGGATTTGACGTTCTCAGATTGTGTTTTTAATTTACTACTATAGTTAATAGTACTCATAATAAAAATTAAAAACCAATTAAAAAAAATATACATTATGTTTGTATTCTAAATATTTAAACACATCACTGCCTGTTTTGACTAGGTTTTGATAGTTACACATAATAATATAACATTTAACCATGGAAAATCATTTGTAAATGTAACTTTTTTAAAACTATTTGAATTTATTCAAAACGTAGTTCACTGTGCTATGTTACATGAGAATAAGATAAAAGACCCAAACTCTTCTGCTGTGTAAAGGCTTCGACGTAATGATCATACCAGGGTCAGGTGGATGTGCAAGTGTAAACTGCAAAAGAAGCTCTCATCAACCGTGTTATATCATTATTAGTGAGATTATAGACCCCCTCGCAACCTTTTTACTAATGAGTCACCACTCATCAAAACCTAAAGGCCACCCGAAGATAAAGGTTAAAGAGTTTATCAGGTTGATGCCATGATAAACTCATGATGATTGCTATTATTATTGAAACTAGGCAGCGTTTGACTATTTAACGGAACATCTCTCAATAAAAACTTGTTTAATAACACACATCACTTTTAGATCTGTTTCTGACCACAGTTCATTATGATTGTGTTACGAACACCCACAGCCCACTTATGAATGCTGATCATGTCGTGATAATAGTTAAAATCTCCCTAAACTCTGGAGCCAAAACAGAAGAGCCATTGCTCAAAACAATGAGATATTATAAAAAAGCTGACTAGGAAGTCATCAGGGATCTCATCAGAGACGCCCCATGGCGAAATATCTTTTCACTTCCTACTGAAGAGTGCACAAATGAGACCACTGAATGGTTCAAAATAGCAATTGAAGCACATGTTCCCACGCAGAAATTTTATAGCAAGTCCCACTCTCTCCAACGTGCAGCTGCCATTGCGCAAAGGCAGCATGTGTACCACAGATTTAACCGACATAAATCCAGTTCAAACAGACAGAAGTATATAGAAACCAGAAATAACTGGAAGAAAGAAATAGCAACCGCTAAGAGAGAATTTACTGAAACCACCAAAAAACGCATCGAAGGACAGAAATTAGGAACCCGTGACTTCTGGAAAATCTACAACAGTGTAGTAAATAATTGGCAATCAACAATTCCCCCACTATCCAACAAGCATGAGATTGTTTGCTCAGCAATCGAGAAGGCTAACATGCTTGCCAGTCGGTTTGCCTCCAACTCCACACTGAATCCTGCTAACCACCCTTTCCCGAACTTTCCTTTATGGACAGACGCCACACTAGACGATATGAAAATCACCCCTTCTCAGGTGCATGCTATCATAAACCCGGCTGTGCTATTAAAAAAGTGCTCCACCAAAGTAGCTCCAATCCTCTCAAAACTTTACAAAATGCATTAATGAATCTTGCTTTCCTGCCTGCTGGAAAACTGCTTCTGTGGTACCAGTTTTCAAGAATTCTGGCGAAAGAACTGACCCAGTAAATTATTGCCCCATTAGCCTCCTTCCACTTTTCGCTCAAATAACCAAGCTCTAGTCCATCACCTTACAGATGCTAAACTTTTGACCGACCAACAATATGGACTTAGGCAACCCCGTCCCACAGCAGACATTCTAACTGTAATCTCTGAATGTATATACCATTCACTTGTCAAAGCAGGGGAGAGTAGAGTGATAGCTCTAGACATATCTAAGACTTTTGACAGGGTATGGCATGAAGGTCTTCTCAGGAAAATCAGATCATACGGTATCACTGTAAGAATACTTAACATTATTAAATCCTTCTTAGATAAAAGAAAAATCCAGGTTGTCCTCGATGGTCGTACATCTAAACAATATGATATAAATGCAGGAGTGCCACATGGGTCTATCGTTGAACCTCTATTATTCCTAATATTCATAAATGACCTCCCTGACAAAATTGTTTGTGAGATGGGTATATATGCTGATGACACCACGCTCTATAACAGACATGACAGGAAAACAAATGAACACATATCTAAAGAAATGGCAGAAACACTAGAGGGTGACCTCTAATCTGTAGTGGAATGGGGACAAAAATGGATGGTCACATTCAATGCTGCCAAGACTAAACTTGTTTCCTTCAATAACTACAAGAAACCTTCTCTACCATCAATAGCAATGGTCAAAGACTCCTTATCTGAAAGCACATCTTTTAAACTCCTCGGCCTAACGTTCACAGGAAACATGAGTTGGAACAATTACATCGAGAGCATTGCCAGGACCACTGCGAAAAAGGTAGGTTCTCTCTACTGTGCTAGAAAACTACTAATGCCCGAAAGTATCCTGTACCTCTATAAGGCCACCATTCGCCCATGTATGGAGTATTGTTGTCATATTTGGGCTGGTGCATCTGCTACTAGTCTCTCACTCCTATACAAGGTTCAAAAGAGAGTCGCCAACCTAATAGGTCCGGAACTGTTATCTAAGCTTCAGCCTCTGTTCCATCAACGAAATGTAGCATCCCTCTGCCTGTTCTACAAGTACCTTAATGGTGAATGTTCCGACGAACTGCAAGCACTTGTACCCCCTCTACATACAAACCCAAAAAGCAGTAAAATCCCACTCCTTCACAGTAGAGATCCCTAGATATAAGAGAGCCCTCTACTTCAGTAGTTTTTTCACCAGAACCGTTAGACTTTTGAATTCCCTTCCAGGTTCCTGCTTCCCCAACTGTACTGACATGCAGAAGTTCAAGTGTAACGTAAACCGACATCTTGCTACCTAACTCCCCACCTAGTACCCCTATAGTCTGTGTTCCTAATAGTAGCCCCCTACATCAAAGTGGCAATGTACCTTGTTTGGGATGAAAATGTAATAAAAAATAAATAAAATAAAAAAATAAATAAATAAAAAAATTAGAAAACTACTATATTGTAGTCAGCTGAAAAGCAGCCCCACAATATTGTGTTCCACAGATGAGCAGTTCTAAGAAAGAAACTTCGCTCATGGAAGTTCCATTAAGTTTTAGGTATACAATGGGAGAAAGAAATTATTAACAGTGGTTATAGCTAGACGAGTTTTTGTTGTGAATATTTTACAGAAGGGACCATAGATTGGAGCTCAGTGAAGCATCTGCCATGATGATAATGATAGAATAAAGAAAGCAGCCTCTCTTTTGTGAGAAAGTGACTGCAGGGAAGAGAAGAAGGTATCACCCATTAGATTCCAACGTTGGTTTAAAAAAAAAAAAAAAAAATTATTTGCTTCCCCACTGAGCAAATTAGGCACAAGGCCGTTTTTTTAGTGTGGAGAGGAGAAACCAGCTCCCCCAAGGGGGCACTCTGGCAGGGTCCAAAATTAGCAGTTGTCTGATATGAAGGGTTTCCCCCACATTGACCAAACTAATTGACTTAAAAAGTAATTGTCCGATATGAAGGGTTGCCTCCACATTGACCAGAACTGATTACTTCCTTTTCCGCTCCTGGCCCGCAGGCCAAGAACAGCCTCTGCACCTCTTGCAAAAGCAGGAAAAGGGTGCTCTGAGTGGCACCTCTCTGGATGTGGCAACAGTATTCCATCTTAGAATCTATTTGACTCTTATACAGATAAAGGATTGCATCAGGTGTGAGATACCTTCTGGGGCAGTAGAATGTTTAACCATTTTTCCAGCAACCTTAGCAACAGATCAGATGCAAGTCTTTATTTCAACTAAGTGAAGGTCGGTCCAAAAAGCTTATCAAAGTAGAGAACTCTAAGAAAACCTTATTTCCTACACCAAGTAGCAAAGTATTGTCTTCACATATTTTTACGGTACTCATGCACTTATTGATCCGTGCTGAAATAATAAAGTTATTATTTAAAAAGCCATTCTTAACATGGGGAGGGTGTTTTGAACCTATTCTGTACTTCAACCTTATAATTGAATAAAAAAACATATCATAAAACTTTAATTAAACTTGGAAATTTTAAATAGGGGGAATATCCAACTCCCAAAAAGGGCACTTTTGGTCGGAACAAAAATTAAAATTGCATCGGTCATTTCTCCTTCATTGAACGAAAAGAGGTGAAGTGTAGCATCAGAACAGATACTAAACTTTGTTAATGTTTCGGTCGATGTGACTTCGAACCAAAATTCTGTGCAGATTCTCAATTTCAACCAAAAAATTCCCGCATTTGAGAGCTCAAAGCAGAACAATTAGTATATCAATATTTTTAAAATTGGGGTGGGGGATTGGGGAGTCCTCTTCCGTAAGAACCGGGCTCAAATTAATTTTCAATCGATATTTATTCAATAATTTCCCTTTTATTCCTAGCTGGCAAAAATGGCCCTTTTCCGTTGCCCAATTTTCTTAAATTCCTAAATTTAATATAAAATGATCACCCATTTCCCAGCTATTCTAATTGTTTTAAAACAGTTAACTAATTTTTTTACTATTGACTCACAACCCAATCGGTAAAATCATAAAAACACAAATAATCGCTTTATTTTTTGTATTATCACGGACTTAGGGTTAGTAGTAGGAAAGGGCTGTGTCGTTTATAAAATGGAGAATCGAACTTTTCTTTTCGCAACAAAAAGTTATAATTGCGATGGGCAAAAAATGAAAACAGAATAAAAAATACCAATATTTTCGCGAGAATACATTATTTATATCCCGTACCGTTTTACACATAACTATTTAAAAATGAAATATAAACATTGCCTATAAACACTTATGATTATAAAAAGATAAATAAATATAAAACGATTAGGAATTTAAAATAGAGGGTCAATTTCACAAATAAATTTAACGTAAAATCACCTGCTTTTCCAAAACATTGTAGTGTGTTACCAATTTATATATTATGTGTGCTTATTGGAAGAGGGGGGTCTACTTTTTAAGCGATTACACGTTGCAAATTGAACTTAATTTAGTGGGAAACAATTTAGTTAACATCCATAAAGAATTAGGGTGGCCAGAAACGATGATCATTTTACGTTAAATTTATATTTGAAACTGATCTCGCACTCTAAATTCTAAAATGGTCGCGGTACTTGTGCAGTTTACGTCCCCCATTAAAAAACGAAAATTTAAAAAACAAAAAAAAAAAAACAATTATATTCTACGTACCCGTTATGGAATGAAGTTCTCATAAAAAATAATTCACTTAATTTCATCAAGTAGTTTTGTTTTTATCACTAAAAGCATTCATTCGAGGCATTCGAAACAGTCAATCTAAACTACGCCATTAGCATTGATTTTGGTCGAAATATAATGGATTACTTCCCTTTGATATCAATTAAGCGATTTATTAGAGAAATTCCATGTTCCCGAGATTGAAAACAAGCTGTAAAAACAAAACTACTTGATGAAATTAAGTGAAAATTTTTTTAGGAGAACTTCATTCCATAACGGGTACGTAGAATATAATTGTTTTTGAAATTTTCGTTTTTTAATGATGGACATAAACTGCACAAGTACCATGATCGCTTTTCTTCCCGTCAATTTAAAAAAATGTTCTAACACGAAATCTATAGAAGTAATATTTCATTTTGGAATAGGGATTTAGCTGCGTGTTAATCTTCAAAGTCGTCGTTGTTGTTGCTGTCGTCGTCACCGTCATCATCATCACCATTTGCACTTAGTTTTGTTTTGTTTTTTATAGCAAAGTAAATCAATTCAATAACCTACCAAATTTTTATAATTAAAATAAAATTTTAGTTCATTCATAGAGAGAAGGCACAGAAAGCTCACGCAATCTCATGTTAAAAATGTTTTTCTAAATAGTAACATTATTATTTAGAAATTCGTTCGTAACAATGAGAGGTGGAATTGTTAAATATGTTGTTCTTACATCGTTTTCTTATTTTGCCTACCAATCTTCGAATATTTTCAAGTATTTAACTATTTATGTAAGTAGCATGTTATACAGTAAATACGAACTGATACAATATAGCTTTGTTTTTAAATCAAAATAAATGTTTTGTCGTCTTATAATTTTTAATCAATAACAGAGCAAACATTTGAGAAAAAATATACGCGGATATTACCCAGGGGTTTATGTAATAATTTGAAAATTTACGAAAGAAACAAAACAAAAACAAAACAAATATCTAATTAAATATGTATAAATTTTAAAAGAATCGGAATCGGGAATCAGATTGGAATTGGAAATTTTGAAAGGAACTGGGAAAAATTTTGGAATCGTCCCATCACTAATATATACATATAAGTATGCATATATATATATATATTTTTTTTTTTAAAGAACTAAAGAGAAAATGCAGTATAATTGCACATAATAATTTCCTTTTAAGTTTTTAAAAAAATCACAAGTTTACAAAAGTCAAGGGAAAGAACTCATTACATGATTACTTCTCTTTAATGTTTGTTTCAGTGAATAAGGGAAAATGTTTTAAAAGTTGGAATAAATGAAATAGAATATATTAGTGCCAATAACATAGTGGAAAGAAAAAAAATAGGTTAGTCCGAATCAAGTATCAGACAGATTGCTATTTGTGTTTAACTTTGAAAATATAAGATAACTTTATATGTTAGATTTATACACTGTTTTCATATTGTTTTTTATTTTCTTGATTTTCATCAAGAAAGTTTTTTTTTTTTTTTTTTTTTTGGGTATTTACAAGCAATCACACTTCTTCAGAATAGTGAAACCATTCTAGTTTTGGAAAATGTTAGAAAACTGTCAAATTCTTTTCTGCCAAAATGAAGGTAACTAAAAATAAATAAAAGAGATTTTTTTTTTTTTTTTGAGAAAGCGGCATTTAATATAGTGATATTATTTAAACTGTTGGAGTCAGCAATTTCTTTCAAGAGTTTTAAGCCGTTCATCAGTTTCTTAGAACTAACTCTTCAGAGTTCATAGCCATTTTAAAACCAACCCTGGAGCTAGTTGTATTTTTGTTTTTTTTGTTTTTAGTCGACACACGATTTCAGAGGTGAGGAGTCAGAGTTACGGTTATTTTTGCAGAATTTTAATTAGAGTTGTTTTAAAGAAAAAAAAAATAACTAAGTGTTTTTTTTTTTTTGTCAATTCTCCATCTGTGAGTTCTTTAAATTTTTTGTGCTTCATTCTTCTAGCAAAAAGAAACATTTGATTCTGATAATTCATTAATGTTCTAATATTTCCAATTGGCCCCAATACAAATGAACAGTCCTCATCTCAACGAAGCTCCTTGTGTGACGGGACACCGGACGATGCCGGGTGTCCCGTTCAGCTAGGTGAAGATAAGAATGCTTATGGCCGGGGGGGGGGGGGGGCGTGCTGATACTGTGTCAAAGATTAAGACAGGCGTTTATGAGATGTTCGGGAGACATGATATCTGTTTTAATGGCGGAAAAAAAGAGATTATTTTTCTAGTTGGATCTGGTGAGAATGAGTTTTAACTAACGTAATTGATTCGGACAGTCTCGAGAATTGGGTTCCAAAATGTCTGCTCGGAGTCGGGGACCCGTGGTGTTTTAACTCAGAGACCACCAAGCTAGTTTGACAGATATGTTCACAAAACAATAGAGAAAGGGAAAAGAATAAGAAAATAGAGGGATAGAAAAAGAAATTCACAAGAGAAGAAAGAGGGGGGAATAGAAGATAATGGAGAAAAGGAAAGAAGATGCTTTTGATATAAACAACGATCGCCTACTCGAAAAAGATATAGAAGGGTTTTGGCAGTCTTTGGCTAGCGAGCGAAGCGTACACATCGGCTCTCGCCCCGCCTGGGGTCCGAGGGGCAGAAATCTCAATAAGAACTAACTTGAAAAGATCTTGTTCTTAGCTAGAGAATTAACCTGATATCTCAAGTATACAACCTGCATCACGAAGCGCGGATAACGAAAACACGACTTTAAACAAATGTAGAATGATTGCAAATAATTATTTTATTTGGTTTAAACGAAAATGACCTCAGAGTTTTTTCTTTGTTTTTCGATTGCCGGCATAAGTGAAGATGCAGTTTATTTCAGGTATGCCCTGACGCCAGACGACGAAGACACATACACAAAACCAGAGTGACGGCCGAAGAGGACAATGTTGCCACACGGACTTGGGGTCTTGCACGTTTAACGTGCCTGGAGCAGCGGAGGTATGTTTTCCAGGGACCAGTACGAGTCTGGTCATGCTGGAGGGGTCCACCACTGGACGACGCATGCCCGGGACATCGTTCCCGTTACACTTGCTTTAACAAGTTTTGGGGACTGACCTTCACTCTTGATTTGAAATGGAAGTCCTAAATCAGATCAATTGCCAGAATCACTGAAAAAATGGTAAGACCATTCTACCACTCCAAAAAGTATTTCACTCTCAACGCTATCCTCTACAAGAGTCAAATATGATCCAGGATGGAGTACTGCTGCCACATTTGAGGTGGAGCTCCTAAGAGTACCCTTTTCTGCCTTAACAGGGTCCAAAACCATCATCAGAATTTCGTGGATGACAGATTTTCACTTTCTTATTGTCTCTTTCTCTCAGAATAGACATTACGAGTCTATCTCTGCTCTATCGTTACAGTCAGGGCAGGTGCTCAACTGAGTTCCAATACATATGCCCCCTCCCACACATGCCTGCAAATGCTAGTTACAAATACTTGTTTAGCTACAACAATCATCAATTTCACTTACTCTCTATTTGTGCCTAAAACTAAATATAAATTCCACAAGCAGAGTTTCTTTACTAGAAATGTCCGTCTGTGGAACAAGATATTGTGGAGCTGCTTCCTGGCTGCCTATCACTTGGTCCTTTTCAAGTCCTATGTAAATAAGTTTTTGTTAATTCTGTCCTCTTAAATAATTCGGCCCTACCCAAGTTTCACCATTACTGAGGAGTTGTCTCATCAACTACATAACAATTAATCCTTATCCTTGAGTGCCTCTTTGCTTTGATAAGTGGTGAATTTGAAATAATTAGACCCGTGGAAATTCCATAGATGTATCCTTCATCCATTGTACAGAAGAACCCCGGGATACAGCATTAATCAGTTCCGGGGTTGGGATTATAAGGTGAAATTGCTGTATGGCGGGGCCTAAGCAAAATTTTATACAGTACATCTTAAAAATTAATAACAAAATACAATGCAGTATATAATACACATGTATATAATAAAGTAACATTATAAATAACACTGTAAGGCGGGGAAAATACCGTAACCAGAGGCTGAAAAAAAATTGTATTTCACAACATAACCTGAAGAAAAAAAAAAAAAAACAAAAAAAAAAAAAACGTATTCCATGTCAAAAAAAGATTCCTTTAAAATTTTATTTCAGGCTAGTTCTTCTAATTTAAAGAATTAAGAATCTGTTGCGATTATCCAAATAAAACTGTCTCTCTGCCAATGGAAAAGGTTTATTAGATCTCTCAACTGGTTTGGAGACACATACCCCCCCTTACTTTTACTTTTAAACAAATAATTTATCCCTTTTGTCATCTTGTTTTAAATTTTAAAACATCTCATGAATTACTCCCTGATGATATGATACTGACACGTTTAGGAATACCTCTTAACATAAATTTTGTGTGTGTGTGTGTGTGTGTGTGCGTATATATATATATATATATATATATATATATATATATGTCAGGTCATGTCATATGCTACTGGTACCATGTAACCCAGTACTACCTGCCTCATGGTCGGGTTACCGGCGACTAAACTGGTTCCCCCACCAGACTTGTTTGGTGAGGAGGGCGGCTAGTCTCCCTGAAGGATTAAAAACAAGGCCTTCCAAAGGGCGAATGAACTCTTTTTCTGGGTCAACGGCCAACTAGCACCGTGTATATTTGTGTGTGTGTGTGTATATGTGTATTGGGGTGGAGAGGGCTCCCATAAGCCGTGGTGAAGGCAACCTTTCTAGGAGAAGCAAATCTCTGATTTAAAAAACCATAAAGCGGAAGACCAGTACCCGCATTAAGCTGGTTTGCAGTTTAATTTGTTGCTGGCTATCTTGCTCTTGCTTGTTGCTGGATCTCAACATTTTGAACCGAGAGAGAGACTTAGCTGTCGTACAAAGCTAAGACTCTGTAACATCATCTTTGTATAGATACTCCCTCAGGTATTTGGGCTCATGGATTTTAAATGTCTGAGGGAGTGGCACTCGTCTGACAAGACGTTGCAATCATCATCATATATATATATATATATATATATATATATATTACTAGCAGAGAAACCCAACATTGTGTGGGATTGAATGGAGATTAACAAATCTTACATACTTTTATTGTCATTGAAATTAATGAAATCGACCATTTTTCAATCATATTGATTAATTGCCAAATCTTGTTGGTGACTCATCGCGGTGCACCAGGGAGGAATCTTCCTTGCAGTGATTTAGTTCACAATACATTGTAGTTTATGTTGCACTGTAGAGAATCTACTGCTGATTTTATAAAATTATCTGTAAATAATGGGTTCACTTTGAGTTTAAAATGCAAAAGTCACATATCATGGTTCAATAGTGCTCAAACACAAACATTCATTTTAAACGCACTCATGCCTTATCAAAGAACTGTTGATTCTATAAAATTATTTTTATATAGTCACTTGAATTAAAGTTAAACATATCGCAGTTTAATTGTGCTCTAAAAAGAAACAATTATTTCAAACGCGCCCGTTGATTTTATAGGCTAGGCCTTTATGCTTGTGCGATGATAAAACTTTAAATGCACTTGTCATGTTAGGTTATATAAACGTTAATTTTCGTCCAAATCAGATTTCCTAACAATAATGAATGGTAGGATGGTATCATAATTAATGCTCTCTCCCTTTCTACAAAGGAGAAGATAATGCTTGGTAGGATGATATCATGAAAATAGAACAGACAGTATACTACTTGCTTACAAATGGAAAAGAGAGTTATCTAAGGATACAATCATGAGGAACAAACATATACTACCCCAACCCGAAAGAAGAGGTAATTCCTGGCATAATCACCTCTGAGATAATACCTCTGAGCATGATATCATAGCAACAGATACTTCACTATCAGAAATAATTGATTTTTTTTTTAGGGTAACTAAAACAACTGCCCTTGATGAACTTATCTCTGGTAGAATTTTTCCGTACCGACCCACTGCTCTTTGGAAGAATAATATAGCATATCTTTAGTCTTGTTTTTTCAAGCAATTCTTTCATGTTGTTTGTGCTGTAAATAGCCTGTTTTGTTTACCAATATATCAAATGTTTTTGTTGAATTCACTCATTTTTGATAATAGTCCTTTATATTATTAAATAGCTATCTATTATGTAAATATATGCGCATAGCATGTTTCATGTTATAATAAGGGAATATTTTATTTGAGCTATAAGTTGGATAATGGCAGTTACTACCACTTCGGATCAGAGTAGATTGGGAGTAATGGTCATTAAAGAGAAACTGCATACTCCGCCATAGCTTCTAAATTGAGACCTCACTATCAGTGCAGTTTAATGACGGGACAAAAAGTTAGCTTATATATAAAGTAAAGTCAGTTCTTTCCATCTTTATATTAGTGCTCAATAGATTTTTAACTACAAGCTATACACAAAAATTAGTTTTGCCAGTATTCTAGATCGCACATCCATATTTCTCTTAGTCTATCTGTCCATTCCACTTTTTCTCAGAAACAACTGGACTAATCTGGTTGAAATTTTGTACGGAACTTTGTTGTGATAAGATGCAGCAAACTGAGTATTATGCGATCTGCTCAATGCACAATCGGGGATTAATAAAGCTTGGTAGTTAATGCACAAATTTAATTATATATTCAACCATCAATTTGGCATAAAGCACTCATTCTATGTCAATGGGCAATAACTTTTGTCTTTTTAATGGGCTAGTTGTTCTATGTTGTTTCAAAGAAAAATTTTGTTTTTAATTGATTTCCACTATCTTTATATTTAGTCCTAATCACTTTTTCTTTAAGTATACTTTAGAGAAAGGGAGAGTTATCACCTCCTCACATTCATGCACTCTTACTCTATTCATCGACACAGTGTAACCTATTAATTTTGTTTAACAATCTCCATATTCACTGCTCATTTAAAAATGCTTCTAATTAGCAATCGGCTGGACCAAATCAAGTTATTTTTTTAAATAAATTGCAGTGAAGAATGGCATTATACTGCCACTAATATGGTACAACAATACCAAATGAAAATTGGGCAGTTCAAAGCAAAGTCTGATTTGTCAGATCAAATTCAATTTTGATTTGACTTTGTTAATTCCACAAGATAACTTTATATATTAGATTTGTTAGCAGAAACTTGTTTTTCTATCAATGCAACAAAAATGCCACCAGTAGATAAAAAAAAAACTGCAAAACAAAATAAAGAGGACTATTGAAAATTTACATATGTATGACATATCGATATTAGTAAAAACTAAGAATGAAACAACTTGGTACTTATGCACTTATGTTACCATGCTATTTTTTTAAATAGTATTTTTAAGTTACATTCAAGTTTCACAATATCTTTTTGTATTAAATTGTTAGATGGAAGTACAGAATAGTTAGAAAACACCCTCCCTTCCCCAGATTAAGAATGGCTTTCAAAATAATAATGTCATTATTTAAGCACGGTAACGTAAGTGCATAAGTACCAACAACTTTTCATGCCTGTTTTTTTTTTTTTTTTTTTGTATCAATGTGGCTTCAATAATCATAGATTGAACTATTTCTTCTTACTATTATAAATTATGCATCCTATTCTGTGAAAATTTCGACCACCCTTTCCTGCAATTGCAGCATCATTGTTTTATTTTTTGCTAAATTAACTGAATTGAAAATATTAGAAATATTTGCCAAATTAATTGAACTGAAAGTATTTATTTTAAAAATATGTAAATAGTGTTAACTAAATCAGTTTTACAGGGAAATAAAAACACAAATTGCTGAAGTATACTTCAAGATAAAAAATAAAATTTTGTCTTGACATTATCTTTCTTTTCAGTTTCAGGTTTTAAACTGATTTATAACAGTAACTTATTTTCTTTTTATAATTGTTATATCAGATTGATTTTGCATTTAAACTGTTTAATAAAAAAAACATTATCTCATGATTTTATTTGTATCCAGTTTAACATAACAAAAATAAAATATCAGGTTTGGAGCAGTTGTTGTTCCAATCAATGCAGTTTCTAATTGGATAAAACTTTTACAAGCATTTACTGAAAAATCGTTTTCATCAATTATTATTTTCTTTCTCCAGAATTAGAATAGTATTCATCTCCTGAAAGTCCACTCCAAGGTTCAGATATCCTGATTGAGAAACCAGCCTTCTTCCGATTCAATGCAATGAAACAGTTCCTAGTAATGCCTCACTCAGGCTTCTTTCTGGTGTAGAATTGAATAATAGGTCCTGAGGGAGATAATGCTCACAGAGGAGTTGCAAGTTAAATTCTGATTA
Source organism: Euprymna scolopes (assembly GCF_053919585.1). Lineage (NCBI taxonomy): Eukaryota > Metazoa > Mollusca > Cephalopoda > Sepiida > Sepiolidae > Euprymna > Euprymna scolopes. Next base: position 94,889,383 of record NC_136489.1, on the reverse strand, counting down.
CCTCATAAATGTCAATGATAATACAAATTTTTGTGAAATGAACTTAGAATTTCTCTTTATTTCTTTCTATAATTGGTAGCAGTTAATCTTGTAAAACTGTCTTACTAAAAGCACTTGGCCACAGCTGAGTCATCATGATCAAACCAAGTCAGTAGTCGATATTTCCCTTCTTCAGTCTTAATCATATTTAATTTCTTGCAGAACCAGCACGCTACAAAAGCGACTGATATCATTTGTTTTTACAGGTTTCCATGGTAACAATCAAAATGAAAGATGTGGTGCAAAAATCAGTTAAAATCTGATAAGATTATAAGAAGAAACATCTGTGCAAAATTTCTTTGCAAAGTTTCCAGTGGAAAATACAGATCAGCAAAAATAATGGAATATTCAAGTTGACTACAGCATAATTTTTTTGGTTAAACAAAGCTGAGATGAAAAAGATAACAAAATATCAAAGTCTTATGTAGGACATGAAAAGAACTGGAATCTTAGAAAGGTTTCCATCATTCTAATAGAAGCAACAATACTCATGAAAAAGAATTTCAAAAACTACGTAAGACAACTTTTATTTTCATCCCAATCCAGCTTGCTTTTTTCTGAGAGAACTGGATTTTCCTGCACATTAAAAACTAACCTTCTTGTGTCAAATTCTGTCCTTGTAGGGAGGCTTAAGTTAACAGGAACTACCATATGCAGAAGTTTATTAGAATTTGGAAAAATCTATATAGGTAAAAGAGTCATCTGCTCCTGAGAAAGTACTCACAAAGTTATTTTCCATGACAACAGAAAGTAACCAGGGAGTGATCTCCCCTGATGGCTATACATAGAGAACAGATGGGGGCAGTCATTTGCTTTTGGTGTGGATCTTAGCAACAAGCTGGAAGAACACATTTTTCCACTTTACATGGTGCTACAAACAGGATTCACAATGTGAAGCATGGAAATTTGTAAAACAGTGGACGCTGAACATACTCAAACACCATAGATCAATTTGTAAAATGACACTATTGAATATACTCCCCACCAAACACCAAGGAGCAAAAAAGTGTGCATCTATTCTAACAACTTATTTAGTTTCAGAAAGAAAACATCGAGCTAAGAAAAGAAATGCTTTGCAATCGTCCTAACATGTCGCGAGTGAAAAAAAACAATGGCTCTTGATAGGACTAGATACCACTGACAAAGATGTATGCAGATTGGAAGACCCAGATGCAATCCGGAATGAACTAGGAGAAACATGTACACTCGAAACAAACAGGCTATTCTTTGAACTAGTAGGTCCAGGTAGGCTCAACTTTGCCACATAAGTGTCAGCTATAACTGGTGGCAGTGAAAGGATTACACAAAGAAATCCATCGATAGAAATTTTACTCAATGAGACAGAATGAAGGGATCAATAGAACATTTCTAATCAAGACTACATGACTATAATGCCTGAAACTCACGCAAAATTTGGACATATACTGAAAAAAAATAAAGAATTAAAAAATAACGGTGAGCCAGTGCAGTCATGGCATCCCTGTCTTTGCAGAAATAGGGGCACAAATGTGTTCAAGTAGGCCCAAAATTCAGAAACTCCAGGGATACCTAGAAGGGTATCTCGTATCAACCACCCATCAGATATGGAGCATAACAGACAGTTATTTACACATCAGAGGTGTTTTGTTTCTGCGTATAAATGTGGGAACAAAAGAAACACAACAGACCATATATGTGTCAGAAAAGATCTCTGGCCTTTATTTGTCGCTATCAAAGAATAGTTCTTTAAAGAACATTAAGGAACTGGGCCCCATGTAGATGCCTTCATAGAACCTCTGTCCTGAGGAAACCAGAAGCCATCTTATTCAAGCCAACAGAAGTGAACAGACATGAACTAAAACAATGGCTAATGGAACATTTTAAATCCAGCATATTCAACACAGATCCACATCAACCACTGCAAACAATGGAAGGTAAATCCTTAGAGACAAAGTTCATTCCAGGTGTAATACAAACAGCAATTCACACACTGATACTTGTTCCCCATCACTGGAAGAAGGTAAAGACGGACACAGACATCGTACTGGGCATAACAGAACCGGTAGGCACACCTACTTATTTTTCAAGGATGGTGGTCACGCTAAAAAAGGAGGTCTCCAAAGCGCACGGTGGACCTACAGAAGTTGAATGATGGCATTATGAGAGAAACGTATCTCACCTCAATTCCATTCAATCAGAAAAATGGTACTGGATGCATGAAGAGATACTATAGTCTACTGCTATCCCCAGTTACACGGGACGCTACTACATTTATTACTGAGTGTGGCCAATATAGGTCCTATCGGGCCCCTCAAGGATTTCATGGATCAGGGAATGAATATATCCACCAGTTTGATGACATCACCGTGGACATAGCTTGTAAAACCCAATGCATAACCGACAACTTCCTATGGTACAACTCAATAGAATCTTCATTCTGGTACGTGATTGACTACATCAGTCATTGCACAAATGTATACTAGCCAACAACATGGATAGCTATGGACGCCTATGCCATGATCAAGCTGCTCGGGCATTACTAACCTATCGTTCAAAACCATGACATGTCTCCAGCTATAATGCTTATTGTCTTACGGGATAAATATCAAATTTGGAAACAATGGAAAGAAATAGGCAAACTAAGGGAGTTCGCAATGGGAAACAAACAATTTTACAAGCAGTATTGCTGTTCACTCTGGGAGATTTTGCCCAAATCCAAAATCAGAATGGTAACTACCCACGTTGATGGACTAAGTCAGGGAGGATTGTGGAGACACATGGGAACAGACAGTACCAGATGGGAGTAGCAAGTAACATTGTACAACCATTTGTTTCTCTGGAAAATATACGCAGTTGTGGATGGCCAACATTACACCACACCAGAACCTCAAATCCATTCACAAACCTTGATCCCTCACAGAATCCCCCCCCCCTCCCCGGAGGAAGCAATGGAGGTTTATCAACACATCAATGTTGAATTGCCCAGTGAGCATGATGTAGAAATGGAAATTGATGATACCACAGGAAGATGTACCCACCCGGTCATTAAAACAACCCACCATTAAGACAACCTTTATGTCACAAAAAAAGAGTACCAAGAAACTTATTGCCACAAATGTGCAAAAAATCATGAGTTTTCTGGTGCACAAAAAGATGACCACAATTCATCCAATGGTTAAGGGGGAGGGGAGTGCATGTATAGTTAAAAGAGTCATCTGCTCCTGATAACAGGAAGCACTTGTGGAGTAATCTCCCCTGATAACAGGAAGCACTTGTGGAGTAATCTCCCTGATAACAGGAAGCACTTGTGGAGTAATCTCCCCTGATAACAGGAAGTAACCAATGAGTGATCTTGTCTGATAACAGGAAGTAACCAATGAGTGATCTTGTCTGATAACAGGAAGTAACCAAGGAGTGATCTCCCCTGATAACAGGAAGTCACCAAGGAGTGATCTTGTCTGATAGCTATATAGAGAGGATAGATGGGAACAAACTCTCTCTCTCGCCGACACAGAAAGTTCTTTTTATAGAATAGTTGATATGGAAGGATGCTATAGATATTTATTTACATGAAATACCATAGTCAAATAGACTTTTTCCTAATATTTAATATGCAAAGTTTTAATATTTAATAATTTATAATACAACTTAAATGTGAAGGCAAATAATTTTGTATTTTTACCATTATTTCTATATTATATGGAACACTAACTATTATACTAAATGTAGTTGCTTGTGTCAAATAAATTTTAATAAATCTGTGAGTTTTAACTCAGCATTGCCGATCCCATAATCTGCTACAGTATCCATTAGGCCAATCAGACACCCCATCAGAATATAGAATAGATAGGATTTTTGTGTGAGTCTGTGAAATGCAAACATTTCAAAGTTTTTGATTAGAAAATTGAAATAGCAAAGATGTTGATCTAAAATTGTAAATTGTGTATTCTTCATGATGCCAAGTTTTGACTGAATATTTATCTTAGAGCAATTCCAACAAATACAGGAGACAAATATGTATGTGTGTCTGTAAAATAAGTTACACACACACACACACACACACACACACACACACACACACACACACACACACACACAATAATAAATTAAAGAACAAAAACATACTTCTGAAACTAAATGTAAAGTAAAATTTCCAGATGTAAAAATTAGAGTTGTGGGCAAATATCCAGGTAAAAGAATGCTGAATTCTGTTCGTTTTTCAATGAGCCAAATTGGTAGTAGACAAAATTCTTGCCAAACCAATAAAAATAATAAAAAAGAAAGCTACATACTACACAACTGTATGCAAGTGGTGGTAGGAGAAAGCAATTGGTAGAGGGTAAGAATTACATAATTGCCAACATGGAATAGTTATCAATATTAATGACTAAAATAAACCAAACACTACTAGCCAGGTTAAATTCATAACAATAGAAGCAACTAGAGCAAAACCCAATAACAATACAGAGAAACTATTTTGAAAAGTCATTGAAAATATCCAAGTATGTGTATGTCTGCAAATGTGTAGCCGAAAATATATTAAAATGTTTTATACCAAATAAATATACACTTTGGTCAACTAAGCTCTAATCCCTGTCCCATCATTGCAATGATGCATCTCTGTGCCTGTTTTACAAATATTTTAATGGAATGTGCTCTGATGAACTCATTGCACTTGTGCCCCCTCGACGTTCATATCCCTGACAAACCCACTAAGCAACAAAATCTCATCCTTCCACTGTTGAGGTCCCTAAATACCAAAAAGCTTTTTACTCTAATAGTTTCTTCTCTCGAACAGCTAGATTTTGGAATTCCTTTCCTGCTACCCGTTTCACTGACTGTACTGGTATGCAGAAGTTTAGATGTAATGTAAACCAACATCTTGTTAATTTTTCCTAGGCGTGGTCCCAAATAGTAACCACTTACGTCCAAGTGACGATATGCTTAGGGGTGAACATGAGTAAAAAAAATGTAAAAACTTTTATTAAACATGTTCATATAAATACAGTAAGAACTCAATGGATTAAGCCCTGTCGGTATAAACTCAGTGAAATCTCTCTCTCTCTCTCTCTCTCTCTCTCTCTCACACACACACTCACACCAAATTAAAATGATCCCAGTTTCAGCAGAATTAACAAGTTTGCTGTGCATTTGCACAAGGCATGTGAGTGTGTGTGTGTGTATATATATATATATATATATATATATATATATATATATGGTGCACGCGTGTTTAGAAATAATCTAAAATTATGCATATGTATAGGTGTTTGTTGGTTAACATATTTATAGTGCGCATACATTTGCAACAAATTTGAAGGTGATAATCATATACATGAAGGTTAATGAAGTAGTGATGTGTTTTAGTGTGACAACACCTATACAAAATTCCAGATCCACAATTCAATAATTTATAGGTCATGGTGTATGTAGCTATAGCCCCCCCCCCTCCCCAATCTATGCATTTTTGAGCCAGGTTGATAATTGGTAGCTTTTTTCATAATTTGTTTCTTATCTAACAAACATATGTTCACAAAATTTTGTTGTGCAACAGGTTTGCATAGCACTTTTTATGCACTCTGTAGAACCAATGTAAATTTGATTTACATGCCCTTGAAATTTGACTGTGGCATTGTATATTAAAAATTTTCTTTGGCATCTACCCTTGAGTGGGCAGTCAGTAATATTGATGCAATTGCATAGTATATCGATAGTATTAATTGTATTACTGATTACTGGTTCTTTTTCATAGTGATGATAAAATTAGGCATACAACAATAACTAATTTTTCTATTAATTATTTCTAATAGTAATAAATAATATGTGTAGAAAAGGGAGAGAAAATATTCAACATTATGGTATAAAAATGGCAAGAAGTTTATTTTTATGTGAAAAAGGCTTTATTTAGATCAATATACTATATACTTTTTGCAGCTCCAAGAGAAAAATAAAATATTTTCACATTGGAGAAAGCATTACAATGTACTCTGAAAACAAATAAGCCACACACATACACACACACAAAATTAACATTATTCTTATCTCTTTTTTCCTGTAAAAATCTGAAGAAAACTTTTGAAGAGGAAATAATAAAACAGATTGATAGGGAAGTGTGAGAAAATGGACTACTTAAAAAAAAAATCAGATGCTGTTTTAACAGTGATTGTATAAAAACAAGCATTAAAACAATTTATCTTTTTATAAAAATAAATAGCATTAAAATTTTGCCTTATAGATAGAAAATAAATATTGTTACATATTGTTAAAATACATTAAATCAAAATTAAAATTCAAAGCAAAAGACAACTTATTCCTCTTGGGGATTTTATGACTATCAGAGAACCGAGATCAAAAACTGGACTATTTAAAAAAAAGAAAAAAAATGATTATACTTTTTGTGGATGTGATGCTTTGGTGCAAATTTGGGTAATATTGTAATGACAAATAGGACATTATTTACAGTCAAATGGATTCTGACAGCGTTTCATTGCTGCCAAAACTTATTTTTACTTAAAACAATGTTTTAGTATTAAAAAAAATAGCATTAAACATTAAAAAACAGTAAACTATAGCAAGTGTAATAATCTACATGAAATGAGGACAAAACAATATGATTGAAAAAAAATAAAAAATGACTAATATATAAATAAATGAAGGGCGATAAGTTTTATTATAAAAACAAAAATAAAATAAACTAAACTAAAATTTTTAGTAAAGGGCAGGGTTGAAAGTTGCAATAACCTGCAGGTCCTCAAAAGCAAAGAAAAACATCATTTTACCATGTTTATAATGTAAAATTTGGAATTATCTCCCTTTTTAATTTGCTTATATAGCAACCATATATCTTTTTCCGGTTGTCCTGTAGGTCCTCATTTCATGTAGATGATTAAACTAACTATAACTTGCTGTTTTAATTGTTTAATGTTATTTATTAATTAAAAAATAAACAATTAAGTTGTTTGGGAACAATGAAATTCTGTTGAAACTCATATCACTGTAAATAATTTCTAACCAATCATTAAAATATTACCGTAATGTGAATGCAAGTGAAAAAAGATATGATATCCTAAGGGAAGAAGAGAGAAAAAATAGTGATATTGAATAGCAGCAACAATAGCAACAATGACAATACCACCAAATGACTTGATGTTGACAACAGCAGACAAAAACGATGACAAGGATGGAGTAGCTCAATAGCGACAAGACCAGCAGCGGTGGGTAGCGGCAACAGAAAATAACCATTGATATTAGAGAGAGCAAATACTGACCTGTTTGCCGACCCCAGGCAAACGGTGGATTGGTAAGCACATCCCAGCAAGTGATGGCATAAGACACTGAGAAAAATACAGAAAGTTAAGTACTTGGCATCTGACTGGCCGAATGGTAAGAAACCCGACTTACCAAGAAGAATTTGAATAAAAATAATATTGGAAAAAAAAAAAAAAAAAAAAAAAAAAAATTGTTTTTTTTTTTTTATTAATTAAATCAAAATAAATGGTGTTTCTTTACACTCACATTATTGTGAGTAACTGTTTTATTATTTTTTAAAAAGGCTAATTTTTCTGGTGCATACTCCAATAATCTGAAACTCTTGCTAACACTGAAGTAGTTTTATAAATCTTTTAAATTTTACAAGATACAGTTACGGATGTAACCATGTTTGTCTCCTTAATAACACTACAGCAGCACAAACTGATCACAATTTAGTGTTAGAATGCTCTTATTTTTCAATACTTTGTGCACCTAAAGGTCAAATATAGTGAGTGTTCTGTGCTGCCATAGTTTGAATATAGAAAAAAATAATCCGTACTTATGTTGATCATTCGACTAGTGTTCTCATCTTGAGTGTTATTCACACGTTTTGGCTGATGTAACTTCCAACTGTCTTTAGGTATATCTTGTTTAACTCGGAAATCTTTCTGTTGAACTCAGGAATCAGCACAGAGTTTTAGATAAAACCCTTTATTCAATCCACGGGATGGCATGCTCTCATTTCGTTAGTTATAAGAGTTCTGTTCGGAATACTGTGCAGATTTATGAGTTTGATATCATACACTTGAAGAATGTCAGGTTTCATTGGCTAAAATTTTGCACAAATAACACTTAAGATGAGAATAGTAATTCAAATAATTTAAATTATTAATCTTCATCCTAAAATTCCTATACATAATCCGTACTTATATCACACATTAACAAAAAAAATAAATAAAGTAAATAAAATAAAAATAATAAAATCCTACTTGTTTGTTTTATTTAACTTGATCATTATATTCACAATATTTTGGATAATGTAATCTTCAACCTTCTTCATGTGTATCTTTTCAAACTTAGAAACCTTTTAGTCGAACTTGGAAA